>NC_080203.1:103036591-103337502 GCF_030028045.1 Hippopotamus amphibius kiboko | reverse complement strand
GCCACTATTTAAACTTTTGTCATCAGCAAAGAGATTGTTTTCCACTTTGGGGAGGAAAGAAAATATTTCCACCAATAGCCTTGACCCCTGCTGTCTCTCCCCCCCCCCCGCCCCGCCCCGGCCTCAGTGCAATTGTGCAGTGGATGAAATTGAAGCTTTCATCTGCCACTCTGTCCTGATACCAGAGATTTACTCCCTGAGGGGCCTCCTAAGAACAAGGCCATCAGAACAAAATAAGAATGAAATTTCATGTTCCTTGCAACAATTCAACAATTATAGGTTCCAGGAAGAACTGTCTATGTACTCCTACCACTCTGGACAGTGTTTTCCAGCTAGATAATGCAGCCAGTCGGCCCTGCCGATCCATAGGCTCTATGTCTGCTGATGAGGAGGGCTCATGGTAGGTAAGGGACTTGAGCATCCTCGGATTTTGGTAGCCGTGGGAGGTCCTGGAATCAATTCCCCATGAATATTGAGGGATAACTGTATATGTGACAAAGAGGCTTTGCCTGGAAGAAAATTTATTTACTTATTAGATTATTTTAAGAGGCATTTCTTGGCTCAGAGAACTGGAAGGAACAAACTGTGTGATAGAAAATATATGACTCATAAAAAATGTGACTTCATGCAGCAGAAATCAGGGGTGGAATCCTAGTGTCTCTACATTGTAGTGGGGTCCGGTGTTAAGAAGAGGACTCTTGGCTGTATTTTATTGACCAGAATTCTGAAGCTTTTACTCTCTCTGCAGAAATGTCAGTTGATGTACTAGTCGTCTCATGTTTATCACTGCTGGGAATGGGAAATTAGTGACTGTATTCACTTCACTCATTCATTCATTTCATTCAGTTACTCAATAAAAGTTGTTGAGTGCCACTGTGTTAGGTACTCTGGAGGTCCCAAGGAGCATAAAACATGGTGCCTGCCCTCAAGGAGTTCACAAAATTACTGAGGATACTATACAAAAAGGAAAGAGGTTACCAGCAAGAGCTGGTGTGTGACAAGGATAATACCAAAGGTAAACAGTGTCATAGAGCAGTGTTTCCTCAAAGAGTAGCTCTGGACTGTGCATCCACATCATCTGGGAGCTTGTTTGAATGCAGATTCTTGGGTCCCACCCAACGCCCACTGAATCAGAAGCTCTGTGGTTGGGCCCCAGGGATCTGTATTTTAAACAAGATCCTAAGGCAGAGGTTCCCAACCCCCAGTCCTGTTAGGAACCAGGCTGCACAGCAGGAGCTGAGCAGTGGGCAAGCAAGCTAAGCTTCATCTGCCGCTCCCCATCACTCCTCATCACTCACATTACCTCCTGAGCCCCCAGCCCCCACCCCAGTCCATGGAAAAATTGTCTCCCATGAAACTGGTTCCTGGTGCCAAAAAGGTTGGGGACCACTATCCTAAGGTGATTTGTAGGCACATTAAAGTTTTAGAAGCACTGTTTCTTTTTAAGATCACTTGTATCAGAGGAAGAACACACTAAGGTCTTGTCCTCAAGGTCCTGCAATTTAAAAGAAAAAATGAAATTCGAATATGAATAATCAAGTGTGATAAGGAACCTTAACCGATGTGACTGTGGGAACAAAGAAGAAGGAGGGGAGGTAGAGAAATTTTGCTTGATGGTACGTGGGGAAATCTCTGTTTCCTGGATGGGGCCTTGGAGGATAGGAAATATATCAGTTAGGCAGGCTCTTGACTGTAAGTAACAAAACCTGATTGAGAATGATTTAAGGAAGAGGGGTTGTTCTTTCCTACAGAAGAAGCAGCCTGGAGATAGGTGGCCTCCAGCGCTGATTCAGGTATCCAAGGATGTCTGCCCTCTTCTTTCTCCGCTTACCATCACAAGATGGCTGTGGTAAGCTCTGAGAATCACAACCTCACCCAACTGTATTCAAACGCAAGACAGAGGGGCATGGCACAAAGATTTCTCCTTCCACTTTCTTATCAAGGAGGCAACTGTTTCCTGGAGGCCTCCTAGCAAACTCCCCGCTCACCCCATTGACTGGGACTGGGACATATGACCACCAGGGGCTGGTCTACCCCTCATGGCTTCTAGGAATCCTAGCCCAATATTTAAGTAGAATCGGGCTTCTTTTAAGCAGGGAATAAGTATTTTTAAGTGGCAGAGCTTTGGAGTAATCCACCAACACTGTATGGCATGGGAGGACTTCAGTGGGTGGAATCAGGAGTAAGGGGCGTTGCCAGGAGGGAGAGGTGTTAACAAAAGGAGGGTGGAGGGTGGAGAGTGTGTGAAGAATGGTTACCAGGTGAGTTTGACTGTAGCGTAGGGGGTCTTACAAAGGAATTTCCAGTCATTTATTTTTATTTTTTTTTAAACGTATATTCCTTTTTTTAATATAAATTTATTTATTTATTTATTGGCTGTGTTGGGTCTTCGTTGCTGCACACGGGCTTTCTCTAGTTGCTGCGAGCGGAGGCTGCTCTTCATTGTGGTGCACAGACTCCTCATTATAGTGGCTTCTTTTGTTGTGGAGCACAGGCCCTAGGTGCGAGGGCTTCAGTAGTTGTGGCTCACGGACTCTAGAGCACAGGCTCAATCGTTGTGGCGCATGGGCTTAGTTGCTCTGTGGCATGCGGAATCCTCCCAGGGCAGGGCTCGAACCCTTGTCCCCTGCACTGGCAGGTGGACTCTTCACTGCTGTGCCACCTAGGAAGTCCCAGCCATGTATTTTTCTTCTGTGGAAGCCCAGTTCGCAGAGGGGAAGAGAGCATAGCTGCTTTGGTCAGAAGTAGGGTGGGAGGCCTGGAGCTGGCCTGCTCAACCTCTGGCCTACCCCAGCTGAAAGAGGACTGCTGCTGCTTTTTTCCCCCCAGTTTTATTGTGATATAATTGACATACAGTGCTGTTTAAGGTGTCCAGCATAATGATTAGAATTACATATATTGTGAAGATTACCACCATGGGTTTAGTTAACATCCATTACCTCATGTAGTTACAAAAAAGATTTGCTTCCTTGTGATGAGAACTTTTGGGATTCTCCTTAGAAACTTTCAAATATACCATACGGTGGTGTTAACTATAGTTACCATGTTGTACCGAAGGGCTTCTTGAAGGCCAGACTGAAAAATGATGCCCCAGGCCCTACTCCTTTGACCCTGCCACACCTGAGCTTCCTCGGGGCCCTCCCCTTGCAGGAGGCCATGAGGCACAATTAGCAAGGTCCCCAATCTGGCCTCAAACTGGAACTTCACAGGTATGTATCGAAAATATAATGATCCAGGCTGGGTCCACGTGCTTATTTTTATGGTGATGGGCTTCGAAAATGCCACACGGGGCCCCACACCTCTTAATCCTATCCCTGACCTTGAATCACTAAAACAGTAGCTGAGGAGAGCCTCTTGGGGAAATAACCAGAGGAAGGGGAGCTCTGGTCCTTGTGAGGAGTGGTTTCCCTCCTCACCTCCTGCCCTTACCACCCTGTATTACTTTCCGAGGGCTGTTGTAACAAAATACCACGAACTTGGTGGCTTAAACAACAGAAATGTATTGTGTCTCCATTCTGGAGGTCAGAAGTCCAAGACCAAGGTGTGGGCAGAATTGATTCCTTCAGAGGCCTGGGAAGGAGAGTCTGTTCCAGGCCTCTCCCATAGCTTCTGGTGGTTTCCCGGCAGTCTTTGGCATTCCTTGGCTTGTAGATCTCTGCCTTCATCTTCACGTGGCGTATTCCCTCTCAGCCTTCACGTTGTCTGCCCTGTGGGAGTGTCCAACTGTGTGCGAATTTCCACTTTTTAAAAAAAATTTATTGATGTATAATTGATGTACAGTGTTGTGTTAGTTTCAGGTGTACAGCAAAGTGATTCAGTTATACATACACATATATGTATTCTTTTTCAGATTCTTTCCCCGTATAGGGTATCACAGAGTATTGAGTAGAGTTCCCTGTGCTATACACTAGATCCTTGTTGGTTATCTATTTTATATATAGTCGTGTGTGTATGTTAATCCCAAGCTCCTAATTTATCCCTCCCACTCCCACATTTCCCCTTTGGTAACCATAATTTTGTTTTCAAAATCTGTGAGTCTGTTTCTGTGTTGTATAATTCCATTTATATCATTTTTTAAAAAATCAGATACACATGCGAGTGATATATACTTGTCTTTCTCTGCCTGACTTATTTCGCTTAGTATGACAATCTCTAGGTCCATTCATGTTCCTGCAAATGGCATTATTGCATTCTTTTTATGGCTGAGTAGTACTCCATTGTGTATATATGTATATGCCACATCTTCTTTATGCATTCATCTGTCAATGGACATTTAGGTTGCTTCCATGTCTTGGCTACTGTAAACAGTGCTGCAATAAGTTTGCACTTTTTATAAGGACAGTTACGTATGATTAAGGCCCACCATAATGACCTCAACTTAATCATCAATTTCTAAATAAGGTCACATCCACGGGTATTGGAGGTTAGGACTTTAACATCTCTTTTTTGGAGTGATATTATTTAGTCCATAACACAGCTCATATTCCAAACCTCCACTTCCCTTTCTCTGGGGCCTTCCCCTCTCACTCTTGTTCCCAATGGCCACAGTCACTTAACTCTTACACCAGTGGAATTTAGCGGGAGAAGGTGGGTGATTTCAAGGAATATTTCAACCTCAACTGTTCTGTTTGAAGAGATAATTATGCAGAAGAGTGTATTAAAAGAAATTCTGGAACTAAATTATATACCTGTATTCAGTCTTGTGCATGGGATCCCAAGTTTGAATAAAATAGAATGGAATCAAAAGACGGAATAATAATTATTATAATTTTACCACTATTATCATTTATATAGCGCTTTCACAGAGATTCTCATTTGGAAACACATTCCTTTTTTTGCCAGTGATCAAGATCCCGTGTTCTCATCCCCTTTTACCTCATAATAAATTCTCCTTGAGGATGTTTTCTGACAGGATTGTCTGCAGAAAACACTTTACTTAGAGATGTAACCGGATCTTCCTAAATTTAGCAGAGTTTATGCCACACTGAGCTGAAACCCAAGTAAGGGAAGATGTAGAAAGATAGTAAATGAGACACTGAATAAATGTAAAATGGAATTTATAGAAAAAAAATCACTTTTTTTTTTTGTAAGGGCACTGACAAAGGTAGGGTCGAAATTTGGTTGAGCCAAGTTATTTTTAGGTTATATGATCCTAATTTGGTGACATGCTTTATTTTTAACCTTGGAAACTTGCTAATTAAATACTAGTTACGAGTGACAAAATCTGCCCGTGATCAAGGAAGCAAAATGGTGAAGTTGTGACACTGGCTTTGGTCTCTCCACTTTCTTGCATTTGAACATGTTGTCAGATGTTAAGATCAGTTCCTCTTATGCAGTGAAAAGTTCCTCTTACCCCATTTTCCCTGGAAATGAAAAACAGCTGCACAGAACCTCCAACCCTCCATGTATTCAGAGATTCGTATTCATGTCATCACATCTTCTCTTTCCTTTACCCCGGTCCATCAACAAGCTCCGTTCATTTCTCTGCAGAGCACTTGAAGAGTGACACCAAGCCATTGCTTACACTGTCACGCCTACCTAGAATGTTTTTCCCTCTGAATTTTCTGCCAAAATCTATCCTTTCTTCCTTGAATATGTCGCGAAGGAGAGAGGTCTGGAGCACATCTAGGAAGGCATAGAGTGGGGAAGCCCCCAGAAAGGCAGGTAAACACATCCTGAGATGACTCAGCTTGGCTTCCTCATCTCTCCCTGTAGCCCTCCTAATCGGCCATGCCTCAAGTGCTCGTTGTTATCGACCAGTTGGGGTTTTCTGGAACCCTACTTTCCTAAAACCCAGCTAACTTCTAGGATGAAATGCAGAGTGTGGGAGCCTCCAGAGAAAGAAGGCCCAAGGTGAAAGAGCAGGTGACTCTTGAGGTCTCAGACATGGGAAGACAACTACAACAGTACACACTTAGAGGTTTGGGTACCACTTGGCTGCTGAAGGATGAAACCTCTCTTAAAGAAGTAAAGGAGGCAGATATTCAGACCTGTGATGGAATCAGTAAATTTCATCTACCCAGTTCCGGATCTTCCCATCAGGTCTGGGGAAACAGGGACCAGCTCCAGAGTCTGTGTCGTCTTACAGAAGCTGGGGCAAGTCGCAGAGAAGTTCCAAGGACTTAAGTCCAATGTCACCTGGATTTGGGTACCACTCAAACGCAGACTTTTCCCTGTCCATGCAGTTCTTAATTGCTGGTGGCCCCACGTCCAGAACCGGAGATGCCAGCATTCCTACGGCCATTTTGCATCCCAGTGCCGCAGAGCATTTGCAAATGGGGCCAAGACCGCAGAACTAACCATGAGACCATGGCCGAGGCTGAGGGGTTCAGCTATATTCCTCAACACCTCGGACCCTTGATAGCAACTGTTGAAAACTAATACATGAGATCTTGTCTCCAGTATGATCATTTGGATCCTAGGCTGTTCTTTAACGTTGAACCCCACGTGCCCAACTTAAAGTAGTGTCCTTGCCATCGCACACATTCTTCTAGAGTGTTCCTGGAATGACCTAAAGGGCTGGTGAAGTGGCACCGACCCTTAGCTTGCAACTTCTTGACATTGATCCCCACAGATGACATCCTAGCTTCTGTCACATCAGTAGCTCCCCTGTCTCATTTAAATCCACATGAAGGGGCCTTTCCTGGTGGCCCAGTGGTAAAGAATCCACCTTCCAGTGTAGGGGATGTGGGTTTGATCCCTGGTCAGGGAACTAAGATCCCACATGCCTCGGGGCAACTAAGCCTGCGCATCACAACTAGAGAGCCTGCGTGCCACAAACTACAGAACCCACGTGCCCTAAACTACAGAACCCACGTGCCCTGGAGCCTGTGTGCCACAACTAGAGAAGAGAAAATCCGCATGCCACAACTAGAGGGAAGCCCACACACCACAACAGAAGATCCCATGTGCTGCAACTAAGACCTGATGCAGCCTAAATAAATAAATAAATCCACATGAAGAAAATCTTAATATGAGATTTCATCACTTCCAGATTGGACCGGGCTGGATTTGGATATCTCAGTAACAAACACCCTTGTCCTTTTCAGTCCATTATTTTGCTCCTGAGACAGTGTCTGCAGCTCCAGCAGGTAGCAGAGTATTTGTGTAGCCCTGCTCCTTTTATCCAATTATATGTACTTTGAGGTCACGCACTGTGTTATTAGTCTTTCAGACTCTTTGTAGAGCTTGACACAGCATTTGCCAGACACAGACATACTATTGCTTGATATGTAAATTCAAGGTGTTTGGTTGACTCTGAAGAAGATCAATTATGTAGTCCTTCTCTAGCCACAGGTGTTAAGTTTCAGAAAACCCAGAGGCTAAAGGAAATGCTGGTTGAAGGTCATCTTTAAGGCAGAGGTAAGGTTGGGTGGATCAGTAACAACCCACTACAGATATTTTCACATTCACTGAAATAAAACATTAAAAGCGGCATTCTAAATAGAATACCAATAACATTTTATCACCTTTAGTTAACATTTGGTGATTTTTTCCCCCTGTTTTCCTCAGCTCGTGTGAGAATTATGTCTCCTCTCAAGTTGCAAGAAAATGATTTGCTTTGTTGCAGAAAATATTCATGTGTGAAAAGCCAGTTTTGGCCTGCATCTGGTCCTATGTCCAGCATTTCAGTCCTTCTGATTTTAGGACTTGAAATTGTTGACCTTGAACTTCAAGTGGTCCACCTTAGCAAACCACCATATCCCAGGGATGTGGAGGCACTTGGAAGCTTGAGATGGAAAAAGCTCTTTCGGGGTTGATCTAGCTCATCTCCTGCCCCTTAACGGGTGGAATCCCCTTGGCCCCACCCCCGCAGCCCAAGGCAGAGCAGCTGCCATCAGCTCCTCTCACATGCATGTCTCTCAGGTGCCCCCAAGGAGAGTTTCCAGTTCTGAGGTCGAGATTGATCTCATCTTCCGTTGTCTTTCACACAACATCATTTCCAGAGCCCCCGCTACTCTTCACCACATGTTTTAGCTCCTAATTCTCAGCTCCCCCTTTATTCTAAGAGCCACCCCCACCCCAGGATGGACCTCCCACGTGGCATCTCACCAGTTCTTAGGGTGGTGAAAAGGTGTCAGAATTATACGTACATGAGAGGGGAACTGAAGTTGGAGAGAAACTTGGACACTCATCACGGAGAGCTTCCAATGTTTCCATGTCCATACTTTAACTCATTTTACAAGCCATACTGTATAGACCTTGTCCTTGGATCCCTTCCTTTCTCCGGAAGGGGTTCCCCATTGCCTCCCTGGTATTCCCCAGAGTCTCAATATTATTGCAGATTGTGCAAAAAGGGGGACTTTTGGTCAAATATTTTCTTCTCAAACTCTAGCCCACTCTTAGAGATCCATACTACACTGAGAAATTCTACATTGGGGAAGAAAACCCATTTTTTTTTAAACTTCTCAAATATTTAACCACAAGGACCAGGACCCCATCCCTCATAGATCATCTGTTATCATTGAGTAGGACAGAATTTTGCAAACACTAGGGCAACACATGAGTTGCACACTTCTGCATGGTTTTCAATCCTGCTGCAAAGTGGACTGAGCTTCTCTACTCAGCCTGAATGTTCTCTCTCTCCTTCGCAACGTGATGTACTATGCCGCCGGGGGCCATTTTCTCCATTTGCTGGCAGTCTACCTCTAGGCCTTTGCTCGTGCCTTTTTACCCATCTGGATACTCTTACCCTTAGGCACAGCTTATGTTCCAAACCCTGTGTGGAGCCTTCTCCAGCTTCTCCAACTGCCATTATACTTTGTCTCCAGTCTTGTGCCAAGTAAGGCCTAATTCTGTCCCTACCATGAAACTGTACATTCCCATTAGGCATGACCATATCACATCCAACTGCACTGTTTCCCCTTCGCTTCTTTTGATATAAAAAAATGCACTAACTATCTCTTCATGAACTGATGGATAACAAGGTACCATAGAAGTGGCACCTTTTAATCAGCAGTTTTGGGGGCATTGCGTGTGGTTTCCTTAACCAGGTACAGTTCAGTTCTTCCTGAGAATGCAGCTACCCTGCCTTTACCCCCATGAGAGCCAAGAGCACTTATTTCTACTTTAAAGGAGAGAATGAATGTTATGGGTTTTTCCCCCTGATTTAACAGAAGTGACAGCTTATAAATTTCATAATGGCTCGGTGCCTAAGAAACACTTCAGTTCTCCTGGGCCAGTCATACCATAGTGATAACTTGAGGGTCTCATCCCTTCTGCCTCTCTGCAGTAAAAGATGAGCCGTGAAGATAATGCAGACATTATCTTTCCTGTGTCTTCAGAGTTATGTAAATAACTCTACTTTCCTTACTGACTGAAAAACTGTCATTAGTTTGCTTTTCAGGTCATTCTCTGTCTACTGAATGAAATTCAATAGTCCTTGGAAATTCAACCTTCCGCAGTCTAATCACTAGATCATTGTTTAAAAAAAACAAAGTTGTCCTTTTAAATGCATCGATTTTTCTAGAGTAATAGAAAGGCAGTTTGGTTTTGTTTCTGTTTTTCCTGTACACCTTTAGGGACTGTTCAACTCTTACTTTTATTAACTAGATTTTCATTTTAAAAAGCATTGTACGTACTTGGTAAACACACACACACATCCAAGTGTACAAAGGGTATATGTTGGGCCCTCTGTATCTGCAGGTTTCACATCCATGGATTTGCAGATTGGTTGGTTGAATCAGGGTATGGGAAACCCAGGGATACAGAGGGCCAACTGTATTTATTGCACTATACTGCTTTATATAAGGGTCTCGAGCATCCGAGGATTTTGGTATCTCCGGGGGTCCTGGAATCAATCCCCTGCAGCTGCTGAGCAACAACTACGTAAAATGAGAAGTAAGTCTTCCTCTCACCCAAGATTCCCTGTCTCCAGTTTTCCCCATAGGTGAACAATTTTACCTGTTCCTTGTAAATCTGCCTGGGAATATTTTAACATCTCCACCACACACATGCAAGTGAGTGGAGCATGCTACAAACACTGTTATACACTTTATTTTTTTTAGCCCAACCAGATATGTTGAAGAACTTTCCATATCAGTACACATAGATCTACTTTATGCCTTTCATTACTGAATAATATTTCATCGAGTGGGTGTGGTACTACACTTCATTTAACTAGTACCCTGGTAACAGGCATTTTGGTTGTTTCTAGTCTCTTGCCATTGCATATAACACTGCAGTTCATTATACATATATCTTTGTAAACCTGGGAACAAATGTTTGTTGAAATTGCTAAGACAATTTTTGATAGATGTTGGGAAGTCCCTTCCCAAGAGGCAGCACCTATTTACCTTCCCCCTTAATAGTGTATGAGAGTGTTTCCCCACAAGTTGCCTGTGCTACAAATTTTGCTTACCCATTTCTGCCCCTCTGCTAGATTAAACTTGGTATCTAATTTTAATTTGCATTTCTCTTATTATGTTCGAAGATGATCTTTGCGTAAGTGTTAAGTTTTTTGCGTATCATTATATGCACATTCCTTGTTCATGTCCTTTTCCTTTTTCCTTTGAATTGTTACTCTTTCTCTGATTGGTGTGTGAAATTTTAAATGTTAATACAGTCTGTCATATATTTTGCCAACATATGTAACATCATTCCTAATGTGTTTTCTTCTACAACTTTTATGGTTACTTTTTAAACGTTGTTTAAATATTTTATCCATCTGGGAATTATTTTGTTATACTAAATGATTGTAAGTTGCATGGGAATAGAGGCCAAGGTTTAAATTAGATGTTGTATACCTAATATATCACGCATTTTTTAAGTATCAGTTGTGGCCAAAATACAATGGGTAGCACATTTCTGGCATTTCCTTTGCTGTTTTTTACCAACTTCCTCTCAAAAGATTCTCTGACCTGAAGTTTGGGAGGGATAAGGCATACCATACCACCCTTGACTGAAGTATCAGCAGTTGGGCAACAGTGGTGGAGGTGATGATGGTGGTTAAGGAGTCAACCTCTACCCTGGCCTCCATCACTTCCTCCTCTTGATGACCCTTGGGTAGCCCCCAGAAGTGTATCACCCCACATTCAGCACTTTCCTGGCACTCACATGTGAGATTTGGTCACCTTCAACTCTCTCTGAGTGGAAGAAAACTCACAGTACTGTGTACCAGTCAAACTGAGGGCAGTGGGGAGAGGGGGATGTCCTAGAAGATTCCTTGGAATGCTCTTTGACTAAGGTGGCTACATGCAGTGCATTGTGCAGAACCCCCTGGGTGGTTACACGTG
Source organism: Hippopotamus amphibius kiboko (assembly GCF_030028045.1). Lineage (NCBI taxonomy): Eukaryota > Metazoa > Chordata > Mammalia > Artiodactyla > Hippopotamidae > Hippopotamus > Hippopotamus amphibius. Next base: position 103,326,268 of record NC_080203.1, on the reverse strand, counting down.
GAAGCTCACCTCTACTATTAGTTTGGAGTCTGGAATTGATAGCAAGATGGGGCTGAGTGAACTTCAAAACACTGTTACCATTTTAAATTTTCTTACAAACACCCCTAAACCTCAGTGGCTTACAACAACAAATATGTATTTTTCCTCACTCCTGGGGCAGCTCTCTGTGGGTTCAGGTCGGCTCCACTCTCCTTGGGCCATCAGTTACCTGGAGGATGTTCTTCTCATAGCAAGTGCAAAAGGATGGTCCAAGTCATGTTACCATATTGAGCTCAACAAGATCAAGTTGAGGGAACTTCCAAGTAGCTTCTGCCTACCTCTGATAGAACACAGGATAGGAAACTGGTAAAGATAATGGACATCGGAGCCTGACAACACTGGGATGGCAGACACTGTTGAATGCCTGCTCAAAAACCATTTATCGCCTCTTCCTTCCACACTAGTGGACACTAGTCGCCACAGTAGGGGCTTATAACGCCAGATACTTTTCCAGCCTCTCTTGCAGCTGTAGGTAGCCATGTTACCCAGTTTTGGCCAATGAGACACCAGGAGAACCCTGCTGGGTGCCCCTGGGAAATTATTTTCCTATTTGAGTTATCCACGTAATTCCTCAACTCCTCAGTATTCTCATCTGCAAGTTGGGGCTAGATATATTTCACAGAGTTGTTGTATTAGTCAGATTTACTTTATAACAAAGAATCCCACATCTCGGTAACTTACAATAAATAACATATATTGATTGTTCTTGCTAATGGTCTGCAGGTTATCTGGAGGGGGTGGAGTGGCTCTGCTTCAGGCCATGGGTAGGATTTAGCCCCACTTCATGTGTTCCAGAACAGGACAAACTATGCAAGCATGTTTAAAGCTTCTACTTATGTCACTAACATTTCTTTGACCAAAGCAGTTCACATGGCCAAGACCATCAATAAATAAGGTAGCAAATATGCTCCGCCCACAATGGGAAGTAGTGCATTACATGGCAAAGATGTGGATGTATAATCCTCTAAGAGTAGAATGAAGATTTAGAATAAGAATCCAGGGACTTTGCTGGTGGTCCAGTGGGTAAGACTCCATGCTCCCAACACAGGGGGCCCAGTTTCGATCCCTAGTGGGGGAACTAGATCCCACATGTGTGCCACAACTAAGAATCACATGCCACAACTGAAGATCCCACACACTGAGACTAAAGAGCCCACACAACGCAATGAAGATCCCATGTGCCACAACTAAGACCTGGCACAGCCTAAATAAATAAATAAATAAATATTTTAGAAAAAAGAAAATAAGAATCCAACCTCTCACACTTCCTAGATGTGTGAGCATAAACAAATCACTAGCTTCTTAGAACCTTTGTTTCCTCATCTTCAAGATGGCACTGGGCTCTTTTCTCTGGATTGGTACAAAGATTAAATTACGAAAGTTAGCCCTCCTCTGCCCCTACAACCAAATTCTGATTGTTTACTAAATGAGTCCCTCCTGAAGTCAAGTGTGGTGTGTGACTTAATGTTGGCTTTCCCTGAGTTTGATGAGTAGATAAGTCGCCAACACAAAGGCTCCCTGAGGGAGGAGGCAATCTGTTTATTCGCTAAGCACCTGAAACCATCATTTCAAGGTCATTGTCATGCTTTGATGCTTCAATAAGCTAACTTTTTTCCTTTTTTTTTTTTTTTTTTTTTGGCAAATGCCCCTTAATTCACTCTGACAAAATCATACACACACGGGTATTTTAGGGTTGATTTTTGGCTGTTTCATAGGCTCCCTCTGCTGGAGTAAAACATGTTTTGTCCTCAGCACTTGAACATCCTTTCCCTTTAATTGAAAGCAAATGTAATCAGCATTTTGCTGCATGGCTAGACTGGCTTTTCACATAGTGTTTCTGCTGCCATGTCCTAAATTTACCTGCCACAGAGTTGTAATACCAGCCGGCATTCTTGCCTTTTCAAAACAGAGCCTTACAGAAGAGACTGACTTTCAAGAATTTGCCTGAATTGTGAATTGTTAATAATAAGCAGCTTCTTGTTTCCTGTGAGTAACGCCCTTGCTACTTCATTTCTAACCTTCTCAGTTTTAGAACATCTGGGAGTATCATGGGAAGGCTGCGACAGGCCTATGTAGAGGTGCTTGCTAAAAGCAAAGGAGCCTGAGTCACCAGGTTTGTTATGTTGTGGAGGTAGACTATAATTTTGTGTAGAAAAAGTGAGGATTACTGCAAAACCAACACTTCCCCTGCCAGGGGGCAAGCCACCCTTTCTCAGGACACACATGTTTTCGGGGCCATCGGAATGAGATTTCATGTGAATTTATTTTGTATAAAGCCATTGTTCACTGCTTCACATTTTAGGGAGTTCCACTTCATTTCTGGCTTGGCAGTGTGCCAAATATGTCATCCTCTCCTTTTTCATCCCCTCTATCTTTGAGGAGTCACAGTTTGGGTTTAAATGACTTCGTAAGGTATTCAGTGAATTCTGTCTGAATCGACAGACTCAGAGAAGTTCCTGTGTGATGGTGTTTAGAGTAGAGGAGAATCTCACAGTAATGCCCACTCCAAGGTGTGCATGCTAGTATTGGCTCCTCCATTTCTGACACAGCCCAAAACCGTGTGCTCTGACAGCTCTGGAACTCCAAGCATGGTCTGAAACAGCACCACCCGGCATCACCTGCGGACTTATTAGAAATTCAAAAATTCAGGCCTCACTCCAGACCTACTGAATCTGGCTCTGCAAGTTCGCTAGCTCTGCAGGGAATCCAGATGCGCGTTACAGTGTGAGAAGCATTGGTCTGGAGTAAGGGAAAATCACATAATAGTGCCAAGCCCAAGGTATGTGAGAGAGTACGGGCACCCCAGAAGCTGCGATAGGCAGGAACACCTTACTCCTGCCATCCTCTGAGGTCTGTGACTAACATCTGTGGGCCCACAGCCAGCTCCACCCATCAGCTTTATAATGCCAGGCAGTGAGCCCATAACCCCTGCCCTGCAATCAGTGTTTATGATCCTTGCTGACTGGTGCTTGCCAACTTTGACCTCATGGTCTCTGACTTCCTGGATCTACCTGTCTGCTCTCCACCGACTTAGCTGATTCAGCTGACTCTCGGAGTCTATTTAACAGCTGGTCATCTTTGGCCCAGATGCCTAAGTTCTGGTCCTTTCCAACTGGGAAGTAGCCATGCCTAAGTGGTGACACATCTTACTGTTGAGACGGTATTAAAAGAGCCTGTGGGTGTTCAGCAACTCAAGCCTTAAATTAGTTGTAATTTAAAAAGTCTCAGACGATAGAAATTGAAGTTGAAGTAGCTTAATTTTTAAAGGGGGGAGGTGGGCACCAGTACAGATCAAATATCATGGCATCACTTCTGGGAGCTTTCTGCCCCAAATACATAACTTGAATCTGATCATGAGGAACATCATACACATCCGAATGGAAGGGCATCCTATAAAATAAATTGCCCGACTCTTCCAAAGTGTGAGAGTCAAGAAAGACAAAGGCTGAGGATCTGTCTGTCCCAGACTAATGAAGTCTAAAGGGCATGACAACTAAATGCAATGTGTGATTCCGGATTGGATGCTGTAACACAAAACACATACACACACACAAACACACACATGTGTGTGTGTGTGTATATATGTGTGTGTATATATATATATATATATATATATATATATCTTTAAGGGGCATTATTGGGATTATTGGAAAATTTTAAATATAGGTTATATAATTATATTGTATCAATGTTGAATTTCCTGATTTCTTATAGTTACACTGTAGTTAGGTAAGAGAATGCCCTTATTTATACACTGAAGTTTTAGGGGGTAAAGAGGCATCATGTCTGCATCTTTAAAATTCCCCCTTCAAAAATAAGCAATGATAAAGTAAATGTGACAAAATGTTAACAAAAGATGACTATGGGTAAATAGTATATGGGAAATTTTGCATCATTCTTATAATCCTTTGAAATTCTATACTAAACATTTACAAGAATAAAGGTAAAAGGGGGTTTTATTAACAGAATACTGGGGAACTTCACAGAATTAAATGAAGAGATGTCAGACTCAGGGCAGCATGGGGACCTTGGGAACTCAAAGACTTGAAGCCACCAGAGCAAACTCTGACCTTGGTAAATTTCTGTAACGAAATGACAGAAACCTGGAAATTTAGAACAAGAAAGGGCTTTTAAGGTCCTTTAATGTCTCCATTTCGTGGATGAAAAAAACTGAGATGCAGACAGCAAAAGTGATTCGCCCAGGGAATCACAGATAATTATTTGTTTCCAACTGTAGACGTTTAGAATTCCTCTTCATATTGGTTTATAAGTGGATCCCTAAGGTTTGTTCTTTTCCTTACACTTTGAAGTTAGGATGTGAGTTGAAGTAAGAACAAGATTAACATATATAAGTATGCAGTAACATGAATGTAGGTTTTATGAACAAATATCAAAACAAACCCTCCCCGCCACGATTATGGTTCTCCTCCAATTTTGTCATTAAATGTATATATGATAAACACAATATTTAAACTTAAAAAGCAATGTCATTGTCTTTGAACACAATTTTATTTATTTGTGAAAATCAGCTAGAAGATTTGAATTTCTCCACTTACCATGTGGGTAGGTACATTCTGTCCTTTTCCATGCCCCTTTTCTCACTGAATAGAATACATCCGTTTGTCAGTTGAAAGGTAACACTAATCTACACTTGATTCTTGGAAACATCCCTCGTGATTTGGAGAGACTGTGATTGCCAACTATTTAGAAAGTGTAATATCAGGCATGTAGGGACGGCTAGAAGTCATCTAGTCCCACCCATTCCTTTGAAAGGTGAGCCTGCCTGCAGTTGGCTACGCACTCTCCCTTCAACTCCTACGCCTGCTTCATACTAAGGAACAGATTTAAAATGGAATAGATCTATTTGCATATATTGAAATAATTATCTTTGAGATCACTACTGAAATAGCAGTATAATTAGAGAAAGCAGAGCTCCTTTAATCATGTTTTCTGTAATCCTGTATTGTCTTTTGGTGTCAAAAGGCATTTGCGTAGCGCTTGGACCATTAGACTGGGAGCTGATAGGTCTGCCTTGACCAATGATCTCCCTGACAGCTTTTGAGAGAGAGTGCAGATCCTAGCTGAAGGATCCTAGATGGTGGAGTGCAAAATCAAGAGGCTTAGTGTGGTGAGAAGCAATGAATTTTTTTTTAAAAAAAGGAATTAAATGTGCTTTCCGTCACCTGTGTTCAGACATGATCATGAATGGCTAACAAATTTTTCAGAGAATGTGGATTCCTATAGTTCAGTGTGGGGCCAGACACTGTCTGCTGCCTACCAGATATTCATTTTCCACATTGTCTTTACTAACAGAAGCGTAATTTTGTTTGGCATAGCAATGTTCTTGGATGATTATTTGGTGTTCCAACCTCTCTGTCAGGGCGGCTATGGCAAGCAGTACTAGCTAATGACATAATATAAGTCTGCTCAGGAGTTTGGGGAAACCTTTTGCTTTCCTGAGAAAATGGGCATGACTGGTGCTGCCCTTCCCCGTTTCTTCCTGCCTTGAGTATAAACATGACATCTGGAGTTACAGCAGCCATTTTGTGCCTATAGGCCAACATGAGGGACGGAAGAGAAAATTGTGACATCCTGGCTCTGACATCACAAACCAGTAAACATTATCAGCAGCCACTTCTGACTTTTTTTTAATGTGTGAAAATAAACTTTTTTTTTTTTGGTCTCTCTCCCTGGTTGTGTTTTTTTTTTTTTTTAGCTCTTTATTGGAGTATAATTCCTTTACACTGTTGTGCCAGTTTCTGCTGTACAACAAAGTGAATCAGCTGTATTTATACATATATCCCCCTATCCCCTCCCTCTTGAACCTCCCTCCCACTCTCCCTATCCCACCCCTCTAGGTCATCACCAATCATGGAGTTGATCTCCCTGTGTTATGCAATTGCTTCCCACTAGCTACCTATTTTACATTTGGTAGTGTATATATGTCAATGCTCTTCTCTCACTTTGTCCCAGCTTCCCCCACCCCATGTCCTCAAATCCATTCTCTACGTCTGTGTCTTTATTCTTGCCCTGCCACTGGGTTCATCAGTACCATTTTTTTTAGATTCCATATATATGCATTAGCATACGGTATTTATTTTTCTCTTTCTGGCTTACTTCACTCTCTATGACAGACTGTAGGTCCATCCAACTTAACCTTTTATTTGATTAAGCCACTGGAAGTCCTATTTTCTAATACTTTACAAGCATAGCAGACCCTTTTGGGAAAGTCTGCCTAGCTCAAAATGATCCATATTCTTTGTGAAATATCATCCTCCTCCCTCTCTGGGTGGAGTTTTGCACCCAGATGGATGCAATTGGGGTAAATGCACCTGACCAAGGCTGAGCCAATCAGATTCTCTCTCAAGGATTTGAAATAGGTTTCAGTGGTTCTATCTGATCCTGGAGTGTGACTAAACCTGAGGGACACTATAAAACTTGAAGCTCGTGTGTATTATGGTGTGATGGAGGTCACCTTCAGCCACAGAGGAGAGAAAATGGGTCTGTAGAAGGTGAAAGAGAGAGGCAGACACCAGTGTCACCAAAAGAGAGCACACTGCCTGGGGTCGGGCAGCTTTCTGGGTTCAGGTGTGAGTCCCTTCTCAGGCCTCGCTGCCCTCAGATCCTGAGCTTCCTTCCAGAGACCTGGGCAGCCCTGTGTGGTTGGCAGGGTTTTGCCCTGCACAAGGGCTCCTGGCCAAAAGGGCAAAGGAAGTGAAATCCAGCCTCAGTGTTTTGGTCACTAAGCCTTGGCCTGGGGCTGCATCAGCCCAGAGAGAATGTGCCGCTTTATGTAGTTCCTTTGCCCAGAAGGGAGCCCACCTTTTTTTTTTTTTTAATTTCACACAAGATTTAGGAAGGCCCTTCTTAGGATAGCTAGCAAAGTTGGTATCTTCTGACCAAAGGACCTTGACATTCAGACAAAATGTGTTAACCAGCAGCTAAACCATTTGTTCTGTCATTTCATAGATAAGCTGTTCAATACCTTGATTTATTTTGCTTTTTAAAATTGAAGAATGGTTTACATATAGCAAAACATGAATTTTTTTTTTTATTTTATTTATTTATTGGCTGCTTTGGGTCATTGTTGTTCCAAAAGGGCCTACTCTTCATTGTGGTGTGCAGGCTCCTCATTGTAGTGGCTTCTCTTGTTGTGGAGCACGGGCCCCAGGCACGTGGGCTTCAGTAGTTGTGGCACATGGGCTCAATAGTTGTGGCTCACGGGCTCTAGAGCACAGGCTTAATAGTTGTGGCACACGGGCTTAGTTGCTCCGCGGCATGTGGGATCTTCCCTGGGCAGGGCTCGAACCTGTGTCCCCTGCATTGGCAGGTGGATTCTTTACTACTGCGCCACCTAGGAAGTCCAAAACGTATGAATCTTAAGTTCATAGTGCAGTGATTTCACTGTGACTCATGTATTCGTTACCCAGATTAAGGAAAAGAACATTTCCATCATCCCAGAAAGTCCCTTTATCCCAGTTAGTACCACTTGCCCCCTCGCCCCGCCCCCCCACAGACACACACATGATACCGGAGGTAACAGCTCTTCTGACCGCTATCACCATAGTTTGATTTTGCCTATTCTTGGACTTCATATAAATGGAATCATATAGCAAGTACTCTTTTGTGCCTGGCTCCTTTAGTTCGGCATGTTCATGAGATCTATCCCTGTTGTGTGTATGAGTAATTTGTTCTCTTTATTTTGAGTAGTATTCCATTGTGGGAATATTCCAAATTTATCCATTCTCCTGTCAACGGACGTTTAGGATGTTTCCAGGTCTTATGAATAAAACTTCTGAATAGGAATTAAGCTGCTGTGGACATTCTTAAACTAGTGCACCTAGGTACTTCTTTCCCTTGGACACTGATGTACTGTAATAGAAGTCCAAATTATACATCTTTCACAGTAAACCTATTTATCTCACATGCATTTATCACCTGGATCAGTTTTGTCTGGAGTTGTTCCTTCATCATGTGATTGGGAGACCTTATTTTGTAAGTGCCTCTTCATAACTAATTATGTATTTAGTGTATCTCCTCCCTTTACATATTAAACATGGGGTTCCTCTCTCTGTATCATGGAGATACATGCTTTTGAAAAATTAGTAAATGGTCAGTAGTATTTTGTGTTACAGCTAATGAAGCATATTTCTAAGATGGTACCTGGCATTAAACTTATAATTAAGAGTCTAGTCTGTGACTGGGAATAACAACAGCACAGCCTACGTGAACCACATAAGATTAAGCTGAGTTCCTTGTTCCAACCACCTGTGCTATTTGCAATACTAAAGTCATGCTGGATTTGCAATGCAAAGCCCTGTAAAGCAATGTCTGTATCCCAGCATCCTGAATGGAGCTTTTAAAAAAAAAGATGTGTTCAGTCCTACGTCCTATACAATCTTGGTATAGAGTGGGCCCTCTGTTTTTAAACCTCTCCATGTAATTATCTGTAATAGCAACTGACCAGCTGGCCATTTCTCGCCTATGTCCATCCTTACACTTTTGGTGATTACCCTCAGTTGAACATCGGAGCCTGTGAATGGATTTCATCTCCTGTTAAATTTTCCCCAGGCAACCTGAGATGAGGCACACAATTTACTTAACATTGATTTCTTTATGAAGACAGCCCCATTAAAATAATAACAAATTATGGAGAGTGGCTGCATAAGACATATTGGGGGTAATAAAATATGGAGTACAATATGAATTTATTCAGACTGGAATGTCATCTCCATGATGGCAGGGATTTTTCCCTCTTTTGTTGACAGATGTTCTCCGAGTGAGCCATAGTAGGGCTCGATAAATATTTACAGGATAAACTTTATATAAGACAAAGAGCTTAGCTACTAGCTTACAAGGTTATAAATCCTGCTTTGCTTAGCACTGGTTATATATCGCGGTGGTTCACCCCAGCCTTTGTAAGGACCAGGAAGAAGCCTCCCTAGCTGTGTTCATTGTGCAGCAACCACATGAAACTTGTGGATGCTGAAATCTAAGGAAGCGGCTTTGGGGAGCTTCGTGTCCTTAACAGAGTAAAGGTGTCGATTTACTTCACTCCTCTCCTCTTCAGCCACAGTGCCAGCTCCTCCTGAGATTCTCTCTTCCTCCTCCTCCTTCCCCTGGACCTAAAACAAAAATTGAAAGCAGCCAGAGATGCTTTTGTTCATCCTGGCTGCCTGGTCCCTAATGGGGTGGGGGTGGGAGGGAGGTAAGGGAGTGGCAACTCCCTTCAGCCCACCTGCATGGCCAAGTCACCTCAAATCTCCTTTTTTGATGTGTTGTTTATAAAGAAAGCAATTCTTTTGGAATCGTATAATCTAGCTCTCCTAAAGATCCCTGGCTAAAAGTTTCCGAAAAGAAACCAGAAAACAAAAAACCAGAATCATTTTCCCTTCGAAGTACTTGAAAGCATAGCGTCAGCATAACAAAACTACTTTGGACAGGATCACACAGAGGATTCCCTCCAATGCCTCAATGAATACAAGGGAGGAAGGAAAGTTAGATTCATATTTATAAACCACCATGAACCAGAAAGGTCTCGGGAAGTTATCTGGTCAGCTACCTCATTTTACCGATGGAGTCTGTGAAGGCAGAGAGGTTAGTTATTACATCACTCCCTCAGAGCGATACCATGACAAAGTCAGAAATTCCGAATTTCCCAACCATGATTATCCAATCCACCCCACCCCCACCTCACCAGTAGCTTCAGGTTTTATTTTGCATGCAGAGAAGATACTATTCATGGCCTTAGCTTCCTTTAGCCCCAAAGAACACATTTGTTTTTTAAGTAGAGTGTAGTTGCTTTACACTGCTGTGTCTGTTTCTTCTGTGCCGCAAAGTGAACCAGCCATACGTATACATATGACCCCTCTTTTTTGGATTTTCTTCCCGTTTAGGTCACCACAGAGCATTGAGTAGAGTTCCCTGTGCCAAAGGAGCTAGCATTAACTAGAGTTCCCAGTAGGTTCTCATTAGTTATCTGTTTTATACATAGTAGCGTGTATATGTCAATCCCAATCTCACAATTCATCCCATCCCCCAGGAACACATTTATTAAAATGTATTTTAAGGTATTGGGGAAAAAAAGAAGACAAAAAGATATAAGCTGTTTTAAAGAACCTCTGCCTTCTCTCCCCTGCTTCTGATCTTCAGGGCACCCATCAATCCCACAGGCCCATGGCAAAGAGTATGGCAAAGAAACCCTCTCAGCTTATTCTGTCGAAAATATCTAGGTGAAAGAGTTATTGAGCCTTAAAATGTCACAAATGGCTCAGATATTGTCCTTCTAGGAGCATTTTCGTGACTAGCTCTCTCAAGTGATAGGGCAGGTAGTACGTAATACAGTCACTGAAGTTGAGGTGACAGTGGTTCCTGGTAAAGAAGATTGTTTCACAGTGCTTGTTGCTGAGGCTCCCACGAGGATCCTCTCTGCCTCCCCAAATCGACTTTGAGGATTGGTGGATCTACTGTCCCGGGGGCAGATTGGAGCATGTCCCTTGTCCCTGACCTGGAGCAAGATAAGTGGGAGTAGGGAGGTCACCCAGGGCAATGGCACCAAGGTGACAGTGTATTTGCCAGGCTTTGTCTCCAGGCTCTAGGATAGCACTTAACAAGAAAAATCAATCACAACCTTGTGAGTACAGCCAGCACTTAAAACTGCATTTGAATTTGTCCACTCAGGCAGTTAGTCTCACTTTGAAGAGCTCCAGAGCTAGAGGTTTCCATGGAAACAGAAAAATATGTGGGCAAAAATTGCTTTACAGGGAAATGAATGCTAGCAGTGCTGTTAGGTTGGCACTTTATGGCTGCCTGGTTGATGTGAGTTTGTAAGTAATCCAATGAACAGTGACTTTAAAAAAGGAAATACTTTTTCTCTCATAACAAGAGTCTGGAGATAGGCAGTCCTGGTTGTGGTACAGATGCCCAGTGATGTCCACAACCCCCAGGATCTTTCTCCTCTTTCATTCTTTGAATGTCGGTGTTTCATCCACAAACTTATTGCCTTAGGTTGTAAAATGGCTGCCACAGCTCCAGCCCTCACATAAAAATTCAAGACACCAAAAAGAGGAAAGGCAAGTAACAGCCAAGTCTGTCCAGTTTATTTCCATTTATCATGAAATCAAACGCTTTCCAAGAAGCTCCCACCTCAGCGGATTTCCCCACTGATCAAAATGAGGTCACATAGACAACTCTAGCTTCAAGCAAGGCTGAGAACTGAATATCTGGCAAAGGACAATGGGATTGACATGACTGGCTGAAGCTGATATTCACTATCTATCACCTGGAGCTAAACACAATTGTCAGGCTAATAAAATTGAGATCCAGTTAGCAAGGAATAAGGGGAGAATGGATGTTGATTGACTTACATTAATAGTGTAAGCCATAAGTATTTAATCAGAATTGACCTTTCCAAATAAGAAAGGCATTTACTTGGTACCTGATTGTACACAACTACTCATCTCTATATTCCTGTAATCTCTAGCCCAGTGTCAAGCACCCAGCAAGCACTTGAAAAATGTCTGTTGAACCATGGTTTTAGAATAGTGCAATGACATATTCATTCAACCGTGGCTTACAGGAGGGTCTGATGTGAAATGGTCAATTACACATCAGGCCTTAATAACATAGTCATTCACTTTGGAGGCATCAGGAGACAAAGAGTCCAGATAGTCAAGTAACCAATGCCAAGAGGCTAAAACAACTTCAAGTTCTCTAAGCTTTCTACTAGGAAGAAAGTACCTAGAGGATATGCATCCTTTTTTTTTTTTTATAAATTTATTTATTTATTTATTTTATTGGCTGTGTTGGGTCTTTGTTGCTGCACACGGGCTTTCTCTAGTTGCTGCGAGCGGGGGCTACTCTTCATTGTGGTGCGCGGCCTTCTCATTGCGGTGGCCTCTCTTGTTGCAGAGCACGGGCTCTAGGCACGTGGGCTTCAGTAGTTGCAGCACATGGGCTCAATAGTTGTGGCTCACGGGCTCTAGAGCACAGGCTCAATAGTTGTGGCACACGGGCTTAGTTGCTCCGAGGCATGTGGTATCTTCCTGGGGCAGGGATCGAACCCGTGTCCCCTGCATTGGCAGGCGGATTCTTACCCACTGTGCCACCTAGGAAGTCCCATCCTTTTTTTTTAAGTAAGAAGTTATGACTTTTTAAATTGAAAAATAATATACAATGTTGTGTTAATTTCTGCTGTACAGCAGTGATTGTTATACATTCTTTTTTATATTCTTTTCCATTATGGTTTATCACAAGATATTGAATATTGTTCCCTGTGCTATATAGTAGGTCCTTGTCATTTATCTATTTTATATACAGTAATATGTATCTGTTAATCCCAAATTCCCAATTTAATCTCTCCCCTGCTTTCCCCTTTGGTAACCATAAGTTTGTTTTCTATATCAGTGAGTCTATTTCTGCTTTGTAAATAAGTTCATTTATATCAACTTTTTAGATTCCACATGTAAGTGATATATGTTTGTCTTTCTGACTTACTTCCCTTAGTATGACAATCTCTAGGTCCATCCATGTTGCTGCAAATGGCATTATTTCATTCTTTTTTATGGCTGAGTAATATTCCATTGTATATATACACAGTACCACATCCTCTTTATCCATTCATCTGTACATGGACATTTAGGTTGTTTCCATGTCTTAGCAATTGTGAATAGTGCTGCTATGAACATGGGAGTATCTTTTTGAAAATTTTAATTAATTAATTAATTTGGCTGCATCAGATCTTTCTTGCAGCATGCAGGATCTTCGTTGCGGTATGCTGGATCTTTTTTTGTGGTGTGTGGGCTTCTCTCTAGTTGTGCCATGTGGGTTTTCTCCTCTCTAGTTGTGGCATGCAGGCTCCAGGATGCATGGGCTCTGTAGTTGTGGCACTCGGACTTCAGAGCACATGGGCTCTGTAGTTTGCAGCATGCTGGCTCTCTAGTTGAGGTGCGCAGGCTCAGTAGTGGTGGCGCGCAGGCTTAGTTGCTCCATGGCATGTGGGATTTTAGTGCCCTGACCGGGGATCGAACCCGCATCCCCTGCATTGCAGGACGGATTCTTTACCACTGGACCACCAGGGAAGTCCCACATGTATCTTTTTGAATTATAGTTTTGTCTGGATATATGCCCAGGAGTGGGATTGCTGGATCACATCGGGGAATATGCCTCTTGATAAAATAAAATGCCTAGAATAGAGGACAAGTTAAACATGCACTGTAATCTCATTGCAAAGGGCTTTTTGCCTAGCCTGTAAGAAATGAAACCACTGAAACATACCGTCCCATCCACATCCCAGAATTAGTGTCCAAATAAGTACTTACAGATTTGTAAATGGTTGTCGTAAAGTATTGAATCACAAAATGACAAAATACTATTGCTGAAAGACACATTAAAGACCACTTTAGCTTAACTCCTTGTTTTTTCAGGTGAGGAAACTGAGGACCAAAGATGGTATGTGATTGGTCTAAAGTTACAAAGTTAGTGACAGAGACTTATCTAGAGACCAGATAAACTTGGCAAGTATTTTTGAAAGAGCAAAGTAATGTGGTTTGGGGATAGTGGGACAGTGAAAGGCCCAAAGTGTGGTAATGAGGAAAGAGAAGTAAATACACAGACATGAAGAGCCATACGTTACTAATCTATGACTTACAAGTTACAGTGCCTTAGGCATGCAGGCTGACACAAGCTGGTCCTTGGATGGAGAATGGGGTGCAGGAGATGAGCAACAGCAGGGTTATTTTATGAAAGAGATTCTGAGCACAGACCTCCAAGGCCTGTGGTGCTGAATGGTGGGGTTGAGTCACTGCTGGACTTGTGATGTCTATTTTAACCACACCTTACTGCATTGCGCATGTGCTTCATGGCAGGAATTGTGCTAAGTGTCTTATATGGAATCCTCATAGCAATCCAGTGAGGTAGGGAGGTCTTATTATTGATACTTTTTTACAAATGAATAAACTGAGGCTTAGAAAGTATAAGTAACTTGCCTACTTATACTTTCTAAGCCAGAAAGTGGTGCAGCGAAGTTTCTCAGTGATTCTCAAACTTGACCGTACTCTGGAATCACCTGGAGAGTTTTCATAACTACTGATGCCTATGTCCCACACCCAGAGAGGCTGATGTCATCGATTTGGGGTGTGGTCAGAGACTAAATTCATGTTGTTTCAGGCTACCAAGTTTAAGCAGCAATAGGAAGCTAATAGAAAAGTTAATGAGAAAGTAAAGTATTTCTTTTTTTTACTGAAGTATAGTTGTTTTACAATGTTATGGTAATTTCTGCTGTACCGCAAAGTGATTCAGTTATACATATATATAGATTCTGTTTCATATTCTTTTCCATTATGGTTTATCACAGGATATTGAATATAGTTCCCTGTGCTATACAGTAGGGCCTTATTGTTTATCCATCCTATATATACTAGTTTGCATCTGCTAATCCCAAATGGGAACTGCTTTTGTAATAATAGTCTCATCATCGCCTGAGGAGGTAGGTGGGGCAAGTCATTGTGATCCCCCTTTTGTAGACAAGGAAGCTCAGGCTCTGAGACATTTCATCTTGCAGGAAACAGAATGAAATCATCTAGTGATACTTGGTGCAGATTAGGTTACCAGGTATTTGTAATAAATCTTTCAAGCCGGCAGTCAGTCTGCAAGAATGGGGTAAAACCTGTTTTTCTTTTCTAGTTTCCAGTGTTTTCTTGGCTTGGCTTTCTTGTCATGAGAAGGGAAAAGAAACAACTTTGAAACGGTATCTGGGACCAAACGTTTATAACTGAAATTCCCTGCTGAATCCCTTTAATGATTGGAAGATAATCATTAAGTAGACCAGCCCCCCTTCCATTCCTCATCACCCAGCATAATGATGGTCAGGGAGCATCAGGAAAACCAGATGGAAGGGACTTGCTCATTCTGCACCAGCACATGTGACGCATTTGGAGGCTAATTAAGAAAATAACAAACCTGGCCACGTGGGTGAAGAGAGCTCCCCGCTGGGTTTTACCAATTTAGACACGCTTTTCCTGTGCACGGCATATTGGAAAAGAATTTCCCATTGTTGCCGCTTCTTTTTTCTGGGTAATCGAATCATTGAAACTATGGTGTGCAGTGTTCTTGCCTGGTGCTCCCTCTTGCTTCCTTCAGTGTCTTTGGGAACTTCCTACAGCTCCTTCCATCTAAGTTCTTGCCCTTCCCAAGAGAAATCCTCTGCTGCGACCAGCCTCTGTGCTCCGATAATCCCTTGCTACTTCAGGTGTGGTCCAGGGACCAGCAGCAGCCTCACCTGGGAGCTTGTTAGAACTGTAGGCTCCTGGCCCCATTCCTGACCTACTGAATGAGCATCTGCATTTTAACAAGAGCACCAGGCGATTTGTATGCACATTGCAGTTTGAAAAGCATTGCCCTAATACACAGGGTTTTCCCCATCATCCCACCGCTTAAAATACCCTCTCTCTCTCGCCTGCTACTTTCATTTATCCACTTTCTAATTGTCCTTCAAAGCTCAGCTCATGTCCCTCTCCCTCTGTGAAGCCCTTAAGTTCACTCCATCCACTTTACCCCTATAGATCATGACTTTGAGAATTTAAACAAATGCAAAATATTTCATTATTTGCATGATTCAGATGTTAAGTCTATTTGTTAAGATTATATCTTCTCTCAAAGTGCCCAGCACAGGCTTGGCACATAATATGAATTGTCTGATTCATCATGATCTGTTTCCTGTTTGAAAACCTTCCCTCAGCCCTATCTTATCTCTTTAAGCTGCTTCTGCGTCAAAGCAGCTCCCCTGAGTTTTTGTGTTCTCAACACCTAAAGTACATCTCCACCCACTCCAGAGATTTCCTGAAGACCTGGCTCTTACCTGTAACTTAGTGGCTTCCAACCAAATCAAAGCCCCAGAGAGGCCTCAAAAGTAAAACTCTAACCATATGTTTATATTAACTCTGTACCAAAAAAGTTTCCCTAACTTTTAAATTTGGGCAGCAAATTTTTTTAGAAAAATTTGCTTTAGGGTGTGGGATGTTTTTCTGCTCCACCGTGGTACCCACAGGAAACTCAGGATTGTCTCTGGCTCTCTTGTGGATGTTGCCATGTAGCAGTATCACTGTTACTGCCCCAGACCCTGAGGCAAGAGCTACATCTTTGAGGCTGCCATCTCCCCAGTTCTAGGTGGGAGTGGGGGGGGTCACACAGCCTAACTACCTACAGATCCCCAAACCTTTTTGGGGGGTTGTAGGATCTCTCCTAATGCTTAGTGCAAGGGGGTGGAGCTAGGAGAGCAGGAACTCCACATTGACTTTTTTTTTAATTATTTATTTATTTTTGGTTGCATTGGGTCTTTGCTGCTGCTCGTGGGCTTTCTCTAGTTGCGGCAAATGGGGGCTACTCTACATTGCGGTGTGCAGGCCTCTCAGTGTGGTGGCTTCTCTTGTTGTGGAGCACGGGCTCTAGGCGCACAGGCTTCAGTAGTTGCAGCATGCGGGCTCCGTAGTTGCGGCTCACAGGCTCTGGAGCTCAGGCTCAGTAGTTGTGGCGCACGAGCTTAGTTGTTCTGCAGCATGTGGGATCTTCCCGAACCAGGGATTGAACCCATGTCCCCTGCATTGCACCACCAGGGAAGTCCCATATTGACCTTCAACTTCCTGGGTTTTGTTCCACGTCACCTCTTCCCACCTTGAACAGCTTTAGCTCCATCCCAACTCTACATATCCTTCAAGTCTATTGTTTATATTATCAACTTAAAGTACTAAAATACCCAGGTTCTAACAACGCAAAAGCCTTTTTTCCTCAGACCTATTATCTCCATGGGTCTCAAAAAAAGAATGAATATATGTGTATGTGTATATATAACTGACTTACTGTGCTGTACACCTGAAACTAACACAACATTGTAAATCAACTATACTCCAATAACATTTTTTTTAAAGGTGACCTAAAAAAAAGTCATTTTGATGTTCATTGGTCATCAAATGGCTTTTTTCTTTCTCAGAGCAGAAGCTTGTGCTTCCACGGGAATGGTGGGGCAAAGGAGTGGGTGAAATAAATTGCTGGAGGGAATCACCTAAGTTAATGTCAGATTCTTGCTCTGTTACATATGTGTTTGGCATGATATTGGAGTGACCTTCTGCATTCCATCGGGATGGGCAGTCACATACTCAGAGCATCTGGGACTGTTGCTTACTAATGCCGGCAGTGGTTGATATCAAGCTAGCAAAGACTGCCACTTCAGAGTGTCCCGTCCTGTGGGCGGGACACTTGACCCTGGAAAGGGGTCTGTGGTGAGGCAAGCTCTCTGTGGCTTGGCCCATGTCATTCATTTCCTTAACAAAGGTCATCTGTCCTCGGCAGGAAGGTGGTTCCATCAGAACATGACCTTTGGGCGGGGCCAAGAAACCTACAACAGGCTTTATTGCTCTCTCATCTCTTCATACTCAGAGCCCAGCCCAGTAGGACAATTTCACAGCAAACACCTCTGTTCAAGGATCAGTGAAGGGAATCGGTTAAATTAATGAAACTATTTACACCAAACTACCAGAGACTTGCTTTCTATTTTTGAGATATTTCAATTCAGTGTAAAAGAAATTATTTAAAGAACTAAATCCAAATACCATATGATATCACTTATATGTGGAATCTAAAATATGCCACAAATGAACTGAAACAGACTCACAGACAGGGAGAACAGACTTGCAGCTGCCAAGGGGGAAGGGGGAGGGAAGGACTGGGAGGTTGGGATTAGTAGATGTAAACTATTATATATAGGATGAATAAACAACAAAGTCCTACTGTGTAGCACAGGGAACTAGATTCAATATCGTGGGATAAACCATAATGGAAAAGAATATAAAAAAATGTATATATGTGTATAACTGAGTCATGTTGCTGTACAGCAGAAATTTATACAACATTGTAAATTAACTATACTTTAATAAAAAAAATTTTTTAAAGAACCAAATCCATCCAAGCATCAACGCATGCATAGCCTTATGTGCTACAGATACAGGAGAGGGAATCTGGGTTTGTTTGAATAAAGGCCTAATGTGCAGGGAGCCCCTCTCTGCCGTCCCCAGTCACTTTTTTCCCCAGTAGAAATGCCATTTCCTCATTCTCAAGGCATCATAGTGTTTCAGAAGCACGGATGCCACCTTCTTGGAAGTGTGTGTGCTCGTATGTTCCTCTGTGCTGGGAGTGGGGCCCGGAGGGATGTCTGAGAGGGAAGAAAAATGAGACAACACGAAGCAGCCCCAGCCCCCGTGTCTCATCTTTCTTCCTAATGTCCTATGTGTTGGGGGGGGGAACAGTACCCTCTTCTTCAGTGCTCTCCTCCACACTCTTTTCATGAGCACTGTTTTTTCACTTTTTATTTGCTGATCAATAAAGCCAAGGGTAGGTCTTGTCTGTTCCTAGCGATAAAGAACTGCACGCAGAACTGGTCTTTATCCAGCCCAACAAGCACCATTTCTCTTTGTTTTTCACAGTGTTTCTGCGAGATAAGAGGAAACCGCCCGGACGTGATGCATGACTGGGGAGGTTTTGAAATGTTTTATAAAGTCATTCTCTATTCTGAGCTGTGGATTAGGGATGGAAAGAAAGAGGGCACCACATAGAACCCAAGTTGATTTTCTTTTTCTGGGTTCAAAACAAGCAGGTGGGGTTGGGGGAGAGAAAGGAGACATGAATAAATGTTCAACTGAGGAAAGAACAATCTAATTTTCAATTATTGGCACAGAAGTCAAATAGGGAGAGTTTTAGTAATTCAAATAAGTACTTACCCTAAAAATCCAGTGGCCTTTTCCTATCACAAAAACTGCCTCTGTCGTGTGGATTCAAGACCAATAGTGGTAGACAGGACCTCAGTTCAGGTGAAGAGCCAGATATATTCCCCGTGAATTATGGGATGGGACCAGGATAGACTCCTCTTAAGTTCATGCCCTTTGAGGCTCTTGGCAGGTTTCTGAGAGTAAGCCAGGATGGAGGGGTTGATATGAGGCTGATGATGCAAGATATTAAGTAGAGTAAGACTAAATGTGAGATCAGTTGGTGCTGATAAAGACACAGAGAAAGTAAGATGTTTTCAGTGGCAAATGAAATATTGGTAGCAATTCGAATAGATGCAGAAGAGGAAATCATTTAGGAAAAATGTGCTGTCCAGCTAAGGAAAGAGCCGAGGCTGAGCCCTGAAATGATGGTGGGAAGGCCTGGGAAGATAGGATCTTTAGGAATTTTATGCAGGAAGGAGGAGTAAACTCAATAGGCAAAGATAGGTACCTAATAAAAGGGAAATTTAAGTTGAAATCCATGACATAATTGTTTCTGAGCAAACAAATGGAAAATGAGATAAAGTCTTAGTGAAGTTGATGCATTACCTATTCTGCATTACTATTTCTTTCCACCCCTGCCTGGGCTCATGAACTTTTTTTTTAATTAAAAAATTTTTTTAATTGAAGTATAGTTGGTTTACAATGTTTCGGGTATACAACAAAGTGGTTCTGCTTCATATATATATATATAAATGTATATATATATAATATTCCTTTTCAGATTCTTTTCCCTTATAGATTATTACAAGATATTGAACATAGTTCCCTGTGCTATACAGTAGGTCCTTGTTTATTTTATATATAGTAATGTATATCTGTTAATCCCAAATTCCCAATTTAATCCCTTCCCCCCTTACGGCTTTGATAACCATGTTTGTTTTCTACGTCAGAGTGTATTTCTGTTTATATCATTTTTTTAGATTCCACATATAAGTGATATCATGTGATATTTGTCTTTCTCTGACTTACTTCACTTAGTATAATAATCTCTAGGTCCATCCATGTTGCTGCAAATGGCATTATTTCGTTCTTCTTTATGGCTGAGTAATAGTCCATTGTACATATATACCACATCTTCTTTATCTGTTCATCTGTCAATGGACATTTAGGTTGCTTCCATGTCTTGGCTATTGTAAATAGTGCTGCTGTGAACACTGGGGTACACCTATCTTTTCAAATTAGAGTTTTCTCTGGATATGTGCCAAGGAGTGGGGTTGCTGGATCATATGGTAGTTCTATTTTCAGGGGTTCTTTTAATATTTATTTATTATCTGGCTGCGTTGGGTCTTTTAGTTGAAGCATGTGGGCTCTAGAGTGTGCGGGCTCAGCAGTTGAGGTACACAGGCTTAGCTGCCCCTCAGCACGTGGGATCTTAGTTCCCCGACCAGGGATCAAACCCGCGTCCCCTGCATTAGAAGGTGGATTCTTAACCACTGGACCACCAGGAAAGTCCCTATTTTTAGTTTTTTAAGCAACCTCCATACAGTTCTCCATAGTGGCTGCACCAATGTACACTCCCACCAACAGTATAGGAGGCTTCCCTTTCCTCCACACCCTCTCCAGCATTTATTATTCATAGACTTTTTGATGATGGCCGTTCTGACCAGTGTGAGGTGGGCTCATGAACTTTAATTGCTCTATTGTAGGCTTTTGTCTATGTCTATCTCCAGTACTAGATAGTAAGCTCCTTGTAGGGAAAAAAATGTGTCCCAGGCTTTCTAGAGCTTCCCCCACAATACCTAATAGAGGGCTTCGCTGGACTAGTAGCTCAGTGATGTTAATTGGCAGAATTAATTAATGAACAACTTCCTCTTCATGTAAGTATTTTTCCAAATTAAATGCTAGATTTGAAGAGGCCAAAACCTGGATTATATTTTGCCCTTCTAATGTTGGGTAAATCGGAGGAGCAAGTTGATTTAAGAAATCGTCAGTTATTTCAAAAAGGAGTGGGTGAGTCTAATGGCAGATATCAGGTAGGAAAATTTGATGTGTGAGTCTTCGGAGAAAGACTGAAATCCAATAGGGTGTTCCTTGATCCCAGATTCATTCAGTCAGGCCAAGCCTGAACTTTAGGTGAGTTTTTCTTTTTTTCGTTACTCTGGCTAGTACTTTTCTTACGTGGATCTACCATTTTGGAAGGTTGCCTTCATGAGAGTAAAAGGTCTTGTCATCTTGTTCACTGTCGTGTCTCCAGCATCTAAAACAGGCTTTCCTGGTTATAGTAAGGGCTTAAGAAATAATTGTGGAAGGAAGTGGAAGAAGGAGGGAGGGAGTGAATAAAGGAAAGAGGGGAGCAAGGGCTCTGCTTTTCATGCCAGTACACTTGGCACTCACTCATCAGTTACCAAAGGCCCCCTCAGGCTCAGAGTCAGGAATCAAGGATAGCAAGCTGATGAGATGCCACAGTCTTTGCATCTGATCATCCATTAGACAGAGAGAGAGAGAGGAGAACACAACAGGTGACAAGGGCTGTGGCAAAGAGTAATGGTAACATGCAGAGTGTGCCAAAGGGAACATCCCGTCTGCCCCGAGGCAGAGTGGGAGGCAGAGAACATCACAAACCTGAGCAGAACCCTAATAAACACAATGATGCTTTGTAGGCTTGAGAACATTACATTCTCTATAGCCCTAAAACTTACAGTGGGTAGATTGACTAAAATATGGGAGACTGCCTTTTAGCCATTCTCTACTCAGAGTCATTTTGATAGTGAAAGTTCTTTTGCCTTTGTCCTTATCGGACTTTGGTTTCCTTCAGGGACTGCGAAAGGCTCCAGTGAGTCTGTCACGCAGAAGCTTGTCATAGAATTGTGGCTTTATAAGCACGGTCAAAATGACACAAACTGAAGGCCCATTGTCTGAGCCAGACCCGCGCCATACATCAGGAGTAACAGCTTTGTTAAGCATGGTCACTTAGGACCAGTCTTTGTTCTTTTCTGAGCCATTTCTTGTTCCTATGACAAGGATTAATGATATAACAGCTGTAAGGTGGTCTTTGCTTTTTATAAAAGCCTATAGCAGTAAAGGTGTGTGTTTCCCATCAGAACAGCACATTTTCTGAAGAGGGGAGATAAACTTGACAACAAAGAGAGAATCAGTGGTTTAAAAAACAGGTATGGTGGGCTAAGCTTATTTACAAATAGGAAAAGGATTGAGGGGATATGCTGCTGGACTTTTTAAGCAAGAAAATCCAATATCTGGGGAATAGTGAAGATCCTGACTTGACTTCTGCTTCTTGATTTCCTTACTCAGGTGCTGACCCCAGCACAGATCAAATCAATTTGCCAGGCGATCCTGGACTCCGGGAAGCAATATGCCATAAAAAAGAGGAAACCATTCCCTCTGATGTATTCTTACTATGGGACCGAATACTTGGGTGAGTGAGGGTTTTGGCAGAGGCCTGGAGGAGGAAGGCAGTCTCTAATAGCAGCATTGGCTAAAGACTGGAAGATTTTGTTTTTGACATAGGGCATCACTATTGCTTTCACTGGGCACCCTTTAAAAGGCCATTGAAAAACAAATATTGATGGATACTACAAAGCACAATTTCATATTTGTTTTCAGAGTCTACCTGTCAGAAATGTAGCTCTTTTAACAATGACTTTCACTAAAGACTAAAATCCTTTATTCTCAATTGTGAATTCATCGGCCTCATTTTGCTGAAAGTTTAGCAGCTTATATGCTCACTGCCAATAGTACCTCTGCACAGGGAACTAGGATTCAGCCACTGATATTTTCAAGTTTTTAATATTAAATGGATTAATAACAGACTACTGAATCACAGTGGCTACTTTTGAGATATGAATCTCGTAAAGTGAAAGTTAGTTACTCCCCCTTTGAATCCTTCAGTGGCTCCCCTTCACCCCTTGCAAGCATGACTTGCAGGGCCCTTTGTAGATCGCCTGCCTCCCTCTCCAATCTCAAGCTTTATATCTCCCTTCCCTGGTTCTCTCTAGCATAATCTCCAGCAGGCAGAGTGTTCTCATACCTTTGTAACCTTTGTGCCTGTTCCTTTTGCCTAGAATGCCTGGCTTTCCTCAACCCCTTCATCAATCTGTAATACTTATGCCCAGGCTTCAAACTGGTTCTCCTCCCAATTGCGCAAGTTAATGATGCTTTGCTTGTCTATACAGGAGCTGCCCATGGCCTATCGTCCATCCTCCAGATGCTCCTTTCTTACCACGAGCACCTCAAGCCCTCGGAGCAGGAGCTGGTGTGGCAGAGCGTGGACTTCCTTATGGAGCAGGAACAGAACTGCAACTGGCCCCCTGAGCTCGGCGAGGCCATCGAGAGGGAGAACGAGCTGGTGCACTGGTGCCATGGCGCCCCAGGTCTCACTCACGTTATTATCTGAAAGCATTGCCTTTCATTGGGTTTAGCCAAAGATGGGTGCATTTTCTGAGAAGCGAGGCTGTTTCTCATTTTATGCCATTACCATGGGAGGTGAAAAGGTTAAGATGAAACTTTTCAAAGCCAAAAAAGTCCCTCTCAGTAAAGGATCTCCAGAAATGATCCTGTGTTTAAAGAATATATAATCTTTATTTACAGTATTTGTATACAAATTAAACTAGTGCTGTCCAACAAAATATATGAGCCACATATGAAATTAACTTTTTAGCAGCCCTATTAAAAACATAGGAAGAAACAGGTGAAATGGATTTTAATAATAGATCTACCCCAATATACGCCAAATATTATTTCAACATGCAACCGATTTAAAAATCGAGTAATTTCACATTTTTAAAATATTAAGTCTTTGAAATCCCATGTGTATGTTATACTTATCTCCCATCCCAACACAGACTAGCCCTGTTGCAAGCATTCAGTAGCTTCATGGGACAGTGCAGATCTGGAACCTGGCAGTTCAAAACGTGGTCCCTGGACTAGTGGCCTGGGCAGCCTGGGAGCTTATTAGGTATCCAGAATCTCAGGCCCCACCCCAGCCCCACTGAATCCGAATCTACATTTTAACAAGATCCCTAGCTGATTTGTATGCACATTAAGATTTAAGATGGACTGTTCTTTAATTCTTCTTCAAATGAGGCTTTCCATTATCCGCTAATGAAAAATCTAGAGAAATGAGAACCCATTTGCAGTGAACTCTCTGGAATTGAGCCTGGAAACTTAGACCCCATCTTTTCCTTTCTTTCTTTCTTTTTCTTTTTTCATCCCATTACACTGCTAACTAGGCCTTAGAGAAGGGGCAATTCGAAAGAAGTTGAATTCAAAGAAAACAATTCATTTCGGTCATTTGGCCAGAGGAGAGACTTAAAATACGGAAATAACACACACATTTTTTATTAGGAGTGTATTTAATTTTCAAGGCTATGCTTCAGTGCCATGAGTCCAGCTTTAAAATATATTTGATTTTTATTTGTTACCTGATTTTTATTACTTCCTTTCCCCTCCTTACCTAATTAATGTTCTTTAATCCAATTGGAATTTCATTTTTCCTTCAATACGGTTTGAGATGACGAATAATAGAAGTCTGAGTCCATTGGCCATATTTTCTCTGCCTGCCATTTTTACTTAAGGAAGAACTTCAGAGGCTCCCGTGTGTGCTTGTACCAGTGCCAGGGCATTGTGCATTATGTCCAGGCTAGTTCCTACCAGTGATCATTTGAGCCTATTTTTTTCTTGCTTTGAACTTTTTGAAGAAGAACAGCAGTTATGTACCATTCTGGAAATGCTATCTCTTCACGTAGCACTCAACACTCCCATTTCCTATTCCCTTTAATCATTTTCTGTGATGGCCTTTGGATATCCTCCAAGTATCCCAGGATCCTTGAATTTTGGAGATGTCCCAAATTAAATACAGCCTATTTTGAAAGGATTCAATGTATAGTAAAAAGCCCTGTGAAAAGTGGGAATGTAATTTACTAAAACGAGTGGCTGGGTCACTTAATTGATGTGGGGGTCTTCAAGGGCAGTTATTCCATTCTCTCTGTACATCATATCCCATCTGTCTTTGTAAATCATGGACCATAATTGTACTGCATAGGATTCATCACCTTGGGGACTTTATTTATCCTCATTTATCATTCACGTTCAGTATCTTAGTTAGAGTAAATGTAGGTTGCAAAGCAAAATCATTCAACCCACGTATTCACTGGACTGCCAAAAATAAACCAATTCACAAATGAATAAAGAACCAAATGGAGTCCATTATGTCTGCCAAGCTGCACTTCCGTCTCAAGGGTGCTGGTCTTTCGTTTAAGAGATGTGCTAAAAATAGCATCAAGAGTGATTATAAATCCCAGTGCAGGTTAAAGACCATCAAGATGCCTCTGAAGTTGGCAACAGTAAGCTCTCCCAAAATTCTAAAACAGGAGATGACCTAGAAAAATAATTCTCACTTATGTGAGGAAAACATTTTTTAAGAGTAGATTTGTGAACAGTGCAGATGGTTTGGGGCAGCAGACTGATTCTGTGATTAAAAACCTGCCAGAAATAATCCACAATGTGGAACTTCATCAGTGATACTTTATCTCCTCCTATAATTGTTTGCTGTTGACTTTCCTTCAACCCACCTCTACAGGTGACAGCCTTAGTTATCATTTATGTAGCGTGAATATACTTCTGGACCCTTAAGTTAATAACTCTGGCTTCTAATTGTAGCTCCAAGACTAATCAGCTAAGTAACCTTGAGAAAACCACTGTTTCTTTTGTGCCTTTGTTTATTCATCTGTGAAACCAGTGGGTTGAGATAGAGCAGTGAAACTCAGTCCTTTTTTTCACCACAGATCTCTTTTATCCTGTGGACCCTTACCGTTCCTGAGGAATATGGCCCAAAAGACTTGCAGACACTCACATTTATAAATATCCAATGCAGTGTAGAGCTTTTCTCACTAAATGCAGTGAAGTATAGTGGGCAGTTTCACCTGACCCCTTCCTTGCCTTAAAGATTCTGCAATACAGGATGAAAGCCATATACAAAATCATGAAAACAAATGTTGTGGCTAAAATAAACTCTAGATCGCATTGTGTTGCATCATTACTGTGATCACACTGATGGTGCATTTCCTTTATTCTGGGTGAAACACAGGTGTATCTATATTTTTTTTAAATCATTTCACGAGGGCTCCTGGGTAGGTGACTTTGAGTAGAGAACAGCAAGGACTTGTACAATGCAGGTGTCTTTGGTCACTAAGCTTTGTAGTGCACAATGTACAATGCGTGCTTCAGTGAAATTGCAGGTCCCAGAATGGACCTGTGAGCTGATTCTCTAGGATGTTGAAACGATTCGTGCCAAGTCTGGCTGTCCCAAGGCTCTGCCAGATCACATTTTCCAAGATTTAGCCTCTTGAACCATACTTCTTAAGTAATGATGCCTTTTCCCATTTGTATTTGACAAAGACACATATCATTGCTGCCTCAGGGTTTCATGTCAATGCACGATAATCAGTGTTCCCTTGACGAAATGACACTGTTCCCGGCAAAAGCAAAGAAATCCAGCATCCTTTCCTTTCAGATTAAGCCACCTTATTGTGGATTTCATTAGGTTAGGTAAGGAGACAATAGGTTTAGAAGTTTTTTAAGGTCCCTTCCATGTACCATTCCGTGATCCAGGCTGCAGGAAGAAGCCCTTTGTCTCTGGCCAGAACCATAGGATCAATACCCATTAAGCTGCCTGGGGCTAATGGCCTGGTTTAGCAATTAGACCATCTCAGCCTGTCTTCCGTCCACATCTTTCATCTCTGCTTCTGCATCGGCCTGCACTGCAGTAAGAAATAGGACATTGTAGAGTCAGCAGACATTTGTGGAGGCCTTGCCATGTGTCAAACACCACGCCACAGATCAGGGAGCGAAAAACAAGACAGAGTACCTGACCTTGGGTAGCTGGCACAATACTAGGGGCAGCAGACAGGAAAACAGGTAATTTTAACAGATTTACAGATATAGAAAACAAACTAGTGGGTACCAGTGGGGAGAAGGAAGGGAAGAGGGCAAGATAGGGGTAGGGGATTAAGAGATACAAACTACTGTGTATAAAATAGATAAGCAACAAGGATATATTGTATAGCACAGGAAATTAGTCATCTTGTAGTAACTTTTAATGGAGTTTAATCTGTAAAAATACTGAATCACTAGCCTGTACATCTGAAACAAATATTATAATTCAACTATACTTCAATTTAAAAATAATTTATATTAAACACCAGGTAATTTTAATATGATACTGTATAAGTGCTAAGGTTTGTATAATGAGTGATGGGAGCTCAAAGGAGGGATTTCTGGCCCTCCTCCAGTTCTGAGATGGCTTCCTGGAGGAGGTGATCCCTGAGATAAGTTAGTCAGACTAAGAAAGGTGGGACGTTTGTTCCTCAGTCAGAGGCATGGAACCACATGGTGAAGGAAGGGGAACTATGGGGTGGTTTGATTTTGCTGAAGTAAAAGCCTTACGGAGGGAATGGGGAAGAAGTGGCAGAAGGACAGAGTAGGAGCTGGGTGGCAAAGGGCTCTCTGTGTCTCACCTGGAGAGTAGCTTCACCTGGATTCTGGGGAGGTTGGAGGGAAGCTAAGAAGCACAGATGACACTGCAGAGTTGGTCTGTCTTGAGCAGTCAGTCATTGGCCAAACTCTGCTGGGAAGGGAGTGCCTAGCGTAGCCTCCCCTTTGGCTGAGGGCATATCTCCCAAGAAGAGGGCAGCAGTTGAGCTCTTTCAGCAGCCGGCTCTCAGCAACTGGAAGATGGGGCACCTGCCAGTAAAGTAAAGGGATCCGATAGAGGACCAGGGCCTTCTGGTTCACCTGGCCTATTCCTACTCCTCCTTTGGTACCCAGGTTAGATAGTGTCACTTCACCAGGGGGCGTTTCCTACCTCCAAGTGTGGGTTAGGAGCCTTCCTCTGTGCTTCCACAACGCCTCTCTTTCCCCTCACGTAGCCTAATGAATGCCCCCAGTTAGGTTGTAAAAACTATGAAGGCAGGGGCTTTTAAAAACCTTAGCACCTACTACTGTCCTGGTATATAGTAGGTGCTCAATTAATATCTAAACAGCCACTAATCCTGTGAGCTGTCTCGTTAGCCTCTTTGCCATCTCTCTGCCACCACGATCAGCTCATAGCTACCCTATTGCCCTTCTTTAGGTCTTGGTTGACCCCACAGTGGGGCATTTCATCTATAATAATAATCACATCATTAAAAATATAAACCAACCAATTCACAACAAAACCCTCCCACTGGTTCCCTACTGCCCATGAATACAGTCCAAGCTGCCCGACTGGACTTATAAAATCATCCAAAATGTGGGCCCAATCTACCCTTCCAACGCATTGTCCTGTTGCTTAGAACACTGCCCCACTCGTCTCCACGTGACTTGTTTATTGTGGCTTAGAATCTTTGCCCTTGCTGATTTGATGCCGGGAATGCTCTCTCTCCCTCTCCTCGGGCCTGCAGTTTCCTGTGCACCCTACACAGTCCTGAAGAAAGCCTTACTTCCATCAAAGCTTCCCCGACTGTCTCCCTCAGGGAACTTCCACTTCTCTGATCTCTGTAGTATTATTTTCAGCGCCATTCATTTTCTGTCCCGACAGCATCATGAACTACGTGTCTTATTATGTATCAGTCACAAGTACA
This sequence comes from Hippopotamus amphibius kiboko, assembly GCF_030028045.1. Lineage (NCBI taxonomy): Eukaryota > Metazoa > Chordata > Mammalia > Artiodactyla > Hippopotamidae > Hippopotamus > Hippopotamus amphibius. The sequence goes on along the minus strand of NC_080203.1, from coordinate 103,297,839 downwards.
TATTTTTCTCTCCCTTTCTAGACAGTGCCTTCCTGAAGGGCAGGAATCATGTTTAGCATTTATTTTATATCACCCAGGGCCAGAACTGGCTACATAATTTGGGGGACTCAGTACAAATATAAACATGCAGACCCTTTTTAAAAAAATGATTAAGAATTTCAAGATGGCAACAACAGAGCATTCAATCCAGGGCGAGGCCCTTCTGGAGGCCCTTTGTGAGGCTGTACAGATCACATGCCCATGAAGCTGGCCCTCCCTCGGGCTATACATACAGCAGATCATCCATGAACACTTAGAAATGAATGGATGTAGTGACTGAATGAATGTGTAATTAACTAAGTTCAATTCTTTAAAAAATATATCATTCTTTGTGGGAATGACACGTTCTTCCTAAAACTGAAGGAGGACAGTGCTATAGGTGACTATTGTCAGTGGTTGACTGGAAAGCATTGGCTGAGAAGAGCCCGTTGTTATGTGTTCATCACAGGGAGTGTTAAAGGATACTTTTTTTTTTTGGCTGCTTTGAGTCTTCATGGCTGCTCACAGGCTTCCTCTAGTTGTGGTGAGTGGGGGCTACTCTTCCTTGTGGAGCACGGGCTCTAGGCACACAGACTTCAGTAGTTGCAGCATGCGGGCTCAGTAGTTGTGGTGCATGGTCTTAGTTGCTCCAAGGCATGTGGGATCTTCCGGTACCAGAGATCAAACCCATGTCCCCTGCATTGGCAGGCAGATTCTCAGCCACTGTGCCGCCAGGGAGGTCCCAAAGGATAAATTTTTTAAAGAGAAAAAAATCATGACTCTCATACAAACATAAAATAAACATATGTCAACAATTTTATTTAACTCATAAATTAATGAGGGAACCAGAAAGGTGTTACAGCTGGTTCAAAGAGCAGACATATTTCTAGGCCATTAGGAATGCTGACATGAATTTGCTTCATAGATGCAAAAACTAGCTGCTGCCACAAAGACTGAGGGAAGTCAATGCAATGTCTACTGGACAGAATGTGAGTTTCTAGACAGGTATTATTTACATTACTGTCGATCTTCTACAAGGTAATTTCTATCTCTACACAGTTGTAAAATAGGCTAGTCGAAGACAGGCAGAGATAACCCTGATGGATGAGCTAGTCAAAATATCTACTAAATTCCAGTCTTCCCCCCTTTCTATAGGAGAAGGGTAGGTGAGGCAAGAGAGAGAGTGATCTTGGGTTACTAATCTCCTCTCTGACTATGAGCACCTGGAATGTGGGGGAAATTGTTTCTATTAATAGCTGTCACTTCTTTTGTTTTCGTTCCTGCCTGTGTAATTGACATTGCCTTGGTTGAGGAGTTTTGAAGAAACGTGTCTTTCCTTGGAACAGTCAAGCAGGGAGGGCCTCACTTCACAGCTAAAGCCAGAGTCTTGGCTAGGTCACTTGAGATCATTGTTGTTTTTGGAAGGACTCCCAGTTTGGCTCTTAAGAAAAGGCGTATAGTTATAAGTACTTTAACATTACAAATTCTGAACATCCATGGGGGAATGAGCAAACTGTATAAACATTTAGCCATTCCAAATAGCCAGATATGCATAATGCTGATCAGGGTATGTGCCTTTAAATATTAACCCATTTGTAAATTATGGATTTTATCAATCTAGGTACTTGTTGCTCTTTCTCTCAAGGCCAATATCACCATACAATTCAAACAACTTAATCTCACAGGTAAAATAAGACTCCCTTGGAGAAGATTCTATAGACTTGCTACTCAAAATGTGGTCCCCGGAAGGGCAGTTTGTAGAAATGCAGTATGTCTGGCCCCCAACTCAGACCTACTAGATTAGAATGGATATTTTACTAATACACTGGTGATGTGTGAGCCTCTTTGAGAAGTTCCACTCTATAGCATTAAGCCCTGAGTATCTCCTCTGATGTCTTTGATGTTTTCACAGGAATTGCTTATCTGTTTGCCAAAGCTTATCTGGTTTCCAAGAAACCACAGTACCTGGACACATGTATCCGGTGTGGGGAACTCACGTGGCAGAAGGGCCTGCTAAAGAAGGGGCCAGGGATTTGCCACGGGGTGGCTGGCAGTGCCTACGTCTTCCTGCTGCTATACCGGCTCACGGGAAACTCTAAATACATCTACCGAGCCCAAAGGTCAGCCTTTCTTTGCATGTTTGTTTGTTTGTTTTCTCCAAATGTTAATCCAATTAATGTTCAGGTAATAGAGTCACATAGTTTTAAAAGTGTAAAAAGAAATACTTCCACTGTACGCTATACCAATTTAGTTCACATCCCAGGAGACAGTGAGTTACCAGTCTCTTAGTTATCTTCTCAGAGCTATACATATCTGTATATCTATACAAGCAGATAGGCATATATGTAATATTTTGTCCCTCTTTTTTTGATACAAATGGTCTTTGTATCTTAATGATCACCCTAAATCAGTAAATAAAGGACTTTTCATTTTTATTACTGTGTAGTATTACATCTTATGAATGAGCCATAGTTTATGTAACCAGTCCCATATGGAAGACAATTTGATTCTTTCCAATATTTTGCATTACCTATAATGCTGTGATGAATAGCCTTGTACATATATCATTTTGTTCACCTATGGGTATATCTGTAGGTAAATCCCTAGAAATGGAATTACTGGGCCAAAGTGTATGTATATTTGAATTTTTTTTTTATTCTGGTGAGAACACTTAATATGAGATCTATTCTCTTAGCATATTTTAAAATGTACAGTAACATCTTGTTAGCTACAGGCACAATGTTGGGCAGCATATCTCTAGAACTTATTCACCTTCAATAAAGGACACTTTATACCCACTGAGGAAAAACTCCCCATTTCCTCTCCCCCACCCCAGGCCTTGGCAACCCTCATTCTATTTTCTGCTCCTATGAGTTTGACTGGTGTGTATTCCTCATGTAAGTGTTATCATGGAGTATTTGTCTTTTTGTGACTGGCTTATTTCACTTAGCATACTGTCCTCATTTATCATTTAGAACAGTGCTTGGCACATAGTAACTGCAATTTGAGTTATATCATTCCAGACATTTCTCTCTGCATGAATGTGTGTTCCTATATCTATATATATATGTGTGTGTATTCTATGTACATATTAAGATCCTACAATTATGTATGTGTAACAGTGCTGTACATACTGTCTGCATTTTATAATTTTAAATAAACAATTTTTAAGGGACATCCTTTATTTCAGTTTGTGTAGATCTGTCTCATTGTTTTAATGACTATATAGTCATTTATTATAGTTGTACCATGATTAATTTAACTAATCCTTAAGTAATGGACACTTGGTATATGTGCAACGTTTACTAATACAAACAAAATTGTCCCAAATATCCAATACATACCTTTCTGTGCACTTGTCAGAAAAATTTTTAAATTGAGGTCGTTAAATCCAGAGGTATTTTTAAACTGTCTTGCTCTTTTGCCCATTTTTTTCCTATCGTGATGCTTATGTTGAGGACTGTGACTCTTTGTCAATATATGCCGTAAATATTTTTCTACTTTGCCATTTTTCTTTCAACTTATTTTGTGGTCTTTTGCCAGACCAAAATTTTAAGTGTTTTTCTTGATAAAGTTGTCAAACTTTCAAGATTTCTGGATTTTGTGTTATACTTAGAAAGACCTTTCCCACTCCAAGATTATAAAAATATTAATTTACATTCACTTTTAATACTTTTAGGCTTTTATTTTAATTTTTAAAATAAATTTATACCCCTTCACCCATTTCTCCCACCAATTTAAAAAGTACTTTAACTTTTAAATTTTTTTATTAGTTTAGCTTACTTTTTAAAGTAGTGTCAGATTGGTATCTATCTTTGTGTTTTTAATGAAAAAACAAAACTTTCCCATAACACCTGTTGACCAATTACCCCAATGATTTGAAATTCCAATTTTATTACAAACTGAATTTATATAAATGTATAGGTTTGTTTCTGGACTTTCTGTATTTCATTATTCATTTATTTCTAATTTATCTTAGCTTTTCTCCTTCGTTGAATCTTCCAATTGTATTTTAGAACCAATTTTTCAAAAATTAAAAAATCCTATGAATGTTTGATTGGAATTTCAATGAGTTTATATGTTATTTAGTGAGAATTAAAATTTTTAGAATGTTGAGTTTTTCCACCCAAGAGCATGATATGTTTTCCCTTGATTTAAGTTTGTAAAAATGTCGTTTGGTAAAGTTTAGATCTTATGAAGAAGGACTTTGTATATTCTTGTTAATTTTATTTTATTAATTTTATGTTTCCAGAATTGTGAGTGGAATCTTTTCCTCCATTATATTTTCAGGTCATTTATTACCAGCATTTATGAAAGCTTTTAAAAACATACATATTATTGCAGTTTACCAATCTAAGATGCCCTTCTCTCATATAAATCTTCACTGTATCTTACAAATATCTTAGTTTTGATAAATATCAAAATGACACATCTGGCCACTGTACTGAACCCCATTAATCTTTCTATTAGATTTTCATTAAATTCCATTGGATTTCCAAAGTAGACACACATATTATCTGCAAATAATTATAATTTTGTTACTTCCATTCTCAACTATATACTCTTTTTTTTTTCCATTTCCTATTGCATGGGTCAGAATCTCCATAACAGTATTCAATAATAATACGGATAATAAACATCCTTGCTTTTATGCTGATTTCATTAGGAGTGCATCTATGTCTCACCATGATCTTTTAAATTTGCTTCTTATAATGTGTATCATGTCAGATTATGACACTCCTCCATTCAGGATAACCTGATGGCTTCCCATATGACTCAGAGTAAAACCCGAAGTCTGTTCTCTGAACAAAAGGCCCTCCAGGATCTTGCCTCCCATTACGTCTCTGATATCATGCCCTACATGTCTTGCTCCTGGTTCTTTGCACCACAGTGGCTTCCTTGTGATTCTGTTAAGGTGCCAGTTACAAACTACCTCAAGGCCTTTGAAGTTTTGGTTTCTTCCACCTGTGATGTTCACTTTCTACATATATGTCCCAGCGCTCTCACTTCATTCAGACCGTCACTCAAAAGTCATTTTCTCAGAGAGGCCTTCCCAAGGCAATTTATCTAATATTCCATCTTAAAAAAAACTCATAAAATACCCTTTATGATATTTGCATGTATGCACGGAAGGAAAAGTACTAACATATGTGAGTCCCCTATTTGTAGCTCCATTGTTTAGGAAGTCTGTTAATATATTTTGATTCATGGCTCCCTAATCTGTTTAGGTTGCAATGGGGCCCTTTATTTCCCAAATATAGGGGAAAAAAGTCACTTGCGATCTTATTTAGGCTAATTCAGTATCACCTTTGGAATAAATTTCATCAGAGTTTGTCATATTATAGAAAGCCTATTAAAAAGGATCAGAACAGCCCCTCTATTTTTCTGGGAAACCAGTCCTAGTTTACAGAGTCTTAGTTATAAGGTCTGGGATGACAGGGCCCTTCAGACAACTTAAATTTCTCACTTACAGGTAAAGACTGAAAATGTACAGGTAATATCTGAATATTGTTTGGGCATTTTATTTAATTCTTTAGTGTACTGAAATTTCCACTTCGTTATAACTCAAAGTTAAATGTGGTGTGGTCCAAATTTGGGAGACTTTCTTTGGCAGTTCCTGAAACAGTTAAGTCGAAATAATAGGTACCTTCCTGAAATAAACATTATTTGGACATCACCTATTACTCTTTTAAGGCAGAGTTGAAATTTATGGTTCCAGAAAAATATTTGACAACCTTTTCAGTTTCTTCTGTGATTATTTAATTATTCAAGTTTTCTACCTCTTTTTGAATTATATTCGGTAGTGAATAAACTACTATTAAAGCATCTAGTTCATATGTATTTTTGAATGTTTGACATAAAGTTCAAACAGTATTGTTCCATGATATTTAAAATTTCCCATGTCTGTGGTTTCATGCCCTTTCACATTCCTAATGCTTTTCCTTTTGGGCCAGACATACTGGGGTTCTGTCTATGTTGTTTATCCTTTCAAGGAACTGGTTTTTGCTTTCTATTAATTCTTTTTATTTTTCTCTTTTGCTTCTAATTCATTATTTTCTGCCTTTATTTTTGATTTTACAGTGTTCCTTCCCTTTATTTTATTATTTTCTACAGTTTTTAAAAAATGCTTAATCAGAATACCTTCCATCTTTATAACAACAACAACAAAACAATGACTCAGATCAATGAATTTTCCTCTGAGTTCAGCTTTGGTCATAATCAATAGATTTTGATATGTAGTGTTATCAGTGTCTGTAATTCTTTTTAGTCCCATAATTACCATTCTGACTTCTATTTTGACAGAGTTTCTTAGGAAAATGAATTTGTTACTTTGAATCTTGCACCATTGGGTAAATTTTAGAAACAATCATTTTCACTTTAATATGATAACATGCTATATAGTATAGCTCAGAATACAATGAAACTGCTACTTTCACACATTGCTGGTACTCTTGTAAATTCCTATATATCATTTAGAGGTTATTTTAAAAAGTGCAAAAAAGTTTATTATATTATTTTTAATTTAAAAATGTAGGATACTAAATATTATACAGACTATGATTTCAATAATGTAATAAATAAATCAAACCCTAGGGGGGAAAGGTCAGAGGAAGGAGCAAAATTAACTGTGGATTTCTCTTAAAATGTGATGGAATGGTTGTCTCTATTTTACAAATATTCTGCTATACTACGTTTTTGTTTAAAAATTCTATTTACCGTGTATCGAATGCTTGCTATTTGCTCAGAGCCCTGATATCTGGTATCTTTGATCTTTACAGATAATCTTATGCAATTCTGCAACTTCACCATTTTAAAATCAGATTAAGAACTTTGCCAGAGGTCATCTAAACTGAAATTATCAGAGTTGGGTATTGCAACCCCAAAGCCCTTCCTCTTTCTCCTACACCAGGGCTTCGTAATCTAGGGTTTATGAATTTACTTGAGAAAAGTATTACATTTCAAGCTGAAATGTAGCATTTCCTTCAGTTCTGAATTCGCAGTAGCTGTGATTCTGTCACCAATAGAAGTCATAGATATTCTCATGTTATTACTCTTGTTGCAGATATTGTGAAATATATTTTACCCCATCACTACTTAGAAATGTCAGCAGTTACTAGACCCACTACTAGATCTTGTTATTTAATGTGTTAATAAAGAATCCATATATCAATGTATCACAAATTTGGTTTAAAAATTTTTGCTAACAGTTCTTTAATATAATTAATTTCCTTGGGAATCCTGTGTATTTTACTTTACATATTTGAAGACTTTTTTTTTTTTCTGAGAAGGAGTCCAGGCTGCCAAATGATCCATAGAACTAAAAAGGTTGAGACCCCTTGAAGCTGAAGTTTCCGTGTATTATTACAAATTCTGAATTAACTCTTAAGATGCATCATTATTCTACTGTTTAAAATTTTGACTTCCATTAAAAATTGTTGCATATTCAGGAAAGTAGTTGAGAGAAAAATTGTCCCAAACAGAACTGCAATATGCTTCCTGCTGCTTTGTTTTAAGCTACCGTCAATAATTCCAAGAGCCCTAAAAAGATCAAATAAGTAATTACTCTTCATAGGACCCCCTATGTAGTAGCAATAATATAAATTTTTGGCAGAATCAGCTGTCAGGTCTTTTCAACCTGTGAGCTCTAGCCTCTGAATTGGTGATTATTTTTGTTGTCGATGGGAATGGGTACAGCAAGTCTGTAAAGAGGTGACAGCACTTTAAAACCTGTAAACTACTAAAAATGTTACTCATTATACATGATTTGAATAGGCTTTGTGACAAATACAGGTAAAAGAAAAAAAGATCTCTTATAGAGAATTTAGAGGTCAGTGATTTATTTTTAAGGCAGATGTCCTAAAAATAATCTATCTTGTAGGTGAGTTTGCTATTTGATGTCATGATTATAAAATGTTGCCTGCCTTTTCCCATTCATCTTATTCTTTTGTTTGCCCAAAGCACAGATTGTATAAAACCTTGCCCGTTTATTTTCACAGTCTCTGCTCTCTGTCACATATAAATGAAACCCAGCTCAGAAATAATATGCCTGCAAAAACACAGCATATTTACTTTTTTTTTAAAAGGCACAGGCATATATCAGCTTGCTTCTAGTCAGGATAAATAAAAGTATGGCTATTTATATGTCTTTTTTACTCTTAATTATCAGATGATAGAAAGAATGAAATCCTCAGAAACTGTTTTGCTTTGCAAATGCTGAAAACAGTTGAATTTGCTTGCCAACATGATTTGTTGTGAAACATACACAATGGCATAATGACTTCTCCGTTTTTTAACAGGGAAGAAGTCTTTCTTAAAATATTATACACATCTGGAAAGAGAATGATGCTAAAACTTGAACTTAGCAGAGGGGAGGAAGAAGCAACCCAGGGTCAATAATATGGAAACACGCATGTGAAAAGTGTTCATGTTTTCTTCTTCTCTTAGGTTTGCTGAATTTTTATTTACCGAGGAATTCAAGGCTGGTTCCCGGGTACTTGAAAGTATATACAGCTTGTATGAAGGCTTCTCCGGGACGGTGTGCTTTCTAATTGATCTGCTGCAGCCCAACCAGGCTGAGTTCCCTCTCTTCAGCGTCTTTGTTTAGAAGGCTCCATGCCCTACCATGGCCCTGCAGAAGGTTCCTGAGGTTTCCTGAGCCTACTACCTGAGGCAATTTCCACATAAGCCACATTGGTATCACAACCATGAGCCTTAACATTGCCGCCGGAAGGAAGGAAGGAAGGAAGGGAGCAGGCAGGTGAAGGCAACATGATACTTGATTGAAGGGAGAACAGTGCAAGAACCTGCAAACATAAAGACACCACAACTCTTCTAAAAGCCCTAGAGGTGGAATAGTTCAGGGAATAGATGGGAGACCAGAGATCAGAGGAAAAAGGGAAAGAGAAATCATCTGTCTTTCACTTACGGCATAGAAAACAAAATTGAAATGTGGACTATGGCAGTGAAATGCCAAAAATACCTTTGCAATTGGAGAGAGAATTTGACCATTTGTGGGTGCTCTCCACCCCTAAATTCAGAAATAAAGACAATCAGAAAACGAAAGTAATTGCCCAGCTGAAAACTGGTAGGAGACATGTGTCAGGTTGCCGAAGGACAAAAAGGGAAACTCTTGGTTGTCCTTTGCCTTTACTTATTGAAATTCATGATTTTTAATGAATGGAGAAATTTGCATATGAATCTCTATTTTTTATCATTACCCTGGGCACTTTAAAGAAATCATATCATAACTGTGTTTAAACCCCCAAATTCCAAGTTCTCTTAGGTCTTAGAGCATCTCTTTTCCTGGTTCCTTTTTCTTTTTGAAAGCTCAATTAGAATAGCAAAATTCACAGGCTAGCAAATACTGTAGCAAGTGTTGCTGTTAAGTGTTTTTCTCAGTCTGAAGCATAAGCTGTGTACTGTCTGTTAGTAATTTTTAAAATGCCTATGTAATTCCTATGAAGCTATTAGCTGAACTGTAAAATATACTCATGGTAAAAATCACTCATCTCAAAGATCAGGGTAACCACTACAAAGGTGGGTCATTTCCGCCTTGGATGGAATACTGTGTCCCTTGGGACAGGCACACACTGGACTAGAAAGGGACCAGTGATTATGAAAAGAACACTGCTCAATTTTATACTATTAGATTAAGAGATGTGTGGGCTCCGTGACTGATCACCTTACCCTCCAAGACACAGGCTTCACTAGAATTTGTCTACACTACCCAGTGAGCCAAGTTGTCACATTAAATTAAGCTGTGCTGTAAACACATAGAAGCTGTAAAACTACTTCAAGTAGTGGTTTCCAGAACACTGTGGGAGCATCTGTCACTTCAACACTCAGAACAGGAGTTTACCCATTTTCTAGAATTTGTCAATGGCAATTTCATATATCAGAGTGAGGCGGAAATTGCATACTGTATAAGATTTAACAGTTATTTAAATAGTCATTAAATATTTGAATATACGTGATAGATGTAGAATATATATGTATCAATAAGCGCTTAGGTTTACATGGGGAAACTTAAGTACTTATCTAGTTCAGTAGTTCCTAACTTCTTGATTCATAGATGAACTTTGGGAAGCATTGGGGAATACCGTGTTGCCTAAAAATGTGTGGGTGTGCTCACACGGGCATGCGCACATGCATGCAATCTTTTTTCTGGGAAGAGGATCTCTAGCAGTCACAAGATTCTCAAAGAATCTGGGGCTGAAGAAAGGTAAGAACTATCTTGGTATATTTTATGATTTTATGTCTGCATTCATCAGAACAAACTAGGACAAAGTGGTTTTGAAAAGCATGTACCTTTTTAGCTCATTGTTTCATTTTCATATCCTCAGATATGAGTATATAAAATTGGCCTCAATTGTTCATCTTTGAACATACTCAGATTGGAGCAATACCACATAAATAGCAGCTTTCAGGTGACTCCCAGAGTTGGGTTCTAGAAGTTCTTTCATGAATGGTCAAGGACCTCTCAGAAAGTCTGAAGACAAAATGCCTTCTACAAAGTAGTCTCCTTTTGAAATGGTACTGGTACCAGCTTTTCACCATCTGGATTTAAATTCATTTCATATGACCCCATAGGCTGATGGTAATAAGCATTCAGTATGCAGGGCTTTATAGAATGCATGCTGTTTTCATCATTCAGCAACCCTTCAAGGTGATTTCCATAATTGAACCAGTCTCACAGTTAGGAAGGCACAGGATGAGGCTTCAGACCCAGGGTTTCACTTCCCATGTGTATTTATTTGGTATTCTAGACTAGAACAGCAGTGAACAAAATACCCTAGAAGTTAGCTTATGTTTCTGTTTGCTGATTCTTCCACCATTCATCCTTAAGACCTAAAACCTGAAGCACTAGGAAGTGATAATCTAGCTCAACATATCAGTTTCATTTCTAGGAACTTCAGAAAAACTGATCTCATTTCTGCTCACCCGCCCTTCTAAGGTCCAGAAGGACAACTATGAGGATGTTGTACAAGTCATTGTGAAAAGGCACCCATTTTGTGTGTCAAATCCGAGAAAAGGCCATGTTTGGGTCTTTATGAATTGACAACTCAGCAAATTAGAAACAAGGGTAAGCTTGTTTAGCACTTAAACATGTTGAAAACTTTCATTTTCCTGAGAGGGTAGAATTACAGGTTTGGGAAGACCCTCTTCTATATTGTTTTCCCAAGAAGGGGGAAAAAGACCTTTAGTGTTGCTGTAGAAAAGTGTGGCATGTCACTTCCTATTTAATTAATCAATATGTTCCCTTCTATGTAATAACATTCTTTTTTGAACAGTTCTGAAGTGCCTTGCCTCTTGAAGGCTACAAGGGTATTTTCACCACCGCTAGGATAACTTTAATGTTATTTACTATATGTGACACAAGCAGTTATAAACCTTGAAGGTAACAGTGGAAATATTTGAGGATAGATTGAAAACATCTGTCAACAATGGGGGAGACTGCCTTATACTTGGAGAACGGGGAGTTTGGGAAAATATTACAACTCTGTGTATTTTGTTTCATTAACACAATTATGTACCTTCTCTTCCCCCCCTCCCCACCCAATGTATCTTTATTTTGCCTAATCCCATTTCAGTCATCAGATTTTACGTTTTTATTCCATTTGTAACCTGGTGACTGAGAACAGAGGTTTCACAGCATATATTCCCCTGTGCTTCTTTAGGTAATTGACTCCACTATTAAGGTAATAGTATTCAGTTTCTGATACCTCGAGAAACAGTCATTTTCTGTGCTAAATTGGAACTTTTCCACAACCACTTGTATCTTTAACTTGACACACTTAAGATTTTAATCAAGATAGTGCTCAAATTCGTTCAGTTTCTATAGAGAGAAAATCTCAATAATTTCAGTGCAACAAACGTACGTTTGTGATTTACAACCATGTTCAGGGAACACATGATTAAAAGAAAAGACATTGGTAATGCAAAGAACCCTGATTTGGAAATCTCGAATCCTTGCTCGGTGACCTCCATGGGCCACTGTAATAATCACCATCATCCCATCACCCTCTCCACCTTGCAGGGTGGTCAATGAGGAAATGGGTATAAGAGAGTTTTATAATAGGCAGGTCCTTTATATGTTTAAAAGTGAAGCTATATTTTAAGTACCTGCTACGTGCAATAGAAACCCATGCTCAATTATGACTTCAAGTAAGCATTTCAGCCAATTGGAATCTCCCTGTGTGGATGCAGTGCTTGGAGTCTGGATCACCTGATGGGTAAAAACGAAGCATGTTTTTTATATTCTAGAACCAATCCTGACTATAGCATCTGTGCCTCGGAAGGTTCTGATTCACTGGGGCTGAGTACATAGGAATAGGCTGGTTCACTCAGGAGCTCCTTTTAATGCAAATATTTATTTTACTCACTGGAAACAAAGGATTACAGTGCCAGTAACTGGAGAAAAGGAGCTGCGGGCTAGGTCTGCAGAGCAAACATGAACTGGGAAATAAAATAATTTGGGGTTGAGTTTGGTCTGCACTTTAAATTCAAGCCTCAGAACTGCATGACATAGAGCGACAGAAATATACTCTCCAAGGCATATAAGGCCTTCCTTTGGGGACCTGAGTTATTGGTTAACACTGTCCCAAATCAATAGCGAAATGACAAAGCCTCATATTTGCCAAGGCCGGGTGATTTGGGCACAAAGTTGGCAAGAAAAGCAAATGAGAAGGCAGGTAAGGGGTGAGTGGGGGAAAGCTTGCCACAGCTCAACATCTCAGCGTGAGTTGTGGAGGCACGTTTAATGCTGCTAAAAACCAGTCATCTTACTCATGGGTTTTATTGCTTCTTGAGACCACTAATCCCAAACTACTTCTGATTCAGCAACTTCTTGTCCTCGTTCTCCTCTTTAAATAGTATATTCTGATATGTTTTTTTTTTCCTGTGTATGCTTAATCATGTGACCTCCTGTCACCTGGGAGGGTAGGCTTTCTCCTTGTCTCTTCCATCCATGTTAGTTGGTAGCTAAGAGCTCCAGGCTCAGGAAGGCTGGACTCCCCTCTAGATGGCAGGGCCGACCTCAAGGTCAGCAGCTGAACCAGTTGGACCCATTCTGCAGTCAGATCACAGGTCCAAGACGGCCCAGCCCGAGCGCAGCTGTTCACGTGAGGAGAAGAGCAGCTGTGTTTATCCTGCTTCTCCTCCATAAAGAAACCTGGTCATTTTATTTGTACTGCTGTGGGAGAAAAAAAAAGTTCATGCTACATTAAATATCTGGGCCTCCTACATTATCATAAATCTCATACTGTAGGTGCCCTCTCTCTCCTGGTTTCTTTAATTGCAAGTGCTAATGAATTGAGGCCTGATGGATGATGCCTTTGGGGTGGAAAATATATTTGTTTTATTTTCTTCAAGTACTGAACCTTGTCATTTCCATGTGGACTTCTCCACAAATGGCCAAGTTCCTTATCTGCAGAATTTCCTGCATCTTCTTTTGCATTTATGTACCCGTTACCCCTCTGAACTGAATTTGAAAAAATAATTTAAAATGAAAACCAAATCATCCATGTTTTTATTCTGTGCAGGGGGTGGGGTTGGTGAGTAGCATGGTTAAAAGAGCAGATGACTCTTTCTTTTCTTGCCTTTCTCCTCCATGCACAATATCCAGGAAGGAGAGGGAGAGAGGAAGAAAAGATACACAAGGTTTGACTGTCACAGACTGTGAAAACACAGTTTGCAAGGACTTCCTGTTTATTTCCTGTTTGTTTGTTTTGTCCCTGTAGGAAATAGTTTGTGTGTATGTCTGTTTTGTGTGTGTGTGTGTGTGTGAGAGAGAGAGAGGGAGGGAGGGAGACAATGACTTAGTCAGAATCACGTATGAAATAAAACCCAGCATTTAGCTCTTAGATGTATCTGAGTGAACAGATATATGCAAGCATACACTGATTAATGAGTGGCTCTTCATTGTGTGTTAACTGCTCTCTAATAAATTAGCACATAATTAATGAGGGCCCTAGTTATACTTCGAGTTGTCTATCTTAAGCATCCATTTTCATTAAAACTTCTGTTGTCAGGTTAAAGCTGTTAGTAGCCATCTTGCAGAAGAGAACAGATGGGAGTTTCACAAATAGAGCCGCAAGTGTGAGCCACATATGTAGTTTTAAAATTTTCTAGGAGCCACATTAAAAATGCAAAAAAAGTGAAATTAACTTTAATGATGTAGTTGATTTAACTCAGTCTATCCAAAATATTATCACTTCAAAATGTAATCAATATAAAATTTTTAATGAGATATTTGACATTTGTTGGTACTTCAAAATCTGGTGTGATTTACACTTACTACACATCTCCAATTGGACTAGCCATATTTCAAGTGCTTCAAGAGCCACACGTGGGTTGGCTGTTGCATTGGACAGCAGGGCTAGCATCCCACTGCTGTTCCACAGTATTAACAAGGTCCTCCTACAGTGTACGTGTGGTTTTGTTGTTATAAGAGAAAATGGAAACCAAACGCTGCATGTTACTTGAGTACTGCGGTGTTTCCCCAACTGTAGGACACTAGGACCAAGGACTGCCCTGTGGAAAAACAGATTCGATGATGAAATAAGTTAGGAATGTTCTATTCTTTTACCCCCTTTTGGAGATGTACATGGTGCACTAACATATCAGAGATTCTGAGAAAACTCTCCTGGATAAAGGAACCTGTTTGAAGTTGTTGAGTTCTGTGTCTGTAAGTTTCCACCTCCTGATTGTGGCCATTACCCAGCTACCACTGTCAAAACATGGTTAGTCTGGCATGGTACATTTATGGTATGCTTATAATATTTTTTTTCTAGAGAAGTGTTTTAACACCCCTTGCCTCCCCCCCTCACCCCACCAGGCCCATGAAAGATACCAGAACAATGATGCTTCTGTCCCTGACTATTAATCCCTATTAATTATCTTGCCCTCACAAAAACCTGTCATTCTTTCCTACACTTTTGGGGACAAGAATTCTGGAAATTGCCACAAGTGTCTGCATAAGGAAACCTTTGTGTCTTCCCCTCCTCCACTCTTCTCAGAGCCTATCTCTACTTACTCTTTGTATTCAGAATCACCTGAGAGCCAAGCTATGTCTTCTTGTTCTAGAACCACCTACTATATTGAAACCAGCAGATGGACGTAATGTCTTGAACGTGGACACAGATTTTCAGAAAGTACCCAAATACACACCTTGCTCTCATTTTTTCAGAAATAACGAGCACTGTACAAAGATGAGGGGAGAAACATCTGAATGTGTATATGTGTATACACAGAATACAGTTTCATAAGTAGAGTAATACTGTTCCTGCTAATGCTTTTTAAAAATATATTTTGTGTAGGGTTAATTTACATGCTTTAATGTGTACTGTTATTATAAAGTGTGTAACGTAGTTGTGACTTAGCAATCAGTCTGAAGAAGATATACACTCTACTTGACAACTGTCAATCTTTAGCACATGATCTTTTTGCCTTTGTTCTAGTGGGACCTCTGATGCTGCCCCCATAAGTTTTGTTTTATGATCTGTACTTAAGTGGCAATTACCAGTTAAATAACTTCTGTCGCCGAATTTTGTCCAAGTTGACTGTAGTAACCCTTATACGTGGATGTATTTAAATAAGATTGATTTAAATGATCTGTTTTGTCTCTGTTTTTTAGGACTTTAGTCTTTCAATATTAGAGATGTCTTCTGAAGATGCTGGTAGCAGTAGAATCCCTTTGCTCTTGAACATGCAAATTATACCATGAGTTTTATATAGACTTTCCAGAAGTAGGACTGGAACATTCTAAGTGCAAAAGTTTGGTTGTAGAATCTGATTAGGAAGGGCAGTCCATTCTCTAAAAAGGTAACAGCCTTCCCAACTTTGAACATCTGGGGGAGCTCTACTTGGAAAGGAAGTCTGAATTTTAATCTCATGGACTTAATGGAGCTAAATTAACACAAATTTTTAAAATGGATTTTGTAGAATCCAATTATTAGGGGAAATCATTTTGCAAAGCCATATACTGGAGAATAGTCAAACACGACGTGCTAGTTTTGGAATGTGCATTTCCCAAGTGAACAGAATTTACTTCACAAAAAAGATTTTTTGCACAATTCACAGTACTTACAGAAATATGATTGTGTCATTGGAGAAAAAAAAGCTCACCTCTCTAATGATACATTTCACATTCACTAGTAAACTAGTGTAATTGCTTAATTATTTGGGGGGACACGAGAATAATCTGTGAATAGAATATAACTGCTTATTCCTAACTGTATTTAGGAATGAATACATACTATTATTTAAAGCACTATTGAGTTTTGAAGAACTGCTCAATAAATTAGTATTATTAATAAAATTGTACTCTTTACAATACATTCGCCTCAGCACAAATGCAGAGTTAAAAACATAAATTTATTTTAAAATACACCAAATAATACAGATTAGTTATTATGACTTCAAAATTCTAATTTCCAATAGCATTAAATCCACAGCAGTATGTGTTGTATATAACTAAAATGTTGAAAGTCTTGCACACAAAATGAGAGGCTTCTTCAAAAATGCCTTTTTTGCCAAAAACAGGTTCTACGACTCATTGCTAATTATCATATTTCTTTAGGGGTACTTTGAAGCGCTTTCCAAGACATATATGTAGCAGTTAAATCTAAATTTAGAGCAGAACATTCTATCAGATATTTTGCCATATCACAAAATGTAGTACTGTATTTTATAATACCAAATTCTCAAGTATTCTGGTATATTACATATTATTATACCAAAAAACCACTTTCTAGAAGTCTATTATTATGTATATAATATTTTAAGAAAATAATGGGTATTTCAGTCCAAGCAAGAAAGTATAATGCAATACATGACATTCAATTGATCTTTAGTCAAAATCCATTTAGGTATTTGACAGGGAAACTAGCAATCACAAGCTGGAATGTATACATTATTCTCAAGGACAAAGTGGCAAACGATAATATATAAGGACATAGTCACTGGGGCAAGCTAGCTGGAGTGCAGACTGAAAAGGATCAACTTGCCAATGCTCATCAGATTTTCGCTTTTGTTATTGGTTGTTCCTGGCGGGGGAAGCGCTACAGTCAGTTGATGTTGCCTCCCCTTATGTGGGGGATGTGGGGGATTTGCTCACAGCCAGTGCATGGTATAATGAAATCTCTTTGGAAGCAGGGTTGAGTCAGAAGCTTAGAGATGCACCTTACTGTCTTTAAAACTGTTGTTACAATGTTCTGAACACTGTGATCTTTCCAGATGTGTTTTATGTATTAGTTTTGTACTGTAGAAAATAATACGGCATAAACTGGACTCTAGTGTTTAAAGCAATGTTATTTACTGGCTTATCACCCCCTGCATAATTATGTACAGTCTACTTAATCTATAACCTGTGATAATCCTTTGCCTTAAAAATAAAATCTAATGCTAAATATTGAGTGTGCTCTAATAATTTCAAGCTACAAACTAATTTTTCCTTTAAAACTTAAGACAGTGTCAAATAAAATATTACACGAATACTCTGTGGAGTGTTGCTGCCTCTTCTGTACTTGTGACAGTGTGTGTATCTTGATCCAGGACACGATGACCTGCTGGGTTCTATAAATAGATATTAGTAATCCTTTTAGAGAATGGGCCTGGCACTTCTCAGCTGTGGGCTGAATACCTCCCCTTAAACCCTTATAAATAGATTTTGCCATGCCACAGAAGAATGAAGAAAAACAGCCCTTCATGTTCTCTCTGTCTACAATGTTTGTCTTGGTTCCTACTGAATCTTCACATTCTCCTTGCGTTGCCATCATATTCCTAAATAGAAAAATGCCAGAGATACCTGAAGATGGATGAAATCACCTGATTTCAGCAGGGAAAGGGATCTTGCAATTATTCAAGTCCAATCTCTTAGGGAACAGGTTAGAACCCAAGTTGTAGAGAGATTTAGCGACTGCTCAAGCTCTGAGCAACAAGGGTGGGCTGAGCTCATCCCGATGTTCAGAAGGTTGTCACAGGTCCAACGAATGAAAAGGAATGGTGTTAGTCTTGGGGCTGGCACACAGCAGCAAGTAGAGGGAGATATGGCGTGGGCTAGAAAACCGTTTCCTTATTAGGTCGTGGTCGGTGGCCTGGCTGAGTTAGTTATAGAAGGAATATGTTTTGAAGGCAGTTTTTCTGGGAAAGAAAGCGTTGGCTCTTAAGGATTATCACTGATGCTCTTTCACCATGGAAGCAATGCTTCAGACTCGGCCGCGTGACAAGGTACATCCTGGGTGCCTGATGATACACTTGTACTTTGAAAAGCATCTGTGTGGGCTGCTTATTTTTAAGTGACCGGAAACGCTGGTCCTTTGGGGAATTCGGCGTTATTTGGGTCCAGAAAATAGAGACTGAGCTGGAAAGGCATCCTGACCCTAACTCCGGGCCGCTGGGGCTGCGGGTTTTCGAAGGAATGTGACGGTTTCCCACGCGACCGCCGACCAAGGGGCTCTAGGACCCAGCGGCTGCGCGCGGGGTCGGCGGGGCCCGCCGCCTGCCGTGGGGCTCGGCGCGGGCTGTCGCCGGACGCGGGTTCGCGGCCCGCCCGCGGATCGTCGCCGCAGAGACGCGGCGGGCACCGAGGCGCGCGGGCGGCGCACGGTGCGCGTGGGCGTGTCCCGACCCGGCCGCGCGCCCCGCCCCAGGCCCGCCGGGTCGCTCGCCCCCAGGCCCAGCTCCAGCGCCCGGGCCCCGCGCCCTCGGCGGGCAGCGCAAAGCGCGGGAGCAGTTGGGGCCGGGCATGCCGGGAGCCCCCGGGGCAGCCGCCGCCGCCACCGCCACCGCTACCGCCACCGCCACCGCGTCTGTCGCCGGTGCGCGCCGCTGACGCGCGGAGATGAAATTCCCGGGCTCGGTGCTGGCGTCCGTGTTCCTGTTCGTGGCCGAGACGACGGCGGCGCTGTACCTGAGCAGCACCTACCGCTCGGGCGGGGACGGCATGTGGCAGGCGCTGACGCTGCTCTTCTCACTGCTGCCCTGCGCTCTTGTGCAGCTCACGCTCCTCTTCGTGCACCGCGACTTCAGCCGCGACCGGCCTCTCGTGCTGCTGCTGCACCTGCTACAGCTCGGGCCCCTCTTCAGGTGCGTTGCGGGCCCCCCGGCGGCGGGGGGCGGGCCTCTCGGGAGAGGGGACGGGGGGGCCGGAGTCGCGGACCGGGCCCAGGCCGGCCCGCCCGGCTCCTCAGCTCCACCGTCCCTGTCACAGGAATGCGACAGGAACCTGGGAGAGTGGGAATCGAACCGGGGCGTACCGCCTTCCTGTTAGGGGCTAGGGTAGGAAATTGCCGATAGTCAACTGAATTTGACCAACAGAAAGGTCAGTTTCCTGCTCTTCGACCTCATAGAAGACAAGCTTTGCCGGCGGATCAGGTGGGATGCGGCAAGATGAGCTTGTGTCGTGACGGGCCCTTAGGAAGTGGGTTCTAAATGGCCGTTAGAGTAGAAGTGTATACAGCTGATTGAATTTAAATTGACCGAACACGTGGAGTTGACTGTGTGCCAGGCACTGTTCCGAGCGCGTTACGAATATTAACTTATGTAATTCTCACACATGACTCTAGAAATCCACGCATCATGCTTTTCTCTCGGGTGTGGAACATACGAGGTAGTAGAAATGTCTTCTGGGCCCTGCCTAACTTCTAAACACAGTCAGTGAAGCTGGAACACAGTGCCGTGAAGACCCCAACACTTGCCGGGTGTTAAGAAAAGCTATTAGTGACATTTCTGGAAACTAAATTGTATTAACGCAAAGCAAGTAGAAAAAGAAATTCCTGGTAATGAAGTAGAGTTTGGCTTATCTAAGGACCATGAAGAGAGTTTGAAATATGTTGTTTTGATATCTTTAATCTCTGTAGGAAAAGCAAAACAAAGAGTTTCTATCTGGATTAGAAACAAATTTATAATACTGAACTTTAGATATAGGGGGTAGAGGAATTGGAAGAGGGTAGAAAGGCCAGAGACGCGCTCAGCGGCCAGAAAATTCAGCTAGTCAGGAACCTTTCCACCAGGAAATATCTCCCCCACCAACACCCTCCCACCCCCACCCCCACACACAGAATCAAGTAGCAGAATAGATTTTACAGAGCCCTATTATAAACCTTTGCACTTCATGTTAAAGACAGCCTTCCCAGCTGACATTCAGAATACTGACTTGTAGTTTACACACTGTCAGAACAGACTTGGTGAACAAGTTTCCCAGCCTCCAGAAGCCACAGAATCCTAGAAAGGAAGAGAAACAGGTGCACTGGCAGGAGTGAAAAGTTGCTACTGACATCCTGAGAGCAAGGGAAGAGTTAGGGGGAAAAGAGAGAGAGAGAGAAAGGGAGTGAGGGGAATTTTACAAGTCCTGCGACCTGGGGCCATAGAATAAGGAGTTAGTCCTCCCTGGCCATGTAGGCTGCAGTGTCCTGATTGTATTTCCGCTCAGTAAAATCAGAGTGCACTACTTTGGACAAAGCGCTCATCATTTCTTAGCTTCATCTTGTGAAAAGAAAACTCATTGCCCAGACTATTTGAGTAAACTGACAGAGAAAGGGGAATTGACGTTTCACAAATGCTTCTTGTGCTAGATGGTTCAGTAGGTAGGTGTTTATATCCCTCAATTCATTCCTCACTGTGAAGAATATGTAATTGTCCCCATTTTATAGATGAGGAAAATGAGACCCCACACCACTCACAAGGCTTCTTAGAAATGGAATTGGGCAGAGGAGTGTGGGGTACATTTTAATCCATAGTTCCATCTTAAGTTAAGAAAGTTTGGTCATCTTGGCAAAATTGAAAAAAGCAGCCTAAAGAGCCATCTAGGTAAATGAGAATACCCTATTATTACTGCCATTTAAAATGTTTCTAAATACTGAGTGACCCAAGACAAAGCTAATGACATAATAGTATGTATAAAAACAGGATGGCACACCTAGACCTCAGCTCAAGGAAATATACCAAACTGTTAAGAGTGGTAATTTCTGGATGATGGAGTTATGGGTGATTTTCATTTTCTCCTGAAAAATATAGAAAAGTGCATCATTTACTCCTTTATTATACTTCTCTACATGTTTCAGTTTTTACAGTAAAATATTTTAACTTTATTAAAGAAAGAAAACGTTTGGTGCTTTGGAGAGGTAACTTCTCAACTATATATAAAGTTTCAACACCATAAAGAGACCTATTTCCAGAAAATTCTGAATGGAGCATTGTCTTTTGGGAGGAAAAACAAAACATGAAAAAGGAACAAACCTGTTTCCATTAACAAGGGTGCTCTCATTCTAATACAGCTGATTTCTTTCAAGAAGATATTGGACCCACGCTGAGATACACAAAATGTGGTTCAAAGCCTCTAGGCTTCCAGATGAAAAGAAAAGCAATTTGATGTTGTGTATTAGCATGACTTAATATCTAATTGGAAGTTCTTCCTGCTGACTGATTCTATTCTAACTCTAAAACATCAGCTTTACATAAAGATCAAAATTATTTCCCCCAAGCAAAGGAGAGTCTCTCTTCCCTTCTTATCAATTGGACCTAGTAATATTTTAAAAACTGTTTTGGGAAAATTTAGCTTTATTTAATTTGGGGTGGGTACTGACTAGCCATACTCATGTTGTTGTTTTTAAGCTCTTTATTGAAATATAATTGCTTTACACTCTTGTACCAGCTTTTGAGGTACACCAAAATGAATGAGCTGTATTTATACATATATCCCCATATCCCCTCGCTCCTGCGACGCCCTCCTGCTCTCCCTGTCCTGGCCCTCTAAGGCATCACCCATCATCAAGTTGATCTCCCTTTGTTATACAGCAACTTCCCACTAGCCATCTATTTTACAGTTGGTAGTGTATTTATGGCTATGCTACTCTCTCACTTCGTCCCAGCTTCCCCTTTGCCCCCCGCCCCCCCAACCCTGTGTCCTCCAGTCCATTCTCTGCATGTGCATCCTTATTCTTGCCCTGTCACTGGGTTCATCAGTACCATTTTTTTTTTTTTAGATTCCATATATATGAGTTAGCATACAGTATTTGTTTTTCTCTTCCTGGCTTACTTCACTCTGTATGACAGACTCTGGGTCTATCCACCTCATTACATATAGCTCCATTTCATTCCTTTTTATGGCTGAGTAATATTCCATTGTACATATATATGCCACATCTTCTGTATCCATTCATCTGTTGATGGGCATTTAGGTTGATTCCATGTCCTGGCTATTGTAAATAGTGCTAAAATGAACATTATGGTACATGTTTCTTTTTGGATTATGGTTTTCTCTGGGTGTATGCCCAGGAGTGGGATGACTGGATCATATGGTAGTTCTATTTTTAGTTTTTTAAGGAACCTCCAAACTGTTTTCCATAGTGGCTGTACCAATTACATTCCCACCAACAGTGCAGGAGAGTTCCCTTTTCTCCACACCCTCTCCAACATTTGTTGTTTCTAGATGTTTTGATGATGGCCATTCTGACCGGTGTGAGGTGATACCTCATTGTGGCTTTGACTTGCATTTCTCTAATGATTAGTGATGTTGAACATCTTTTCATGTGTTTGTTGGCCATCTCTATGTCTCCTTTGGAGAAATGTCTATTTAGGTCTTCCACCCATTTGTGGATTGGGTTATTTGCTTTTTCGGTATTAAGCTGCATGAGCTGCTTGTATATTTTGGAGATGAATCCTTTGTCCGTTGCTTCGTTGGAAAGTATTTTCTCCCATTCTGAGGGTTGCCTTCTTGTCTTGTTTATGGTTTCTTTTGCTGTGCAAAAGCTTTTAAGTTTCATTAGGTCCCATTTGTTTATTCTTGATTTTATTTCCCTGATTCTAGGAGGTGGGTCCAAAAGGATCTTGCTTTGATGTATGTCATAGAGTGTTCTGCCTATGTTTTCCTCTCGAAACTTTATAGTGTCTGGCCTTCCATTTAGGTCTTTAATCCATTTGGAGTTTATTTTTGTGTATGGTGTTAGGAAGTGTTCTAATTTCATTCTTTTACATGGTGCTGTCCAATTTTCCCAGCACCACTTATTGAAGAGGCTGTCTTTTTTTCTATTGTATGTTCTTGCCTCCTTTGTCAAAGATAAGGTGCCCATATGTGCTTGGCTTTACCTCTGAGTTCTCTCTTCTATTCCATTGATCTTCCTTTCTATTTTTGTGCCAGTACCATACTGTCTTGATCACTATAGCCTTGTAGTGTAGTTTGAAGTCAGGAAGCCTGATTCCACCAACTCCATTTTTCCTTCTCAAGATTGCTTTGGCTATTCGGGGTCTTTTGCGTTTCCATACAAATCGTAAGGTTTCTTGTTCTAGTTCTGTGAAAAATGCCGTTGGTAATTTGATAGGGATTGCGTTGAATCTGTAAATTGCTTTCGGTATGATAATCATTTTCACAATGTTGATTCTTCCAATCCAAGAACATGGTATGTCCCTCCATCTATTTGTAACGTCTTTGATTTCTTTCACCAGTGTCATGGTTTTCTGCATACAGGTCTTTTGTCTCCTTAGGCAGGTTTATTCCTAGGTATTTTATTCTTTTTGTTGCAATGGTAAATGGGAGAGTTTCCTTAATTTCTCTTTCTGCTCTTTCGTTGTTAGTGTATAGGAATGCAAGAGATTTCTGCACATTCATTTTGTATCCGGCTACTTCACTGACTTCATCGATTGGTGCCAACAGTTTTCTGGTAGAGTCTTTAGGGTTTTCTATGTATAATATCATGTCATCTGCAAAGAGTGATAGTTTTACATCCTCTTTTCCAATTTGGATTCCTTTTATTTCATTTTCTTCTCTGATTGCTGTGGCTAAAAATTCCAAAACTATGCTGAATAATAATGATGAGAGTGGGCACCCTTGTCTTGTTCCTGTTCTTAGAGGGAATGCTTTCAGTTTTTCACCATTTAGAATGATGTTGGCTGTTGGTTTCTCATATATGGCTTTTATTATGTTGAGGTAATTTCCTTCTATGCCCATTTTCTGGAGAATTTTTATCATAAATGGATGTTGAATTTTGTCAAGAGCTTTTTCTGCATCTATTGAGATTATCATATGGTTTTTATCCTTCAAGTTGTTGATATGATATATCACATTGATTGATTTGCATATATTGAAGAATCCTTGCATGCCAGGGATAAACCCCACTTGATCATGGTGTATGATCTTTTTAATGTGCTGTTGGATTCTGTTGGCTAGTATTTTGTTGAGGATTTTTGCATCTATATTCATCAGTGATATTAGCCTGTAATGTTCTTTTTTTTGTGACATCTTTGCCTGGTTTTGGTATCAGGGTGATGGTGGCCTCATAAAATGAGTTTGGGAGTGTTCCTCCTTCTGCTATATTTTGGAAGAGTTTGATAAGGATAGGTGTTAGCTCTTCTCTAAATGTTTGATAGAATTCTCCTGTGAAGCCATCTGGTCCTGGGCTTTTGTTTGTTGGGAGATTTTTAATCACAGTCTCAATTTCTGTACTTGTGGTTGGTCTGTTCATATTTTCCATTTCTCCCTGGTTCAGTCTTGGAAGATTGTATTTTTCTAAGAATTTATACATTTCTTCCAGATTATCCAATTTATTGGCATATAGATGCTTGTAGTAGTCTCTCATGATCTTTTGTATTTCTGAGGTATCCATTGTTACTTCTCCTTTTTCATTTCTAATTCTGTTGATTTGCGTCTTCTCCCTTTATTTCCTAATGAGTCTGGCTAATGGTTTATCAATTTTCTTTATCTTCTCAAAGAACCAGCTTTTAGTTTCATTGATCTTTGCTATTGATTCCTTCCTTTCTTTTTCATTTATTTCTGTTCTGATCTTTATGGTTTCTTTCCTTCTGCTCACTTTGGGGTTTTTTTCTTCTTTCTCTAATTGTTTTAGGTGTAAGGTTAGATTGTTTATTCGAGATTTTTCTTGTTTCTTGAGGTAGGACTGTATTGCTATAAACTTCCCTCTTAGAACTGTTTTTACTGCGTCCCATAGGTTTTGGGTTGTTGTGTTTTCATTGTCATTTGTTTCTAGATATTTTCTGATTTCCCCTTTGATTTCTTTAGTGATTTCTTGGTTGTTTAATAGTGTATTGATTAGCCTCCATGTGTTTGTATTTTTTACAGTTTTTTTCCTGTAATTGATATCTATTCTCATGGCATTGTGGTCAGAGAAGATTCTTGATATGATTTCAATTTTCTTGAATTTACCGAGGCTTGATTTGTGACCCAAGATGTGATCTATCCTGGAAAACGTTCTGTGTGCACTAGAGGAGAAAGTGTATTCTGTAGTTTTTGGATGGAATGTCCTATAAATATCAATTAAGTCAAGATGGTCTAATGTGTCATTTAAAGCTTATGTGTCCTTATTTATTTTCTGTTTGGATGATCTGTCCATTGATGTAAGTGGGGTGTTGAAGTCTCCTCCTATTATTGTGTTACTGTCGATGTCCCCTTTTATGGCTGTTAGCAGTTGCCTTATGTATTGAGGTGCTCCTATGTTGGGTGCATAGATATTTACAATTGTTATATGTTCTTCTTGGATGGATCCTTTGATCATTATGTAGTGTCCTTCCTTGTCTCTTGTAATAGTCTTTACTTTAAAGTCTAATTTGTCTGATATGAGTATTGCTACTCCAGCTTTCTTTTGACTTCCATTTGCATGGACTTTTTCCATCCCTTTCCTTTCAGTCTATATGTGTCCCTTTATCTGAAGTGGGTTTCTTGTAGACAGAATATAGAAGGGTCTTGTTTTTGTATCCATTCAGCCAGTCTGTCTTTTGGTTGGAGCATTTAATCCATTTACATTTAAGGTGATTATTGACATGTGTGTTTCGAGTACCATTTTCTTAATTGTTTTGGGTTTGTTTTTGTAGGTCTTTTCCTTCTCTTGTGTTTCCTACTTAGAAAAATTCCTTAAGCAATTGTTGTAAGGTTGGTTTGCTGGTGCTGAATTTTCTTAACTTTTGCTTGTCTAGAAAGGTTTGATTTCTCCGTCGAATCTGAATGAGATTCTTGCTGGGTAGAGTATTCTTGGCTGTAGGGTTTTCTCTTTCAGGACTTTCAGTATATCCTGCCGTTCCCTACTGGCCTGCAGTTTCTGCAGAAAGATCAGCTGTTATCCTTATGGGTTTTCCCTTATATGTTATTTGTTGCTTTTCTCTTGCTGCTTTTAATATTTTTCTTTGTGTTTAATTGTCATTAGTTTGATTAATATGTGCCTTGGTGTATTTCTCCTTGGGTTTATTCTGTATGGGACTCTCTGCACTTCTTGGACTTTATTTACTATTTCCTTTCCCATGTTGGGGAAGTTTTCCACTATAACCTCTTCAAGTATTTTCTCAGACCCTTGCTTTTTTTCTTCTTCTGGAATGCCTATGATTTGAATGTTGGTGCGCTTAATGTTGTCACCAACGTCTCTGAGACTGTCTTCCATTCTTTTTTCTCTTTCCTGCTCTGTGGCAGTCATTTCCCCCGTTCTATCTTCCAACTCACTTATTCGTTCTTCTGCCTCAGTTATTCTGCTGTTTATACCGTCTATTTTTAATTTCAATTATTTTGTTGTCCGTTGCTGTTTGTTTGCTCTTTAATTCTTCTGAGTCCTTATTAACTTTTTCTTGTATTTTCTGTATTTTGTTGTCGAGATTTTGGATCATCTTTACTATCATTACTCTGAATTCTTTTTCAGGCCATTTTCCTATTTCCTCTTCATTTATTTGGTCTTGTGGGTTTTTTTCCTGCTCCTTTGCCTGCATGGTGTTTCTTTGTTTTCTCATTTTGTCTAATTTATAGAATTTGCTGTCTCCTTTCCCTATGCTGCCTAGTAGTAATTCCTCTTGTTTCTGCCCTCTGCCCCCTGTGGTGGGATTTGTCCAGTGTCTTGAGTAAGCTTCCTGGTGGGGGGTCTTGTGTCTGCTTTCTGGTGTGTGGTTCTGTGTCTTTTCTCTCTGATGAGCAGGGCTGTGTCAGGTGGTGTGTTTTTGGGTATCTGTGAGGGTAATATGGCTTTAAGTAGTCTGTGTGCTGATGGGTGGGTTTGTGTTCCTGTCTTGTTTGTAGTTTGGTGTGAGGTGTCCAGCACTGGCATTTGCAGACAGTCGGACGAAGCCAAGTCTTAGACTCTGATACAGAGCTCTGTGAGAGTTCTCTGCAGTTAATCTTCCCTGTGTCTGAGGACTCCCTAATAGTCTAGCATCCTGGATTCAGTGCTCCCTCCCCAGAGCCTCCTACTTGACTTCTGATGGAGTAGTCCAGACTTCAGAGGTTGCTTGTCCCAGCAATAAAGGAGTTTAAAGAAGACTGTCCAAGCCACAGTCTAATGGCAGAGTGTTGAGTCAAACAGATACTAAGTCAAGGAAACACATACATGTATAAGACACACAAATACTGAATCCAGTGGAACATAGGGCACTAGAAAGACCTGACAGAAGAACCCCAGTATGCCATCAGACAATCAAAGAGAAAACCAACAGAAATTCAAAACCAAAAAAAAAAAAAAAACCAAACAAACCTACCCACACACACACACAAACACAGATCCAGGGAGCTTTTGAAAGCTAGGATCAAATATAATAAAGAGGAAGAGTACCACCAGACAGAATGAAGATTCTCAGAATGAAATCAGACAGTTATACTTAGAACTAAGATAAAGACAAAACCTAATAGTAAAAACCAAAGCAGCGTGTCATGTGGAAAATAAAGCAAGGAAACAGAGCAGACTGATAATATTGCTTATAAGTATATTAAGATAAAAGACACTAAAAAAGGATAGAAGACAGGGCAACAGAAGAGCGTAGTGTGGCTGGTAATATGAAAAGAAAAAGAGAAAAAATATAGAAATGTATAAAAGAGAAGGAAAGGGTAGAAGAGATAATGTTAGCACCACAAAAAACTTAGAAATATGTAAAAAGTCTAAAAATAAAAATAGAAGAAAAGAATTAAAAAATATGTTATAATACGTGTAGATCCCTTAGGACTAAGATTGTAATTAATTAAAAAAAAAGAAAACAAAACAAAACAAACCATACACATGCAAACACATATCTGGGGAAATTTTGAAAGCTAGGATCAAATATAATAAAGAGTGAGAGTACAATCAGACAGACTGAAGATTCCTAAAACAAAATCAGACAATTATAATCAGAACTAAGATAAAGACCAAACCTAATAATAAAAACCAAAGCAGTGTGTCATCTGGAGAATAAAGCAAGGAAACAGAGCTGAGTGATAATATTGATTATAGGTATATTAAAATAAAAGTAACTAAAAAAGGATAGAAGACAAGGCAACAGAAGAGCATAGTGTGACTGGAAATATGAAAAGATAAAGGAAGAAATAGAAATGTATAAAAGATAGAGATGAAAAGAAGGTAGGAGAGATACAGTCAGCACTACAAAAAACTTAGCTAGAAATAGAAATACATAAAAAGGCTAAAAATAAAAATAGAATAAAAATATGTTATAAAACGTGTAGATCGCTTAGGACTAAGATCGTAATTAATAAAAAAAAAGTCTAGAACTGACCCCAGAATGGACCAGATCAATAGAATTAATAATAATGTTACTGTTTCCTTGGAGTCTCAGCTGTAAGTGTCCTTCTCCCCCCCCCCCCCCGGGTTTTTTGTATTACTCTGCAACCAGCAGAGCTTCCTTTATTGTTCATCTGTAAGCACCAGTGTGTGGGGAGAGAGAGGGTACAGTAGTGGCTCCTTCCTCTGGGGGTGAGTGAGCAGTGGTGCCCTGCCTGGGTCGCAGCAGCTCAGGCAGTGCCTGTTGCAGAGGGACACCGGTGGCTCAGGCCGAGAGAATGACTACAACTGCGGCTCCTAACCCCTGCTACGACTCTGCTGAGGTGCCCTGCCTGGGTCACGGCGGCTCAGTGGGCCGTGGCGGTGCCTGTTGCAGAGGGAACCCAGTAGCTCAGGTGTAAGCAAAATGACTCCAGAGCTGGGCCACTCTGCAGACTCTTGGCTCTCGGCTGCAAGCACTCTAGGTCAGCCCCACCCGGGGGCCTTTGTTTTCCCTGAGTGCGTTAGCCAGGCCCAGAGGGGTCCTTCCTTTGTCCATTGCAGGGGCTGAGAGAGAGAGAGAGGCTACACCCGTGGCTCCTCCCCACTGCTTGTGAGTCAGCACTATCGAGCCACCATCATGGCCACCCAGCTTTCTGCAGTAGGCTTTCTCCATTGTGGATTTCTTCCCTCCTGTCCTCTCAGTCCATCTCCCCACTGCCAACAATGTTTCTCACCCTGAACCAGTTCTCTGGCTCCCACATTCCAGCTCCCACACCCCCTGTTCAGCTGTGAACCGATGTCTCAGTCCAGACACGCTAAGCTGTGGTGTGGACCTTCCACATGTTTCTCACCCTTTCCCGTCTGCCACAGCTCAGCCACTTCACCCTCTTTGAACAGTCCCAAATGTCTCCCTTCTGACCCAGGGAAATTCCTTGTTGGAGAAGGGGTTTCCCCATCAGATAAGGGACGTTTCCCCAAATTCGGCAATCTCCCCTCTGTTTCAGATCCCCCCACCGCAGGGTGTGGGACCCATCCCTTTCCTTTCTTCTCCTCCTCTTTCTCCCTTTTTTTCCCCCTCTGTCCTACTCAGTTATGTCAGGATCTTTGCAGTCCTTTCTGGTGTCCGAGGTCGTCTGCTGGTGTTCAGCTGGTTCTCTGTGGGAGTTATTGCATCTTTTGGTGTATTCCTGATGCATCTGTGGAGAGGGATACATTCCACATCCTTCTACTTCGCCGCCATCTTTCTTCTCCTAGTCACATATTCTTTACCCTGGTGGCTATGTCCATGTTTCAGCAACCCTGATCTCCCACTTCCTGACCCTCACCCACTCCTCTTCACAAACTGTCAATTTTATTTTTCTGTTGACATATAGTTGATTTACAGTGTTGTGTTAATTTCTGCTATACAGAAAGCAACTCAGTTATTATACACAAATATACATTCTTTTTTTTAAATTTATTTATTTATTGGCTGTGTTGGGTCTTCGTTGCTGCACGCAGGCTTTCTCTAGTTGCAGTCAGTGGGGGCTACTCTTCGTTGCAGTGTGCAGGCTCCTCGTTGTGGCTTCTCTTGTTGCAAAGCACAGGCTCTAGGCACCTGGGCTTCAATAGTTGTGGCACATGGGCTCAATAATTGTGGCTCATGGGCTCTAAAGCGCAGGCTCAATAGTTGTGGCGCACAGGCTTAGTTGCTCCGCGGCATGTGGGCTCTTCCCAGAGCAGGGATCGAACCCGTGTCCCCTGCATTGACAGGCAGATTCTTAACCACTGTGGCACCTAGGAAGCCCCTATACATTCTTTTTTATATTCTTCTCCATTATGGTTTATCCCAGTAACATTCTTTATAAAATTAAACATTTCTACTCGGTGAAATTCCTTTTTCACAAAACTAGGGAAGGCTCTGAGGAGGAGGATGTGAGGAAAGCAGGAGAAGGCAGCAGGGATGTGGTCCTAGCTGAAGACTAGCTTCAGCCTCATTCCAGAGAAGCTCGGAGCACGAATAACACGATTGGACTCTCTTTGAGGCAAAGGGGCTGGGCCTTTTTACTGCAACCTCAGTCCATTGTGAGCTCCAGGTGTTAAGGGATTGATACCTTCCAGGGTCAGCAGTTCCCAGCAGCCAAGGGCAATTATTCAGAGAAGGGGGTGGCTGTGAGCTGTTGGCCCCCAGCACACCCAGATGCCAGAGATGGAGGCACCAGACAGTAAAGGGATCTGGATGCGGCCCCAACAATATCGCAGGGTCCAATCCTGCATGGGGACACCCAGGCCCAGGAAGTCAGCTTGCCTTCTGGAGGTCATTTAGCAAGGTGATGGCAGCCCAACTGGAAGCCGAGGTTGGAGATGGCGTCCTCCACACAGACCTGCCCAAGACATACAAGGGCTCTGACGGTGATGGCACCTGACTCAGCAGGCTGATGGGGAGCAAATGCAGCAAAATGCGTGAAGCTCCTAGCAGGAGGCACGGTGCAGATGCCTAGCATGGACTGCACTGACCTGAGACGCCGGGAGCAGCTCAACCCTTCAGGAGGGGCGGGCGGTACCTGGCGGGTGGGAGCCCCGGAAGCACACGAGGAGCCGGGGCGCTCCACTCATGTTGTTTTTAGGTGAGATGTTTTTGAGTTCACTCATGTCAGCTGCATTACATTACCAATGTAATGGGCTAAACACTGAAGGCTAGGCCCCACTCCTTCTTTAGGGAGACATTGGGAGAGCACCATATTTCATTTATATCAGTCTTATATTTAAAACTGTAGTTGCAGTTTGAAGGGTTGTTTCCTCATTAAGGCTAGGATGGAATAATACAAACATTGAATAATGTCTTGAATTTATTTTTTTCTATTTTAAGGACAATCTTATTGCGAATGATAATAGATATTCCAGAAAACCAGAGGAGGGACAAGCACCTCTTAACAGCAACAGCAAAATTTCTTTATCATTCTTTTACAGTTATGTTAATTTTATAAATTAATTGGGAGAAGGAGTAAATATAAATGAGCTACAGGTTCAAGGAATTTTCCCCCATTCTTATTCACTGGTATAATCAGGAAAAATGGTACATAAAAATCTGGCTTTATGAAATAAAAGCTAAGAAGTTCTAGTAATTTTTTTATTCAAGTATAGTTGGTGTACAATATTATATGTTACAGGTGTACAATATAGTCATTCACAATTTTAAAAGTTATACTCTATTTATAGTTATAAATTATCACCTATATTCCCCATGTTGTACAATATATCCTTGTAGCTTATTTTATACCTAATAGTTTGTACCTCTTAATCTCCTACCCCTATATTGGCCTTCCCCCTTCCCTCTCCTGACTGATAACCACAGTTTGTTCTCTATATCTGTGAGTCTAGTATTTTTTATGGAACATTACAAAATGATTCACCATCGTATTTCTCTCTTTAGTAAATTTTCAGAAGACTTTAAAATATTAATAGCCTAAATTTGAAGAGCTTTTTTCTTGTTGCTTGCACAGTGCTTTTACGTACAGTATTTCAAGCCATCCACCGTAAAACCTTGTGGGCTAGCTGCCATTATCTTTTTTTTACAGTTGAGAATCAGTAAGATTATGCAAGTGACTTTTCAGAGGTCACATGGCGCTTTCTATTTAACCAGTTTGGTTCTTGTGTCAATTCACAGAGCATGTGTGTCATAGGAAGATAACGTGGCGTATAGGAAGTCGTAATCAGTATTTCTTTTGAAAACGTGTTTTATTAACTGCTTTGGAGAGTCTCCAGTACCACAGATTATTTGTGCTGACACCAACATGCATGGTTTCAGCTAAGGAATAAACTCCTTCCGTTATGGTGCTTGAAAATGGGATAAAGTGGAAAAAATGGATCAACCTGCTGATTTCCTACATTAAGAATCAGCAAACTATGCCCCACAGGTGAAATTCCCCTACTGCCTGTTTTTGTAAATAAAGTTTTATTGGAACACAGCCATGCTCATTCATTTCTGTGTTGTCTGTGGCTGCTTTTGCATTACAGTGGCAGAGTGGAGTAATTGCAATAGAGATCAGGACCTGCAAAGCCTAAATATTTACTCTTTGTAAATACAGAAAATGTTTGCCAACCCTTGGTCTACACAATACTGAAAAAACACCTTGAATGATTTTGATGAAAATACTTAATTTACGGCTACATTTAGACAACTTATCAAGTAAAACAAAACAAAACAAAGAACATTTGGAGTAGTTGGATGAGTCTTACAGAATTCCAAGAAGAATAGCAGAGTGTGTTTCTTACCAGTTTTCTTAACCAGTATGGTAAATAGCAGAAGTCTTAGGCCTTTCACAAATTTATTAAACACCTACCACTTGTGAAACTCTGTGCTAAGATTTTTACCAGTTGGAAAAAACAGTGGATTGCAAGGGGGTACACCTGGGTTTCAGGGCCACCTGTGTGATTAGCTCATTCTGGGACATTCTTTCATTTCCATTGGTAGACAATGAAGTCTCATTTCATCTATAATTCTGCAAATGCTTTTCATTAAACACAGCCCCCTCCTCCAGAGAATTGCTTTTTCCTCTGAATCGTCATTTTATTCACTCAGCTCTTAACATGTGCTGGTGTTTCATTTGTTTGTTTTAGTCTTTAAAAATTCTGAGCTTAATTTTATTATTCAGATAAAATGTATTTGTTGTTGAAATGACAAGGGCAGAAAACAGATAAGCACAACTAAAAAAAATTTAAAATTCTAATTCAAATAACTAAAGAGGACAATTATTAATGTTTTATTGTACATCCTTACTAATATTTTTTATAGCGGTAAGCTGAAAAACCATAAACCATCTGGGAGGCAGTGGGGTGGGGGGAAGCCGTGATTTGCAGTGTTTGCTGATTTCTGTGATTTAAGTATTTCCATTATGGCCTGTTTCAAGTTACTAAGTTGTTTAAGAACTGGCTCACAAAATTCCTTAACTATTTAATTGTCTCATAAGTCAATATGAGCCAGCTCAAGCACTTCACTATGTGTATATGTGCGTATGTGGGTGTAATTTATATGTATGTATATGTGTGTGTGTATATATATGTCATTTTCTTTTTATTAAAAATGGAATTTTCTATACATATGCCATTGTAGTTTACTCCTTTCGCTTACCAAATATAGTAAACATTTTCATATATCAGTATATGTATGTGTATACTGTCAATCTGAAGGACTGGATAATATTTCACTAAATACATATATTAGGATTTATTTAATCATTGTTTTATTTGGGGACCTTTAGAATATTCCCAGAATTTTGCTGTTACAAATAATGGTATGATTCAAATTTTTGCAGTAGGCTTTCTTTGTAAGTGAGTAAATATGTGAGAAATATCTTATAAGCTGAAAGTGCTATATAAATATTAGTTGTATTGATTATTATCCTTATTGTGTATAGGTCCCAGTTTTTTGCTTAGATTGTGAGCATCTCTGAATGAGGCAGGGGTATCCAGCTATCTTTGCATTCCCCACAACGCTTAGCAGAGTGCATCTGCATTCATCACATATTTGAGAATAAAGAAGATGATCAGTTTATTCTGTCTTCTTGTCCTTGTTGTGGTCAGTGGTTGAACAGTTGCTAGGTAAAGTTGCTAGGCCTCAAACAGTCCGCAGTCATAGATGTGAGTTTTTCCTCAGAGCAAATTCAGTTGGATCAGCTGAACTTGAAGTCAAAACCTTGAATTTCATTATTTTCAGCTGAACAAGTTGGTACATGCTGTTTTATATGTTTTCATGTAGTATATTGAAGTCTCCATGACCCCAGTGGACAAAATGTAACAGACAATTGCCTGTCCCTCTCCCTCCCTCCCCCACCCCCATACTACTACGTACCTTTTTTCTTCTCAGGAACAAATGAACAAGGATAATAATCACCAAATATATCCATTTTGTACTCACTAGAGAAGTTCCTGCATTTCCTTTCTTACAGCAGGTTTATTTTATTATTTCGAATTATGCATGCATTCTCATTGCCCTGGTTACCTCGAGGTGAGAGTACAAAGTTAACAACACTCAATAAAATAAATGAAGCCATAAAATCTTCCGGCAGCATTATAAGGTTGTTATAAAAATGCACATTTGGGGAAAAAAATGTCCTTTAACAATTTTTAAACCTAATGCCATGAATGTTTTTCTTATTTGTAGGAAATAAACATTTTTTTCCCAGCATTTTGTTATGAAAATTTCTGAACATACAGAAGACAACTTGAAAGAATTGTACAGTGAACACCCAAGTGCTTGTCTCCTTTATTCTACAGTTAACATTTTATTTCACACAACTGTCCATCCCTCATGAATCCCTCAATCCATTTGTGAGTTGTGTGTGTGTGTGTGTGTGTGTGTGTGTGTAAATTGTATACATCAGTACTCTTCCTCTCTTCAGTATCCATATCGTTACCTAGAGAGGAAAATCCAATTTTAAAAGCCAGGTACTCTATCCGTCTAGAAAGGTGACTGGCTAAGGCTCCATCCCTAGGGCAGGCTTGGAACTCCATAGATAAGACAGAGCTGGCAGGCTTCCAGTTATGTCTCGTAAAAGCAGAGATAGGTAATGTGGTCTTCCAGGGGAATTCTAGGTGCGAAACTGCTCTGTACTAGGGGATCTCCCAAGCACAGCTGCTGTTTTAACTAAGGTGATTTGGGGCATCTATTGGATGTGGAAAAAATATATGTGCATATGTATACATGTGTGTGTGTGTATACATGCACACACACACACATATACTGTATTACCTCCATAACAGTGTGGCAAAGTAGGTTTTATCTCTACTTTATAATTGAGGGAAAGGGCTTCAGTTAAATGACATGTCCAGGGCTGCACAGCTAATAAGTGTCAGGAAGGGAAATGAAACGTTTTTCTGTGACTGGAGCCTGAACCACTTCCCATTCCATTCTCTACTTGGTTTCCTTGCCTCAGTAGCCTTCGATGTCACCTCTCAATTTGGTTTGCCCTTGGGCCAGTTGGCCTGCTGGAGGGCCTCAAGAGGACTGCATGCTCAGAACTGGTCGTTAGAGAGGGTGATTGTAGAGGAGGGGCTACAGTTCAGAGTAGCCAAGTCGAGGCTTTGAGAATCGGGCTAAGTGAAAGCAGGGGAACTGAGAAAAAACAGAATCCTGTCTGCCTCTGATTATCATGACTTGCTGGTTTGTTTCCAGGTGTTTTGAAGTCTTCTGCATCTATTGTCAGTCAGGCCACATCGAAGAGCCTTATGTCAGCATCACCAAGAAGCGACAGATGCCAAAAAATGGCCTCTCAGAGGAAATTGAGAAGGAAGTGGGCCAGGCAGAGGGCAAGCTATTCACCCACAGATCTGCATTCAGCCGAGCATCAGTGATTCAGGCTTTCCTGGGCTCAGCCCCCCAGCTGACCCTGCAGCTGTATATAAGCATCCTGCAGCAGGACGTCACTGTTGGAAGATGTATGTATATTTTTTATTTCTATTTGCATTTGGGAATCAAAGTGGGGAGCAAAACATAAGGTTTATTTTCTTTCAGGTAAAATTCGTTTATATGTGCATTCAATCCTAAGTCTGTGTTCCAGTTACTAAGCTCAAAACGTAGTGAGTTAAAATAATAATGACGTTTATTTTGCTTATGAACTTGCAGTTTAGGCAGGGCTCAAAAGGACTCAACTATGCTCCACTGTGCATTAGCTCAAAGATGTGGAGTTAGAATCCATTAAGGACTCATTCACTCACATTTCTTATGGTCGATGCTGGCTGTTGCTGGGGGCCTCAGATCTTCTCCACTTCATCCCTCCATGTAAGTTAGTTTGGGCTTCCTCACAGCATAGTGGCTGCTTTCAAGGGCAAGTATCCTAAGAGTGAGAGAGGGCCAGGTGGAAGAGTATCCCTTTTGTGATCCAGCTTTGGAAATCACGCAACATCACTTCTGCTGCATTTTCTTTGTTGAAGCAGTCAGGAATGCTGTCGAGGTTCTGTTGAGGTTCAAGGGAAAGGGAGGAAAGGAAACTCTGACTTCTGTTGGGGAATGGCAGAGTTCTAGAAGTTTCCATTTTGGAAAACATGACTTGCCATAGGCTGAAAATACAGCCGCCAGAGGCTGGGCCTCTTTGGATTTTGCCTCTGTCATTCAGTGATACCTGTAAACCAGCTAAGACAGTTGATTGTAACAGCTTCTTTGTGGTGAATGAGGAAATCAAGGGCACTCCTGTTTTCTTGAAGTTCTAGTAAGTATCTCAGCTTTAAAATGAACACAGTTCTCTAACCTTTGGGCTATTGTCACATCATCAAATTGAGGGCAGGTTTTGATTAAGCCAGATTTCAAAAAAAAAACCTGTACATGCATTGGACACAATTGAAAAACCTTCATATGAAAAGAGGAAATAATCATTCACAGATATTAATATTATAGGTAAATGAAAACCAGATATTCTGGTAAGTTTTGCTATATAGATAAGCAAAAATGAGTTAAAAGCCTTAAGCTAAAAAAATACATATTTAAGATAACACTGAAATTAGAATCTTTTAAAATAAATCACTCTTATTAATTTTACTTCCCTCAGTGTTATTCTCTTTCTGCCTGTAATCTAGGCTAGATGGTAAAATGTCTTTAGTTTATGGCTGGGTCATAGGATATTTGCATGTCACAACTGTCTCCCTTATCCAGGTTACCTCAGAGTGACTATGGTTCTTAAGATATATCAGGACTTTAGGTTGAGGTCTTGGACCTTGGTGAATTAACATTTATGTGAAAATGTCTCCCACAGCCCCAGGTAGACAGTAGGTGCTCAATAAATGTAGCCGCGTCCTTGTTCTCTAAGGACTTATAACTAGAATGGGCATTGACCAAGGTGAGTCCTTTGCATGCCACTATACCCTTTTCCCAGTTCATTATTTTTCTATGTGGCAAGAACACAGCAAGAAACCAGATGTGGTGATAATCTGTTTGATTTTTACAAGTAGATTCAATTTTTTTCTCAAGTTATTGAAGATGAAGATTGTCTTTTAGTTCAGAAATTGGCAAACAGCAGACCATGGGCGTAATCAGGCGCTGCTTGTTTTTGTAAATAAAATTTTATTGGAATGCAGTCACACCCTTTCATTTACCTGTTGTCTATATCTGCTTTTTTATTTTTTTTAAGCAGAGTTGCATAGTTGCAACAGAGAATGTATGGTCCATAAAGCGTAAAGTATTTACTATCTGGCTCTTTAACCCTCATTACAGTTTTTCAGACAGAATTCTGTTCAGGAAGGTGAAACATATCTCATAAAATGTCAGTGTCACAAAGAATATCTGTGACATGCCCCCCCCAAGAACTTGGAATAGTATAAGTCCTCTGAGAATTAAACGATAAATCAAATATATAGAGAGAGGGGAAGTGGGCATGGTCGTCTTAAAAATATAAATGACTACCATTTATATAGGTTTTGAATAACCCTAATCACTTCCTTAACATATCTGAGGAAAGAATCCCTCACCCGGAAGAGGAAAGGCAATTATAATTGGAGCACAGGCTGGGGTGTGTCACACAGGCAAACATTGGCAGTCATCTATCATACGATTAGAAATGCATTTGTTGCAAGAGATAAACACTCGACTACAAGGCTAAACAACGCAGTATTTTGCTCAAGAAGAAATTGGACTTAGGCCATTGCTGGCATGATATCAGCTGCTTACAATGGTAAAGTTGATGTCCCTGCAATTCCATTGGCCTTTGGGTTGCTACTGCATAGAATCCATCATAGCTGCATTCAAGATAGGCAGAGGGGAAGAAGGCAGAAGGGCAAGTGTCATTCTTCCTTTCTTAGTAAGTAAGAGCTTTCCCAGAAACCTCCCTAATAGACTTTATTTAGGTCTCATTGATCAGGACTGATGTCATGGTCACCTCGGTGCAAGAAATGCTCAGAAAGCTGGGCATAGGAATGATTGCCACCTGTGGCGTAGAGCAGCATTCCTTCAACTTCCCTGAGGTTGATTAGAGTCACAGGAGGTGGGGGCGGGGGAGCTTGTTAAAAATCTACAGATAACCTGGAAATTGTGATTTGCTGGGTATGGGGTGGGTATGGGGTGGGAGCCTAAGATATGTCTCTTGATTTTTTTCTCTTTTGTTTTCTAAATATGTGCTCCAGGTAATTTTTATCTTTAGCAAAGTTTGGGAATACTGGACTAGACTAGTCACAACCTGCCTAAGGTTGGGCCCATTGCCACCCACAAAGAAATTATGTTTTCTTAAAATACAGGAGGTGGAATGGATACTGAGTGGGCAGCTAACAGTATCTGCCACACCACGTGTCCAGACCAATAGGACAGGAGAGGGACATGAAGTCCATCAGAACCTGACCCCATTCAACAAAGTCTATATAACCTCCCCTCTCTGAGTCTATGCTCACTGAGCAAACATTGAAGAATTTGACCTTGGCAGAGCTTGGAGGAGAGGTGGAGCCGGCCAAGTGGGCCACTGGAGGGGTTTTTGTTAATTGCCATATCATTCATATAAGATAAAATTCACCATTTTAAGTGGACAATTCAGTGGATTTTAGGATAGTCACAGTGTTGTGTAATCATTACCACTATCTAATTTTAGAATATTTTCGTTACATTGAAAAGAAATCCCATACTCATTAGCAGTCACTCCTCATTTCCCCTCCCCAGACCCTGGCGATCACTAATCTACTTCCTGTCTCTATGGATTTGCCTATTGTGCGTATTTCATATACATGGAATCATATACTGTTGGAGAGATTTTTTTCCCCATAGTCAATGAATAATGGACACTGCCTATGAGCCTCAGTCTTTGAGTGAGACTAGTCATCTCTCAGGGGCTTGATCAGGTCTCTGGACCTTGGAGGATAGGTTGGTTTGAGGCCCAGGTGAATGCACCAAGGTTACTGTGTTCTGTGAAGGCCTCCACAGCCTGCCATTTGGCCTGCCTGGATCTCAAAGTGCCCTTCTCTCTTCCACTGAAGGTGGTAATGTTGGTAGTAATGATAGCTGTTTCTCAGATCCTTGCTTTGTGCTAGGCACTGTGATTGGCATGATCGTGTTTCATGTTCACAGCATCCCTATGAGGTGGATCTGATTACCTCCATCTTATTAAAGTTGGAAATTGTACTCATTGTCTACCAGAGGAGGCAGGATTAGATTTTAGATTTATGTGA
The DNA here is from genome assembly GCF_030028045.1 of Hippopotamus amphibius kiboko. NCBI lineage: Eukaryota > Metazoa > Chordata > Mammalia > Artiodactyla > Hippopotamidae > Hippopotamus > Hippopotamus amphibius. Next base: position 103,258,249 of record NC_080203.1, on the reverse strand, counting down.
GTTCATTCATGAAGTCAATGAGTATGTATTGAATACGTTCTGTGTTCCTGACCTTGTGCTGGGATCTGAGGATAAAGTGGTGAATAAGCTGGACAGGCCCGTATCCTTTCAGAACAGGATACACAAACATGACACAAATAATTAGTCATATATTTATTTCAGGTAAATCCTACAAAGTGGAAGTCCTGTGTAAGGGTCTATCAGGGGAATCTAACCAAGTCTGGGAGATGAGGGAAAAATTCCCAGAGGAACTTAAGCTTAAACCAAAATCTGGTAGATGAGGAGGAGATGAGAAAAGCAGGAAAGGGCATCCCAGGATTTCAGACTTTATCCCTGGGGCAATAGGAAGTCATTGATTATTTTTAAACAACACAGTATCATGATCAGATTGAGTTTTAGAAGCTGGTTACTTTGGAAAATGGATTGGAAGGGAGTGAGGGGAGAAACAAGGAGGCCAAGAAGAGGGCTGCTACAGTTGTCAAGTTGAGAATGATAATGGCTTGGGCTGGAATAGTAGAAATGGGTTACTGGAGCAAGTGGATGTAGAAGTGGAACAAGGTGATGATTGATTGAATGGGAAAGTGAGGCAGAGGGAGATGTCAAAAATAATATATTATTTATTTATACCCCACCTTATTCCAAAAAAAGGACTTGAGACAGGGCTTATTATCTAGTGCTGTGATACTCTCTATGGAATATACCCTTCTGTCCTCTCTTATGGACATGGGTAAATTAAATGGTAATATTATATAAACCTACCATCTGGACTAAAACATGCAATTCAGGCAGTTCTTGTGATTACTAAATATTATTGGACTTATTTATGAATGTATCCCATTGTAAACACAATTACAAATCTCATTCTCAGATGAAACACCTGACCTGTCTATGATCATTTATTTGAGAGAGGAACAGAGTTATCAGTGGCTGAATACATGTTTTAAGATGTATAAGTATATACATTCTGTCCCAAATAATGGACTCGAAAGTACACACAATTCTTATAAACACTCTACGTGCTGTATTAGGTTAAAAAAAAAAAGTTGTCACATCAAGTGAAGAAGAAAACTAATTACTCTCCTATTAGTGTCAACACCTGACATTTTCTCCTGTTGATCAGATGCTGAAGGGCCACCCTCTGCTGCCTCCTGGCCTGTCATAAAGGACTGGTCAGAGGCTGCCCAGCCAGCTTCAACAGTGGGATCAGTGGACCTGGCTGGGTTTGTCATCCCAGATCACTATGTGATCTTGGACATTCATCTGTTTCCTGTGAGCAGCAGTTTCCTCACCTGTAAAATGAGAATAGTCAGAGTCCCTCCATCTTGGGATTTTCCCAAAGACGAAGTCACCATGTGCCTATAAGCCGTGGCTTAACACGGAGCCTGGCACAGGGCACGCCCTTAACAGATGGCTGCCCGTGTCTCCCTCCCCGTGTCCCAGATGCTTAGACAGGTTTCCCCAAGGTGCTTGCAGGCCTGGTTCTCAGGTGACTGCTGGGTGCTTGAGCCTCTGGCTGTGAAAACCCCGGCTGAACCTTGTGGGGAGACAGAGGGTGAGAGTGCTGTGCAGAGGAGGAAGCCAGGGCTACACCCGGGAACCAGACAGTCCTCCCCCTCTCCGCTCCCCTCTGCCTGGTGACTCACCATCTCTGCTTCCTTGTACCACCTCTTAAAACTTGGAGCTGACTTAGCCTTTGCCAACTTTTCACGCGTGTCCTGAGAGTAACGGTGTCGGGTGTGCTTAGAGCTCATTGGAGTAGGTGTTTATTTAATCCAAGAAACCTTTCTTGACACCTGGTGCTCATTCAACCAAATATTTAGAGAAGCCTCATTGTCAAGATGTCCACCACACAAATTTGTAATTTGTTAGAAGAGCCATGAAGCCCTCCTGGCCTTGGCCAAGTCCCCTCTTACTCTTCTGCTCATTCGAGTGGCCAGCAGGCCTCTCCCCAGCAACTGCAGGTGGAGAGTCACCTTCAGCTGGTCACATGGTGGCACCAGCAGTGTCACCCCGTCCCTGAAGTGGAGCATCTTTGTGTCCAGGGCATGGTTCTTCATCTTCTAGGGACCTTCAGCCAACAGGGGGTGCCTCCAGGGTGTGTAGTGTCAGGGAGTCAATGATGATGCTCAAATCCTGTCATGTTGGTTAAATAACTGATAATGAAAAGCTGTTTATTTTGTCTTATGGCCGTGGCTTGTTTTAGCACAAAGCGTAGTCTCCTGGATACCTCACCAGAAGTCACACCAGAGGAATTCATTAAGGGCCAGAGAAGCTGTAGGTGAATAAACCATGTACAGTTAGCAGGTCTGTGTGCTCAGATGGTCACCTTACAGTCCATGCCACAGTCAGCGCTAGTGGTCCCTGGGACACCTGCAGGGAGCCAGGCTTCCTGGGGTCTTTTAGACTCTCTGTTTGATGTCCAAGTTTGGAGGTTGAGCTTTAATACACCCTCATGTTGGCAAGCCATCTGCAGAGTCACATGGACATGAGAGAATCAGGCAGAGCTATACCACCATCCCTTTAAGAATCGTGCTTCAGCTGTGCCTGTGGGTTTCACAGGAGACACGGGGGCCCCAGCCAGCATGTCATCAGTCTAACTGCAGCCCCTGCCAAATCCCCTCCTACATAGGACCAGAAATTGTCCACGCAGAGGAGAAAGGCAGGCAACGGGTGAGAACCACTGCCCTTGGGAAGGCATGAGTCACCCACGTTTAGGCTTTTTGTGCATTTTGAAAAGGTGGGAAGGGGGATGGTGAGGAAGGATTGGTTCTAACTTGGGCCCTAAGCATAGGGCACCATTGACGACCAGTGCCCTGTTGGGAGTGGGCAAACCAAAACTGGAGTGAGGAGGACAGAGGCCGGGGAGGGTGTGGCTGTCAAACCAGGTCTTGATCAAAAGCAGTGTCAGGGCAGGCCAGGGTCAGACACCAGACACAGGTCACACAGGTGAAAACATCATGTGTGAGACGATGTGAGTCCAAGAGTTGAGTCTGGAAAGATCTTGGAGAGTGATGTTGGTTTGCTGTTGGCATGAACACAAGGCCTGGGAACTAGGCTGGCCTCCCACTTAAGACAACCTCTGAGAAGAGAAGTCTTTTGAAGGCCCAGGCTTCCCTGGTCCCTGAGTCTGATAGGTCCTGCAGTCATGTGGCTATGACTCTAGAACAGGCCTTTGGGGCCCCAAATTAGAATTTAAAAATGAGGGACCATCTATTGGATTGGCCAAAAAGTTCATTTGGGTTTTTCCATAAGATGTGATGGGAAAGCCCAAGCTATTGGCCAACCCAATAGTAACCTCTAATACATTCTTTCCTAGAAGCATAAATTGTAAGGTAGCAGCTTATAGACCTAATCTGGATGATGTTTGTTAATCCTACACAGACATCTTAAAAGAAAATTTTCAAGGTGCCAACATTTAAAATCACAAAATTTTTACCTGAATATCTGAATTTCTGGCTTTTCTCATGAAATCAAAATGTCTGGGCGTCCATGTGGTTGCAGTCAGCTGGAGATACAAGGTACTATCCCATTAAGGTTGGGCCTCTGGTTTGCACCTTCTCTCTTTTGGTTTTCATGTCTCACCCACTTCACTCACTCATAGTAACTGTCTGACCACTATAGAGGCTTGAACTTGTTACTCACACTGCAAATTAATTCTAAGTTCACGGTGTTCAGAAGGATCAATTTTCTCATTTAATGGTGTATTATAGTACAGGGCTTCTCAAACTGCCTTTACTGTAGGGCCAGTATGATCTGTTCTTCTTGTTCGAGTTCTTTATGAACTGATAGGAGGTCCTATTATGCATGACTGATACACAGCTCACATTTGACTCATCACTGTAGTACCACACCCCCAGGACTGGTGTGGAGCCTATTCACTGGATGAGCTCACTCACTTGAATATTGAAGCAAAGCCTGATTGCTGTGTTTCTAAATGCTGACTCTCAATTTCCATTCTTGGAGCTGACCAGTAACAAACAGCTCCTTGACCAGTACCAGTCTACAACCACAGTTCAAATAGATTGAGATAACGAACTTATTTTATTTTATTCTTCTAGGAGTATGGTTTTAAATCTAAGGAACTTCATTTTGTATCATTTCAGTATTTCTCTACAGTTCTTCATGAACACAGAAGATTGGTTTCTTTAATATTTAGGGTTCTAGAATCATTGCAGGGAAAATCTCTCTAAACATTTGTTAAAGCAAAATCTACCAAAGGAAACCAGTTTGCAGTAGGGAGGCAGGTTAGATACTATGGTTGTGAGATACTTGTGTTCTGAGATGTAGGATGAGAAGAACTCACCAACTGGCCTGTGGAGGAGAGTCTTCATGGCACAAAGGGGCAAAATAGTGAAAGAAGAGGGGGGTAAACTGGGTTCTGGTCTCCTCTAAGTGTAGCTTATTTGGAGCACATCAGCTTCCATAGCTATAAAATGAGGAGGTTGGACTAAATTATCCCAAAGGTCTGTTCGAGGTGTATAGTTACCAGTCTATGATCTTTTCTTAAGGAAAATTCTCTACTGAAAGTGGGTGAGTGGGGCACAGAGGACAGGGATTGTTTTTTGGGATCTCCATTTCACAGCTGAGGCCACTTTGGCCCGGAGATACTGATGAGCTCTCCCAAGGTCACATGGCAAGTGGGTGGCACAGTAGGCACAAGAGACCAGCCCTGCTCGCTGTTGTTGACGCTCTTCCTGTGCTATATACTGGCAAATGGGTGGTCTTAACGTAGAAAGGGTTTAATGGTCTCCCCTGGGCAAAAGCCAAACTCTTCAATATAGAGGTATCAAGGTCTCTTGGGTTTCTAGGAAAGCATTCTCAACAATTCACTCTCAAGAATTTCCACTTGTGTTTTATTTGGAGGCCAGACAGATTAGGATCAAAGGACTGATCTTATAGTACAGGTCTTCAGACTTTGTAAACTTAGGCCTTGTTTCATTGGACACTGTGATAGCCGTGTGATGAATCCATTTCCTTCTCAAGGTGTTCTTGAAATTCTGACTCTGTCCACTGACATGGTCTCAAAGGGGATTATGTGATGACATCAGAAGCCTGTGTTCAAGAGTCTTTTCTGGAAGTACCTGAGTTACTGTCCTTTTCCACAGAGTTCTGAGATGGTCCTGCTTTGTCAAACACAAGATTTCTGTCCTGTAGCTGATTGTAGGGCCTTCTGGGTAGCGTCAGAGTTAATAAAAAAGTATCTGGAGATGGCAGAGACTTAAAATGTTTGGGGGTCATTTATGACGTGATAATTTTCACAGAAAAGTCTGGTAGGAGTGCATAATAAAAATAATATAGCTGAAGAGGAAATTTTTTGTGACATGCAAAATAGGATAATAAAGCCAATCCAAAAAAAAAGAGGTATGGAGAAAATATCTATAAGCATAGTGATTAAGCCTGTCTGCAAAGAAGTCTGGAGTAGATTTTATACATCTTTATTTTAATAAAGCTCAGTAGAAAGGTTTGATGTGCCTCCTCATTTGAAAAGCACAGGTCTAAAAATCACTAGTAAAATTTAAGAAGAAAAGTGTGCCCAACTATTTTTTTAATTTACTTAAATATGACCGACAACACTATAATTTTGTTACCTAATACCATCAAGGAAAGCACTAGCAGGACTCTGAGAATTAGAAACATATAATAGACAGTATGGGTGCTGACAAATATCCAAGAACTTCACTTAAAACATAGAACTTCTGGGCTTACCTGGTGGTGCAGTGGTTAAGAATCCGCCTTCCAATGCAGGGGACACGGGTTCAAGCCCTGGTCTGGGAAGATCCCACATGCCACGGAGCAACTAAGCCCATGCGCCACAACTACTGAGCCTGTACTCTAGAGCCCACGAGCCACAACTGTTGAGCCTGTGTGCCACAACTACTGAAGCCTGCAAGCCTAGAGCCCTTGCTCCACAAGAGAAGCCACCGCAATGAGAAGCCTGCGCACTGTAATGAAGAATAGCCCCCACTCGCTGCAACTAGAGAAAGCCCACGCAGCAACAAAAATCCAACGCAGCTAAAAATAAATAAATAGATTAAAACATAGAACTTATGAAATATTGATATTAATAATGTTTCCCTATTCAGACTTAATGTAGGGGAGGGTAATAGCTCTTTTGATTTAACTTTTTCTTCGTGTAGCTAATCAATACTAGCATAGGAAATAGAGCAAATTTTTTCTAACAACTCTCTTTTTATAAGGTGAAAGAACAAATTTTTACTTTCTAGGGGCCTCTGGGAAATCTCAGACAGTTTTAAGTCCAAAAGATGTGAAGTTTTATTTCATTTTTCATTTTGGATTCAATGTTGGAAGGCAAAATTGAAAAATTTCCAGGAGGTTTGAGAATTAAGATCATGGGTGTCTGAGTACATGAATGATTATAGTTTGGTTATGTATTAAATACAGTGACAATATAATATTTAAGCAAATACAGAAAAATCGTTAGTGCAAAAATGCAGAACTTCTATCGTTTCTTTTCCTTTAAAGAGACTAATAAGGGCAGGATAAAGTCATAGCAAAGTGTTATTGTGGTAACATATCAAATCTCTGCTATTTGGATAGATTACATAGAAGGCGAGGTGGGAGGCTGGATAATAACCCCAAAGATATTTAGTTTCTAATCCCTAGTACCTGTGAACTTTATATGGCCAGAAGGACTTTGCAGATAAAGAGATTGAGGTAGAAGAGTATTGTAGATTACCCAGGTGGGCCCTTAATGTAATGACAAGTGTCCTTATAAGAGAGAGGCAGAAGGACAGTTGATTACAGAGTGAGATGATAATGTGAGGACTGGAGCAAGATGCTACACTGCTGGCTTTGAAGATGGAGGAAGGGGCCACTAGCCAACAAATGCAAGGTATATAGCTCTATAAGCTGGGAAGTCAAGGAAATGGATTCTTCTCTAGGGCCTCTGGAGGGAGCATGGCCCTGTTGACACCTTGATTTTAACCCAGAGAAACTGATTTGACGCTTCTGGCCTCCAAAACTATAAGAGAATAAATGTGTGTTGTTTTAAGCCACCAAGTTTGTGGTAATTTGTTACAGCAGCCATAGGAAACTAATACAGGTGCAGAGTAACCTTTTACAACCTCTCACTAGGAGCAGGCCAATACTCCAAAAACACTCTCATTTTCACAGAGAGCAAATAAATTCTAGGTTTGCTTCAATGTAATATTTGATTTTAAAGGACCCACAATCTCTTTTTGACAATCTTACAAGTAAACCCATCAAAACTGAGCCAGATTTGGCAAAGTTTTAACACAGATATGTGTCACTTTTCAGATTCTCTTTCCACAAACTTACAGCTTTCTGTATTCATTCAGGTTTTTTTCTTCACCATTCTTCTTCTTTCCCATTCTGGAACAAGTCATTTTACTTCAGGACAAAAATATTCCCTTTTTTGCCTTTAATTTTTAAAATGTCTCATTATCTTCAGACTCCTAGTAGGGACTCATTCATGTAGAGTCTCATTTACATACATTAATGATAACTTTTAAGCACTCCTTTGTATTTCATGGAGAAAACTAGGGGGTGTATCATTGTAAATTTCTGTCATTTTAGTAGAACTCATAAATACATTCAACCCAGCTTTATTCAGCTACACATTTCCTTTCTATAGTTTCACATCATGGCAGAAATGAACATGTTCATCTACAAACCCAAATATATAGCCTCTTTGTAGCATATGTAAATAAGAAGCAAAAGTATATAAACTCAAATTATGCTTAATAATCAGTGTTTTAGTATTCTGTCTTTCTTAGACATTTTCTAGGCATCCATTGAATTTCTATAAATTATCTCATATCAGTCCAGAGTCTTCAGTTATCTAAAGATTTTGGAAATGCTTTCAAGGGGATGTATTGCAAAATCTCATTACTGTGGAAAATACAGGTTTGTCAGAACAATGGCTCAATTTGCTTAAACATAAATTGAATTTTTTCATAATCTTAGACCTTCAGTAGGAGTATTTCTAGCTCATTTGATCATAAACCTGTATAAATTTAGGAAAAATATATCCAACAGGCTTGAAAATGTATGCTTGTATTATGCCTAACACTGATGAATCAGGGATGACCTAGTTGTCCTTAAACCCAAAATATTATACTAGTCATCATTGTCAAAGATTTACATAAATTGTGTAAGTTTTAACTATTAAAATATTTTAAAATCTAGCACATCTAAAATATTAGTAGTTCAATTTTTGTATTTTAGGAAATTTTAGTTATATTCAATTTATATAAGCAATTATTTATTTAGATACACCAATCAGAACAGAGGTCCTTTAAATTAAGAGACTTTATAATCTAATGAATTAATACTATCCAAAGGTAGGAAAATGTTACATACTCATGCAATCAGAGATGAAGAAATTTCTGAATTACAGGCACAGAGACATACAGCCACAGAGAAATAGCCTTCAGTTCTACAATTTCAGTCATGCATCAAGAGTAAACACAAACAGAAAATCTCCCCAGTCCAGATTTCAAATAGCTGTTTTCTTCCCAAAGGGCATGAAATTTTGAATTGATTTGGGCTAAAAAATGGACTAACAAATCTGACAAACCTGATTCTCTGCTGCCTCACACTCAGCAGGGACCTGAATTGTATAGACCTGCATCTCTATAAACCATGAGCCCATTTAGAGAGAGCTCCAGATCATCAGACCCTCAAACCAAATCCCCATCCATTTCTGCCAACGATGGGGAATAACTTAATGGCCATAAATGAAGGAAAACAAAACCGAAACACAACATTAGTAGAAAGGCAATTTGAAGTTAGAGGAACACACAGTCAACACAGTTCTGTCGGTGCTCCGGCTTCACCCAGGAGAGCCAAGAAAAGACACTCCTGGGCTTTAACTGCACAAAAGGCGCACTTCACTGTGAAAAGTGTTTACCTGGCTCTGACAGGTGAATCTATTGGACATCTCATTGTGAGCTCCAAAGCGGTGAAAAGATATTTTTCAAAAAGGATGAAATTTTGTCGCTCATATAGATATGGACACATTAAAGATTTTATTACTCACGAGGGAATGGACAGATGTTAAAGCCAGTTCAAAAGAGAACAAAGGAATGTTGAGTAGGAATATTGAAAAGTGCGTAATTGGAAACAAGACTGGTTTTATTACATTGTGAGAGGGGAGACAATTGAACCTCTATTGGATAATGCATTTTGCATGTGTATCTGTGACCCGACAGCCTGGATCTTGGAGCTGGCAAGCGACAAGGCCCATGACCACCACAGGAGGTGCCTTGCCCCCAACATGTGGAGAGGGCAGTGCCCACCCTGAGCTCCACCTCTTCTTTAGGGATGGGACCATCTGTCTAATTCATGTCCCAATTCAGGAAGAATTGCTGATGCAATTCCTGGGCTCCACAGCCTGGCAGGGGCCTTCAGAGCCTCATCCACTGGCAAAGCCACTCACAGTTGAGGTCGCCCCATGCTGCTGCCGTCAGCAAATGTTATTAAAGAATTGAAATCCGTGAGTGTGCTTCTGGCTCCTCTCAGTTTCTGTCATTTTGACTTGGAAATGTCTGTGAGATATCTGAGAGGTGATAGCCCATGGAGTTTGAGGATTTAGAATGGATGTATAACCTGCAGAGCTGAATTTGGGGCCTATAGCAGCCTCTTGGATACTCTGAGTCACTTGTCCTTGGCCCTTTTGATTTTAGCGCAGCTGTGGTGACAAGTTCCACATGCATTGCTAACATCTCACATCAAGCCTGTGTCCCAGCATACCCTGAGGTGTTTCTCTTCTTTCCTGCCTCAGGGTTTTCTCCGATGCCAGGGAACACAGCTCAGGTACAGTTGAGAAGTGTGGGCAAGGTAATGCCCATAGGGCCACCTCCAGACTAAGGGAGATAATAGTTGATGGATAAAGCCTCAGCCTCTGTCCTTAAGATGGATAATTTGGAGTCCAGTATATACAGTCCTTTGTGGATCCCCAGTGGGAATGAGGCCCATTTGCCACAGTGGTAACCAGCTTAATAGTGTATGTAGTCTTTATGAGCCTTGCTTCCTTCTCTCCTTCACTGTTTCCTAGGCTCCCCTCCCAGATGAACTGCCTGCATCCAAATGCTTGTCTCAGGCTCTGCAGTTAGTGTAGTCATCTGAGTGGAGGCGGTCATTTGAGTTACAGCAGGCCAGGCACATGCAGCTGTGGAAAAGGCAGTTAATTTCCTCCAGGGTACATGTTCTGATGGAGGCTGCAAAAGAATAGAGGGACAAGAATAGAGAGATTTGTATAAGAGATTGAATGAAGTTGTGCACGAAGGATTTTTAGCTGGATGAGGGAAAATAGAGGGTTTGTTTGATTTGAAGCCTTGATAAGGATATAAAAATGTCATAGTAGTTCTTAGACAAGTGAGTTGAATGGGTAGAAGTTGGTGGTTGGCATAGTGTGCTTCAATTAGTAATTTCAGAGGTGTTTCTTGCATCTTTGATTTCTAGGAAAGCACTCTTAAAAACTCATCCCTATTGTTTCATTTCTGCTGTATTTGGGGGAAGGCTAAATAGGCTGGGATTCAGAGGTCTAAATTTATAACGCGGTTCTTTGAACTTTGGTTACCTGATATAATTGCCTTCTTTCACTCAGTTTACTGCCCTGAGATGTACCTCGGCCAGACACATTGTTTGGCTTCAGAAAAAAAACTTACTCAATGTGTTGCCTGCTTCCAGGACGAATTGCAGTTTATGAACTAAAGATAATAGCTTTAATTCATACATTCTTAGAGGCACATTGAGGGAGAAATTGAAGGATAGCTCTGTGTGCGTGTGTGTGTGTGCGCACATGCGTGCATATGTGGTGCTCTACATGATATAAGCATATAAACTTCTGCCACAACTCAGTTTTTTGCATGTGTGAACACATATACATACCTGCTCACATGCGCACAAACATACACAAAATACAAAGCTTCAACAATAGTCTCAAACGAAATGCACTGAAATGTCAATTAGTCATTGTCTTGGGATAGTGAGGTTATGGGTTATTGTTTTCTGCTTTCCATTTATGTGTGTTTGTCATGTTTCTACAATGAATGTTGGTTTTTGTTGGGGGCAGAGAGAGTGGTCAGGCAGGAGCTACCTTGGGTCTTTGTCTTACTCATCTGTGCATGCTCAGTTTGGCATATACAGGTTGTCAATATATGGTCAGTGAATGTGAAAAATAAAAAGCAGGGCAATTATATTAATCTCATTTTTATAGATGAAAAAAACAGGGTATCATTTAAGATATTGCAGTTACAAGTGATAGAAGGCCCAACTAAAAGCAACTTAAAAAAAGTTACTGCCTTGTATAATAAATTCAGAGGCAGAGTGAGCCCATGATTGGTTTATTTATCAGCACAACAGTGTCATCAAGGACCTAGGCGTTTTCTGTCTTTGTGTCTTTCTGACCTCATGATTGTAGGAACACTGTGTATCTATTATATATTGCTGCATAACAAACCACCACAAACCTGGGTAACAAGAGTCATTTCTTTTGCCCACAGGTTTGTTATCTGGGCAAGTCTTGGCAGGGTCAGCTTACCTCTGCTCCACGTGGCATCAGCTGGAGCAGCTTGCCTGGGGGCTGGAGAATCTGTTGGTACTTCCAAGATGGCTTACTCACATGGCTGACAGTTTGGTACTGTTTCCTACTGGTTGCTTAGCTGATTCTTTTGTGTGTGTGCCTCTCCTTAGTTTCCTCATAGCATGGCAGCTAGGTCTTAAGAGTTAGTGTTCCAAGAGACATGAAGTGGAAGTTTTGTTTCTTAATACGTTGGCCCAGAAACTGGCAGTCATTTTTGCCATATTCTATTATTCAAGCAGTCAATAGATCTCAGATTCAAGAAGAGGAGACATAACTCTACTTTGATGGGAGGTATAGTAAAGAATCTGGGGGGCCATGTTTTAAAATACCTACAGGTTTTTATAGGTGTAGACATCATATGCAGATATGACCAAGTCAGAAAGAAGAGGGAGATTTCTTCCTGTATACTTCTTCATATGAGGAGGAATACCTTTTCCTTCAGCATAATTCTACTCAGGTTCCATTGGCCAGACATGGGTCACATGTGCATGCTAAACTTATCCCCATACACAGGGATAGAAAGTAGAATTGCAGTTGCCTCTAAGGTATAGATAGGGCCCAGAATGGATAGATCAACTTCATCCAATTAACCCAGTGAATACACCATGGAAATATCATTTTTTTCTATTTGTGACACACAAAAAAGTAGGAGACTGGCATTACACAAATCTTGATTTACTCCAGGGGCTGAACCTGGTATCTTTTTTGAACACGTGGGAGGGTTAGCATGTAATCACAATTAGAGTTCTGCCTTCAAGGAAGAGTGGAAGAAGGATACCAATTAATTGGAAGCCCCTAGTATCTGCAACAGCAAGGTTCAAGAAGTTTAAGGGCCCAACTTAAAGCCAAGACCAAAACCCAGGTTTTTGGATCCTTGACCCATAGCTAATTCTTTTCGCCAACACTACTTTGCACAGAGTTGTAGAATGTTAGGAGGTGGAAGGGATCTAAGAGGTCATCATGTCTGACTTTGTACTCTATGTAGAAATCCTTTCCTTGGTGTCCCTCAAAGTTCGTCCACCAGCCTCTCTAGATTATGTTCAGTAGTGGAACTCTCAGTACTCAAAATGTGCTGTTCCATTGATAAAACACTCTTGTTAGAATGTTCTTCCTTGTATAATAAGATAAGTGAGATTTTCTACCAAAAAATGGTATCAGTCCCAGGTGCCAGATACACCACATTCAGAAAAAATGCCACTAAGAATTGGCCAGATTCCTTTTTTCAGGATTTTCCAAGAGTGACAAACCAGCCCTACCATAGTCAACCCCCTGCATCCCCACTCTCAGATTCTATAAGGAAATACCTGGGGGGAAGGAGGGAAAGAATAGGGGCTTCTGTAATATACTGTGTATACTGCCCTCCTAGAAGCCGCCTGAAGTGGGATTTCAAGATGGAGGATGCTCACCACATGGGTAGCCAAGCACTTGACTCCCTGCCTTCTAAGCTGGGAGTCCTCAGGTCCAGCGCACTTCTGGTTCCCTCAGAGATAGCTTGTTGTGGGTACCCTGAAGTCTAGAAGCATTCATGATCATAGAGACTGAGGCCTGCTTCTCATTTGTAGGTTTCTGAAGGAAAGACACTTGAGGGAATAGCCTGGGTTGAGGAGAGACTGTGGTGCCATATGCCTGGAAAGGGGACAAGAAATCTCCACTGTATCAGCTAGCTATTGTGAGTAACAAAATACCCAAGACTTAGTGGTTTAAACAGCAAGCATCTATTGTTGCTCAGTAGTTTACAGGTCAACTGGGCAGTTCTGGTCAGGGCCCAGCTAGGCTGATCTTGGCTGAGCTTACCCGTGAGTTCACATTCAGCCTGTGGGGCAGCTGGGAATAACTCGTCTAGGATGGCTGCACTTGGAATGGCTCTCTTCCATGTGTGGCAGGCTGGCCTGGTGGTGGCAGGGCTCTGAGAGGGTCAGAACATGCAGAGCCTCTTGCAGTCTAGGCTCAGAACTGGGATACTGTCACTTCTTCCACATTCTGTTTCCACGAAGCACAGTTGAGAGGAGAATGGGGGAGAATATTAAATCCCTTTCATGATAATACCCCACCAAGGTGACACTACTAAGTAGAGCATTTTCACTTGTATTATATGGAAATTAGCCTCATTTAATCTTCAGCCTGGTAGTTACACCTGATTTTTCCCTGCTAAAGCAACAGTAACACAATTACTTCCCCTTACCACATGGCAGGTCTCTAAATATTCACATATTCACAACTGTCCTATCTCCTTTTTCCTTTCCATTCTCCAGACCTTCCAGTCATTTCTCTGCTGGAATGCCTGGTAGCCATCAAGGTCGCTATACTTGAGATACAATCTGACTTGTCACTTTTCTCTTAACATGTGGCATTCATAATTGCATGTAACGTTGCAGACTTATTTTGATGAGCTTATAGCAGTGGGACTATGTTTTATTCTATTTTATTTTTGCTTTAATCTGAACTCTGATTTTATTTATGTGCCCAAATGTAGCTTTTGGAAGAGCTGAATCACACAGTTGGTTTATTTTGATAGATGATCTGATAAATTCTCCCAGTTCTTTTTTCATACTGAGAGCAGCTAAATCAGGATTTACCCATCCTGTACCTGCTCAGTATAATTTTACATATATAAAGGTAGGGCTTGATATTTTTTCTTGTTATATTTCCTTTTCTTGGATTTAAGCCCAGAATATCAGCCTCTTCAGATAATTTTGAATCATGATTCTCTTGTCTTCCCAGTTTTGTCCCAACTATAGATTTATGTCTTCATGCAATAGTTAACAAGAAAGTGAGACTAGGACAGCCCCAAAGCCACAGCCCTGCGGACTCCTTGACAATTGCCCTTTAGCCTGAAAGGAAGTAGTGGAGCGTATGAGAACAGATTGTGTATCCGGTTGCAAATCCATCTGCATTGCACTCATATTAGCATCTGCATTTTCTCTGACTTGTCCACAAGGCATCATGAGTGGGCTTTTTTTGTTTTATTGGGCTTTTTCTGGAGGCCTTGCTGAAAACCACACACGTTATCTATAATATCTACTCACTTATTATCTGCAGATATGTTTTCTTTGTACACTAATGAAATATTAAAGCATGTAGACAGGAATAAAGAATAATATAACAAACACCCACATACCTATTTGCCTGCTTTATCACATGATTTATTCACGTGATATTTGCTTCAGAATTATCTTTTTTTTTTTCTTTAAGAAATAAAGCAGTAGTACAGCTGGGGTATCCTGTGACCTTTCCTTGTCATGATTTCAGAGTTTATCATTCTCATGAATGATTTATAACTTAACTACATATGCACTGTCTCTATCAATATTATATATTGGTTTTGTAGATCTTTAAACTTGATCATACTGCAAATATTATGTAATTTGCATTTTTTGCTCAACATAATATTTCAAGAACTATACATGCTGATGAATGTAGTGCTAGTTCATTCTTTTTGTGGCTAAGTATTCTATTGCAGGCAACAATTTTCTAAAAGGGATAGATAATAAATATTTTCGATTTTGCTGGCCATCTGTGGTCTGTGTCATGTATTCTTCCCTGTTTTTATTCGTTTTTACAACCCTTTAACAATGTACACAACACCGTTAGCTCTTGGACTATTCAAAAATAGGACTTAGTTTGCCAACCCCTGTTCTACTGTCTGACTTTACTGTTTCTCCACCCTCCTTTTGATTGACATCGCTTCCTACATCTCAGGTTCTCCTTTTATAAAGCAGAATGACTGTCTTGCCTACCTCCTCAGGAGGGTAGGATGATAAGGCAGATGATGGATATGAAAGTGCTTTGAAATTTTTTTTTTTAACAAGGCTGTTTTATTCCTTCCCTCTCTTCTCACTTCCCTTTTCTTTCTTTTTCCTCCCTCCTCCTTCCTTTTGCTGGCCAATGTAGGCTCTCAATTGAATTTCCATGAAGAAATACGGGAGCTCATTGAGAAATCTAGGTGGCCGAGACACATAGGAAGACACTATCGGACAATGGGGGATTGGGGAAATCCCCAATGTGTATAATGTTATGTTCTTGCTGTTGTTTCTCTGCAGTTCTGGGGCATCAGTGGCTGGAGAATTCAGGAGGCACTCTCATTCCAGGCAGCCTATTAGCAGAACACAGCTGTTACTTTGTTTAAATGTGCTGGACTAAGGTCTGGGCTGATGGCCTGTTCTGCCACCGAATAGCTGTGTGACCAGTCTCACCTCACAGACCTTTTGCCTCTTCATCTATCACAACTGCATCTTTCAATACAGATTTCACAGGATTGTTGTGAAAATGAAACGCGATAAACTAAATACATTGGTATGCGGTGCATGCCCTTGGTGAAATGCTCATTAGAGGTGAATTTACTATATTATTACTTATGGAGGTTAATTACTATAATTTATTGTTTACTTATAGAGAGTCCCCATCTAGGGTCACTGCACTAGACAGCAAGTCCACAAGGAGTATATGCCTACTTTTTTTTTTGTATAGCATGGGTAACTTTAATGGATTTTAATGAAGTTTGTAACCTTATAAAAGGTAAGTAAGATGAACTTGGATTAGGTGTTTCAGCACCTTCTCTGGTCTTGATGCAAAACAGTGATGAATTAATTTTTCTTAGTAGCAAGACTTTGCTAATAATTTAATTTCTTGAATGGCTGGATGGCTATTCGGATTTTTAACCTCATCTTGTGTCATTTTTGGTAGCTTGTATTTTTCTACCAGTTTTCACCTAAGTTACTGAATTTATTGGCAACTGTTGTTTAGTAATATTCCCTTATACAATTTAATGTTTGTAGGACTGTAATGCTAGTCTCTCATTTCTGATATTCATAATTCATTTTGTGTCTTTTGTTTCTTGATCAGTCCATCTAGGAGTTTATCAATTTTGATGGTCTTTTCAAGGAACCAACTTTTGTATGTCTACTTTTAAAACTATCCCAAAATGGGAACTTTAATTTGAGAAAAATATGCATAAATAGTAGCATCCTTCATACAATACAACAAACACCTTTTTTAATGCTTTAAACACATGGCTAATAGTACCTAGCCTGGTGTCAGGCATGTGGACATACTAGACTTTTTTAAAAAGTTGAACTGAATTCACATCTTTATTTCTCAGATGTGACATACTCAATCCTTCCACATCCTCTGCAGTTAAAGATCGCCTTACCCTAGGTTGGCTAAGGGCTGGAGATTTGCACATGGGCAAAGGCAGCATGTGGAAAGGGTCAGATTGGCTCTCACAGCTGTATTGTTATATGGATAATAGTCCTTGGTGTTGCTGGCCTTTCCTTATTAAGGCTGATTCTGCAGTTTTTCCGCATGTAGGAGCCTGAGAAAGAAGATTTCTTTATATTTCCAGAGATAAGTAGTTTTTAATGCTTGCTTCAGGTTGGAAGCTATTTCTGGTATTTCTAATTGTGCCTCACGAGACCAAAAAGTAATTTGGGCTCAGTGGATAGAATGAAATTGAATTTTCTCTAGGGAAGATAATATTAAACATAAATTCAAAGCTTCATATAACAAGGTTATTACGATGGCATATGTTCACTATGTTTAGGAAAAAGTTAGACAATAAAATTCATGACTTTAGACCTTCTGAGAATTGGCTACTTAAGGACATGCAGTTGTTATCATTTGCTTCTGTAAACACTTTCTGAGTTCTTTTGTATGTGGACCAGGATCCAAATATCAAGGTTGATTAAAGGAAGTGTGTGTGTGTGTGTGCGTGTGTGTGTAAAGTGATTAATACCTAGAAAGAATCGAGAAAACTCGCTTATTAATCTTTGATTTCAAAGCTTTCTTACTCATTTTTAAGCCTTTTAGAAGTGCATTTGAATTATTTTAGTTAACACTTAGTAAAAAGGGTGATAATACATTGAATAGAGAGTTGGTTACCCAATTTCTTCTCTTTCAAAGTAAGAGTGACTGGCAGAACAGATGTGTGTCAAATGTGCCATGAAACTCAGTTAAACAATCCAAAGGGAATGGAGATTTCTGGGCATTTGATTTTCTGGTAAACATGGACCATCCAGAAATATATTTTGCTTGTGTGTTTTTCAGCCTTAGATTTGTTATCTAATTTACGCCTTTCTTTGGAGAAGAGCCCATAAATATTAGAAACATTCTTCAAGGATTGAGGTGCACCATTTGGAACGTGTTTGTAGCATATGGTTTGGTAAATGAAGCTATGTAATACTGGCCTGAATACAATGTTTTTTTTTTTAATTTAATAATAAATCCTTGTTATCAATTAACTCATTCAACAAATATCTATTAAAGACCCACTATGTGCCAGGCACTGTACTTGTTGCCAGGCATCAGTGAATAAAACAGAATCTCTGTTTTTGTTGAGCTTGTATTCTATTACGGATGTGAATATTTCTCTTTTACCTAAAAGTAGAGCATTGGTTACTTGGAAATTTGGTTAAATGTGGGCAAATTGAAGTTTGTGGTTATTTTAAATTTTGGTTTCTAAAAATTTTACTTGCATGTGTCCAAAATCATCAAACTGTACACATTAAATATGTACAGTTATTTGTATATAAATTATACCTCAATGAAGCAGTAAGATAATTTACTCTAGTTTGTTTTCTTCTTACCCTAAAGTTGATTTAGGTGTATTGTACTGACTACTCCAGTATGAAAGTTTCTCAAACTTCTACTCCATGTTAGATGTCTATAATTTGGATCCCACACTGCTTTCATCTACCTATATGCAGATGAATTTATTTGACTATTGCAAATCCAAGAAAGAAGTGAAATATATATATGTATATATATGTATATTATTGAATATTAACTATTAATTTTTTCTACACCAAAGAGCATTTTCAGCTATACTCAGTATAGTATACGTAACTGGTTTAGCAGTCTAAACAGTGGTCTATATGATTGTGTAATGGTGACTATCAATGTGTAAGACAACATGAAGTGTGCAAGACCTGTGGGTGAGTTCATATCCATTCCTCCAAAATTGAGCTCACCCCCAAATGCACTGGAGGAGAATGCTTCTGTGTACCACCAAGACCTTTCATTCAGGCTTGGCTTTTGCCTGGGTATCGGCTCTGATGTTCTTTTCTGGAGTCTGTGGCCACAAGACAGTTGAAATCACTTAATGCTCCTCAATGGGGAGACACGTACTCCTCCCCACCCCTCATATAAGCGCATTGTCAAGGCTGTGCTTGTGTTCACTAGAGTCTGGCAATGCTGCTTATGTAGCTTCTCGGGTTTCTTTCTAGAGCCTATGTTTGAAGAATCCAGCATAGGATCTTCTGATTCCTCACTCATGTCTCTGTAAAGTAAGTAGGTCCTGATGCTGCAGCTTAGAATTGGGCGTGTTGAACAGGTACAGTCATATGCAGGAGAACTGAGGTCTTCTTTGCAAGGTCCAAGCCATTTATTTATCCATTTTTAAAATTATTTATTTCCTACATATTTCTAAAATGTTTTCATGTTGTTTATAGCCATAAATACATATAAAACAAGACCATTAAATAAGAGGAACAGAATAAAGCATTTGAAAAGAGGGAAGGAAAGATAGATTTGGAGAAAAATTATACTAGAAAAGACTAGTGGAGGTAAGGATGTTTGTGCAAATGTTTGTGAGTGTCTGTGGTTCAAGTGTTGGCGAAGGCAGAAAATGCAAGAGATTATTTCAGTTGTGGAGGGTCAAGTGGCCGTGCCTGATTGTTTACAAAGTTCACTGCAGATGAGTAACCGTGTTTTCAGGTTTGCTCTGCCTTGCCAGAGGTGAGTATCTGCAGCCGAATGCAGAACTTTTGTCTTGAGGTTCTGAGTGGTCCTGCTAACAATTTTGCTGTTAGAAAACGTGATAGGAGATCCTGCCCATGGGTCAGGTACTAACTTCCTTTGTCTGGCTATAGAGGACAAGGGTGGTCCTTTCTCTAGCTCAGCTCACTGACGCCTCTTCTCTCTGCCTGAGGTAGGATGATAAGAAGGTTGGTAGGGCAGATAGAGGAGCCTGCCCCTCCTCTTTCTGATCATTGGTTGTGCCTTGGGAGGCAATTCCCAGAAACCAGCTTAGTGCAATGAGGTTTACCAGCTCCTAGATGCCTGGACAGCATGATTTCAAGAAGTTTTTATATATAAAATACTCATATAATAGAAAATAGATATGAAATTTGGGCTCGGTTGGAGTAAGGAAGAATTGGACAACTCCCCCAAATACTCTAGGCACAGTTGGGCGGGGGGGGGCATTCTCCAGACTCCTTGAGGCCCTGGACAGTTTCAATAGACTCCTGCTTCTTGCCTCCCATTGATAAAAGAGATAAAAAGTAGAGCTAAGACCACTGCTAGGGAAATAGATCTCATTATAGTTAATATTTATTTAGCCAGAATGGCCTATTGGTTAAGACCAAGACTCTAGAACATGACTGCTTAGGTATGAATTCCAATTCTGCTAGCTGAGTGATTTCTGAGAAGTTATTTAGCATCTTTGTATTTCTGTTTTCTCATCTGTATAATGAGGATAGTAACAGTTATCTACTTTATAGAATTGTTGTTAGGATTAAGTGATTAGTACCTGTAAAGTACTTACAACAGTCCCTGGCATGAGTTAAGAGTACAATAATTTTTTTAAGCGTAGGAGAGATGAGCCAGAAGAGATGTTATCATCCAGTTTCCTTAGATAAGAAATCGAAACATGTCTGGGAGAAAAACAGCAAAAATCATTGAGTCTCTAGGGATTGTCGACAGCAATAATCACATCACATGTGCTGTGAATGACATGCCATAATATTTGTTCTGACAATTCTGAATACTAAACAAGATATAACTATGTATTAAAACAAAAATCCTCAATTTGTGACTAAACATCTGGTAAACTGGCAGGTGTTCAAGAGACGTTTTGGTAACAGTAAAGTCTT
This sequence comes from Hippopotamus amphibius kiboko, assembly GCF_030028045.1. Lineage (NCBI taxonomy): Eukaryota > Metazoa > Chordata > Mammalia > Artiodactyla > Hippopotamidae > Hippopotamus > Hippopotamus amphibius. Next base: position 103,237,813 of record NC_080203.1, on the reverse strand, counting down.
AGTCACTAGAACTTTAAGACATGTTTTACAGTATTAGGATGTCATTCTGGTTACATCTGTAGAACCAGTTTTGCTATAGTGATTCAAGTAGGTGTTTATACTATGTTTTGTTTTCTATTTGGCATTTTGTCAGGTTAGGGAAGGAAACTATTCCTGAAATCATTACAATAATGAAAGAGCAGTCTTTTGCCTTTAAAAAATTCAATTTAATAAAAATATATTGAGTTGCCAGTAAGAATAGTAGTAATGCACCTAAGTGTTTTTAAATTGGAGTATAAAATTATATAGAAAATTATACTCATCATATGGGTGAAATTTGATGAACTATCACAAAGTAAACACACCCATGTAGCCCTCTATGCAGGTCAAGAAACAGAAAGTACCTGCACTCCCAGAAGCCTCCCTTTGCCTGTTCTCAATCACTTTCCCAACCCTTCTTCCCAAAGGGTAACCACTAAGCAGAAAGCTGACTTCTACCCAGAAATAAACCCATGCACCTATGGCCAATTAATCTATGACAGAGGAGGCATGAATGTACAATAGAGAAAAGATGGTCTCCTCAATAAGTGGTGCTGGGAAAACTGGACATCCACATGTAAAAGAGTGAAATTAGAACATTCTCTAACACCATACACAAAAATAAATTCAAAATGGATTAAAGACCTAAATGTAAGACTGTATACTATAAAACACTCTTTGACATACATTGCAGCCGTATCTTTTTGGACCCACCTCCTAGAGTAATGAAAATAAAAACAAAAATACACAAATGGGACCTGATTAAACTTAAAATCTTTTGCATAGCAAAGGAAACCATAAACAAAATGAAAAGACAGCTCACAAAATGGGAGAAAATATTTGCAAACGATGAAACCGACAAGGGGTTAACGTCCACAGTATATAAAGATCTCATGTAGCTCAATATCAAAGAAACAAACAACCCAATCAGAAGATGGGCAGAAGATCTAAATAGACATTTCTCCAAAGAAGACATACACATGGCCAAAAAGCACATGAAAAGAAGCTCAACATCTCTGATTATTAGAGAAATGCAAATCAAAACTACGATGAGGTATCACCTCACACTGGTTAGAATGGCCATCATCAAAAAGTCTACAAACAGGGACTTCCCTGGCGGTCCAGTTGTTAAGACTCCATACTTCCAATGCAGGGCATGTGGGTTCGATTCCTGGTTGGGGAACTAAGATTCAGCATGCTGCACAGTGCAGCCAAAAAAAAAAGTCTACAAACAATAAATGCTGGAGAGGGTGTGGAGAAAAGGGATCCCTCCTACATTGTTGGCGGGAATGTAAATTGGTACAGCCACTATGGAGAACAGTATGCAGGTTCCTTACAGAACTGAAAATAGAGTTACCACATGATCCAGCAATCCCATTCCTGGGCATATATCCAGAGAAAACTATAATTTGAAAAGATACATGCACCCTGAAAATAGAGTTACCACATGATCCAGCAATCCCACTCCTGGGCATATATCCAGAGAAAACTATAATTTGAAAAGATACATGCACCCCAGTGTTCATTGCAGCATTGTTTACAATAGCCAAGATATGGAAGCAACCTAAATGTCCATTGACAGATGAATGGATAAAGAATGTGTGGTACATGTGTACAGTGGAATATTACTCAGCCATAAAAAAGAATGAAATAATGCCATTTGCAGCAGCATGGTTGGACCTAGAGATCATCATAATAAGTGAAGGAAGCCAGACAAAGACAAATATCATATGATATCCCTTATATGTGGAATCTTTAAAAATTGTACAGATGGGCTTATTTACAAAACAGAAACAGACTCACAGACTTCAAAAACAAACTTATGGTTACCAAAGGGGAAAGGTGGGGGGGGAGGGATAAATTAGGAGGTTGGGGTTAATATATATACACTACTGTATATAAAATGGATAAACAAGGACCTACTGTATAGCACGGAATTATACTCAGTACTCTGTATTAACCTATATGGGAAAAGAATCTGAAAAAGAATAGATGTGTGTAAATGTATAACTGATTCACTTTGCTGTACATCTCAAACTAACACAACATTGTAAATCAACTATTCTCTAATATAAAATGAAAATTAAGTTAAAAAAAGAAAGCTGACTTCTAATATCACAGATTAATTTTTCCTATTTTAAAAAAAATTTTATATAAATGGAATCAGAGGTCTAGCTTCTTTAATTCAACATTATGTTTATGAGAGTTATCCATGTTGTGGCTTGTAGCAGAAGTTTGTTCTTTAGCATTGCTGTGTAGTATTCCATTGTATGAGTATACCACAATGAATTGATACATTCTTCTCTTGATTAATGTTTATGTTATTTCCAGATTGGGATTAAAAATAATGCTGCTAAAAATGTCCTTGTACATGCCTTTTAGTATACATATATATGCAGTTCTGTTACATCTATACTCAGGGGTAGAATTGCTGGCCACAGGAAACGCCTATGTTAAGCTTTAGTAGAAACTGCAGAAGTGGTTATACCGCTTTACACTCCCACAAGTAGTGTATAAGAGTTCCAGTTGCCCCACATCCTTGCCAACACTTGCTTTTACTTTCAGTAATGCAGTGGGTTTGGTTTTAGTTTGAATTGGCATTTCCTGATGACTAATGAGCTTGACTTCCCTTTCGTGTTTTTAGTGACCATTTTGGGGGATGTGTGTATGCGTGTGTGAAATGACTCTTCAAGTCTTTTTGCTCATTATAAAAACTGAGTTGTATTTATCCTTTTGATCCCTGTTCAGACCTTCCTGTATCTCCATGTTTACTTATGGGATCATTTTCACTGGGTCTGAAATGCTACCTTTAGTATTTTCTTTAGAGCAGGCCTACTAGTGAACAATACCCTAGTTGTTTAGTCATAAAATGTCTTTCTTTTACCTTCGTCTTTGTGTTTGGAAGACTAGGTTAGTGGTTATTTTCTTCCCACTTTGAGGTTATCATTCCTTTGTCTTCTGGCTTCCATTATGTCTGTTGAGATGCCAGCTGTTCTTGTTATTGTTTCTCCTTTGAAATTCATCTAATTTTTGTCTGTTTGTTTCTAACTGCTTTTTAAAGTTTTCATTTTGACTTTGATGTTCAACAATTTTAACATGATATGTATGCCTAGTTGAGGTTTTCTTTGTATTTATCCTACTTGGGGTTTAGCTTGATATTTTAGCAGTTTGGGAAAATTCTTAGACTTTATCATTTTAAGTATTGCTTCTGACCCATTCTTTTTCTCCTCTTCTCTCTCTCTCTCTCTCCAACATTTTCACTTTTCCATAAGTCTCTCATGCTTTTTGTTTCTGCATTTTCTTCTGACTTGCCTTCTGCTTAGTACTAATAATCTTTATAGTGATTTCTATCTGCTGATTTCTTAATTGTGCTTGTTTTTTTCAGTTCTGAAATTTTCATTTGAGTTTTTAGAATAGTTTCTAGTCTCTGATAAATTCTGTATCTTGTTATAATTTCTTGAACATGTTAATTATGAATATTTTAAAGTCCATGTCAGATAATTACAGTATCTCTATTTCTTATGGGTATATTCTAATTCCTGGATTTTGATCATTTTGTTGTTGTTGTTGTTGGCATGTCATGTTATTTTTTTTCTTTTCAAACTTTTTATTCTGTATTTATAAGTAAATAGTTTGTGTAAATATATACACACATATGTATATACACAAATTTTTAATGTATTCATTTTTTTCATGAAATAAATTACAAATATTTCTCCATGACAGAAAGTGTAGATCTATATAATTTTAAGTGCTGGAAAGAATTCCATTATGTCTGTGCCATAATATATTTAGCTAGTTCTCTATTAGTAGACATTTAACTTGCTTCCAGTTTTTTATCGTTACAAACAATACTGGAGTGAACGTCATGTACACACTTGTTTACCTACTTAAGCCAATTTTTCTGGGATAGGGACCCATAAGTAGAATTAATAGACCAACGCATACACACATTCATAGGTATTATACTGTATTTCTCTTGTATGGGCTGTGGATAAAATGTTGGGGACAAGAAAAAGTCCATTTCTTTCCCCAAGGGCTTACTGATGTGACTGAGGAACTATGGGAAATAGACTCAAGTCATGTTTGTACTGGAGATATTTTTTAAGCTCTTTATTGGAGTATAATTGCTTTACACTGTTGTGCCAGTTTCTGCTGTACAACAAAGTGAATCAGCTGTGTTTATACATATATCCCCATGTACCCTCCCTCCCGCGACTCCTTCCCACCATCCCTATCCCACCTCTCTAGGTCATCACCAAGCATTGAGTTGATCTCCCTGTGCTATGCTGCAGCTTCCCACTAGCCATCCATTTTACATTTGGTAGTGTATATATGTCAGTGCTACTCTTTCACTTCGTCCCAGCTTCCCATTTACCCTCCCCCCCACCACCGTGTCCTCAAGTCCATTCTCTACAGCTATGTCTTAATTTTTGCCTTGCCAGTACTGCTTTTTTAGATTCCATATATATGCGTTAGGCATGCCATGTTATTTTTAGTTAAATGTCAGATATTTGTATTAAAAAAATAGAGATAATTTGAGGTCACCCTTACTCCTAGTATCTAGTCTTTGGGGTTCCCACCAGAAAGTTTTGGCTGTACCCAGGACCACTATAGGACCAGAATATCAATATTTGCTCCTACACCCACCAGATTTGAGAGACTGCTGAAAGTTGTGTTCAGATTCCATAATAGTGTACCGACTATCATATGGGCAAATGTCTCAAGGGGAAAAGCAGCTTCAGAGTTTTCTCTTAGGACTTTTCTTCTCTTTAAAACCTTGGCCCCAAAGTACTGACTGCTTTGGTAGATCTCTGATGCCTTTGAACAGGTGTTTGTCCAGTTGTTCTTGGCAGAAATATTGAACCAAAACAAACTAATCTGCCATTGCCAGCATGGAAATCCTCTTTTTTGCTCTTTAATGCATTTTTAAGGGAATTTAAAAAGCACAAGAAGATAGAATTGTACTTTTTTTTCCCATTTTAAATGATCATTGACAGTTGTGGGTAAAGCTAATATATTATTCTTAAATTAGTCTATGCAAATCTGGCCTTTGAATTCTGGGAAAGTTTCTGGGATACATATGGGACACTGTGAAATCTATTATTTTATGAGTTTGTTCTGTGGTTAAGAACCAAAGCAAGTAAGGAAGATATACAAACGGCCAATGAGCACATGAAAAGATGCTCCACATCATTAGTCATCATGAAAACGCAAATCAAAATCACAAAGAGATACCACTTCACACCCACTGGGATGACTAGAATCAAAAAGTTAACAATAACAAAAATTCAAATTAATAATAATAACAAACATTTGGTGAGGGTATGGAGAAATTGGAACCCTCATACACTGCTGGTGCGAATGTAAAATGGTGCAATCACTTTGGAATACAGTCTGGTAGTTCCTTAAATAATTAAACACAAAGTTACCATATGACTCAGAAACTCTACTCCTATAGATCCAAGAGAAATAAAAACATATTCATACACAAAAGTTTGTAGCAGCACTATCCACAATAGCCAGAAGGTGGAAACAACCCAGGTTTTCATCAGCTGATGAATGGATAAGCAAAATGTAGTATATCCATACAGTGGAGTATTATTTGACCATGAAATGGAATGAAGGACTAACACATGCTACAATATAGATGAGTGTTGAAAAGGTTGTGCTAAGTGAAAGAAACCAGTCACAAAAGACCACACATTATATGATTTCATTCATACCAAAGTCCAGAATAGAGAAATCTATAGAGACAGAAAGTAGTTAGTGGTTGCTTAGGACTGGGTTCGGGAGAGGGTAGAGGAATGAGGGCTAAAGGGTACAGGGTTTCTTTTTGAAGTGATGAAAAACGTACTAAAAGTAACTCTGGTGATGGTTGCACATGTCTGCAACCCTACTTTTAAAGAAACATTGAAAATATTTTCTCCCATTCTAGGGTTATCTTTTCAGTCTTATTTATGGTTTCCTTTGCTGTGCAAAAGCTTTTAAGTTTAATTTGGTCCCATTTGTGTATTTTTGTTTTTATTTTCATTACTCTAGAAGGTGGGGCAAAAAAAAAAAAAAGATCTTGCTGCAATTTATGTCAAAGAGTGTTCTGCCTATGTTTTCCTCTAAGAGTTTTATAGTGTCTGGCCTTACATTTAGGTCTTTAATCCATTTTGAGTTTATTTTTGTGTATGGTGTTAAGGAGTATTCTAATTACATTCTTTTACATGTGGGTGGCCAGTTTTCGCAGCACCACTTATTGAAGAGACTATCTTTTCTCCATTGTATATTCTTGCCTCCTTAAGGAACTCTACACAGTGCTCTGTGGTGACCTAAGTGGGAAGGAAATCAAAAAAAGAAGGGATGATATATGTATACATATAGCTGATTCACTTTGCTGTACAGCAGAAACTAACAAAACATTGTAAAGCAACTATACCCTAATTAAAAAAAATTTAGAGACAAACAATTCTCAATTTGAATCCCAACATGACCACCATCTGTATGACCTTAGAAAATCTATTTAACCTCATCTTTCTCATCTGGAAAATGGGCATAAACTAGAACCAGTTGATAAGGATTAAATGTGATCACATATGTAAAGTACGTGGTGTTGGGGACATCATAATTGTTCAGTAAATAACTGACAATAAAATTATTATTAACAGAAAACAAACATTAAATTGTACACTAACTTGTGAATTGTATGGTATATGAATTGTGTCTCAATAAAGCTGTTATAATAAAGGACCAAAGCAATATTTATGATCGCAACTGGAGAGAGAAGGTGACAGATGTGGGTACAAGCTCATGGTGATGACGCTGTCTCTCATTTTCAATCTCTTCATTGACAGTTTGCTGACCAGTTGTCAGGGCCTGGGTTAGAATTAAAGCAGAACACCAGGTCCTATAATAAGTAGTCAGAAATAACTCAAGTAAGAGTAAGCCATGGAATCCAGCAAGAACAGTGATCTGGATAACTGGCCAGGAAGATAACACTGCTGATATAATCCAGACTTGTCTTAATCCTGGCTGGACCCCGCATCCTGAAGCAGTACTTAGCTTCCTTAGTTATTCCTGTGGTCAGGAAATACTGCACTGTTCCTGAATCTCCCTGTTTTGCAAGCCTCTTTTGTACCTAGAAGAGTTTTTTTTTAGAGTGGAGACGTAAATCTCAAAGACCTTTTCTAGTCTAGATCTTATTTCTCTGGAAGTGCTGGAAACAGGTGCAACTTCTTGATTAAGAAAGGCACATAAAGCAGATGTATTTGCATAGGAAGCCCATAACCCCAGAAGTCACCCTCTGGGAAGGGGCTTGGAGAGTTCTTATTACTCACTTCAGTTGTGTCTCTGAGACGTTTGGAGCTTCAATTCCTCATTCAGTGTTTTGTGTTTTTTATTTTTAAAGGCAGGTCACAGATTGTACAATTTTTAATTCATTTATTCAACATACATATATCAGTTACCAACTTTGTGCCAGTCACTGTGTCGGGTGCTGGTGATAAAAATCTGTATGAAACAGTAGCTCCCTCTAGGAGATTGCACTAAACCAAAGGTACCAAGTGATGAAATGAAGGTATGCGTAAGTGACTGTGAGTTCCCAATAGACTGGCAGTTAACTGAACTTAGAAGAGTCTTGGAAGCATTTAGCAGAACAAATATAGTTGAATAAAGGCTGAGGAAAGGCATCATTGATGAGGTAACACTTGAACTGAACCTTGAAGAACAAGTAGGGTTTATCCAGGGAGACGAAGAGAAGACGAAGACTGGTGGCAGAGAAACAAATGAGTTAGGACTCTGTGGTAGGAGCCCATTATGAGAGTTCCCAAGGGACAGAGCCAGAAAGGGAGGAAGAAATGAACTTAGAGCAGTGCTTCTCAGACTTTAATGGTCATACATTAAAGCCTGAGAAAAATGGAAAATCGTGTTAAAATAGAGATTCTGACTCAGAATCTCAGGGTCTAAGCTGGAGCACTTCATTGAACCGCAGTCAGTGTCAGTGCTTCTGGAACATGAGCCACACTAAGTATCGAGGGCTTAGAGATCTATTTGAGTGTGAGGGGAGAGGAAGGTGAAAAGTCCTAGTTAACAGGTAAATTTCTGGATAGAATGATCTGGAATGATGGTGTTGTGAGCTGCTAGAGGGAATGTAAGAGGAGATTTTCAGGGAAATAGAAGTTTTGTTCTGTTGTTTTGTTTTGAGGCACCTATAAAGATATCTAGGAAGAGAAATCTGGTAGGCCCTTGGATAGAAGGAGAAAATAAAACCATGGTTTCTGAGTAGAAGAGAAAGATGTGCCTATGAATGAGATTGAGAAGGGACTGCAAGAAAAGTGAGAGGATGATTAGGAGAAAATGATGTGATCACTTTCACAAAAGAAGTTCCAAGAAAGTGAGAATGAACAATGTCAAATGTTGCAGAGAGATCAGGAAGGAGCAAGACTAGAATCCAGGCTGCAAGGAGTTGAGGACTGGATTAGTGTTTTGATTAGAGATAACTTAGAGGGTTGAGGAAAAGTGTCTAAGAGAGTGTGGCAGTAGACAAGTGTAAAGGGAGGGGTCCTCCCTCACCCTTTTTTTCCTTCCTTCTTTCTCCTTCCTTCCTCCCTCCCTCCCTCCCTCCTTTCTTTCCTTCCTTCCTACCTTCCTTCCTTCCTTCTTTCCTTCCTTCCTTTTAGCATTATTATTATAGAAATTTTCCAACATAAAAAAATTGAGAGGATATTATAGTGAATCTCCATGAATGCATCACACAGATTCAACAATTATGTGCATTTTTGCCAGTGAAAGGTGGTTTTTAGATGTACCTGACTTAGACACTCAGGGAAAAAAGCCAAGATAGAGGCAGCAGTTGAAAATTTAGAAGGGAAAGATAATTGATGGAGCAAGATTTTTTAGAAGAAGGCAAGTGATGGAGTGTAGTACAGGTGGAGATCCTGGCTCCAGATAGTAGGAAAGACGCTTTGTCTGCTGAGTGAAGAGAAAAAGAGGCAAAAATCACAGCCCCTCAGAATCTGGTTGAAGTTTCCATTTCCAAGAGCTTCCTGTGCTAAGTCCTCCAGTTTCCCTCTGCTACTGTGCTCCGTACCCCTTCAGATTGCCTCAGTTCCTCCCTTGATTTCATTCACTAATTTTTTTTGGAAAGTCTGTTCCACCCACACATTTAGTGAGCTCGGTCATTAGCGATCCAGTGTCCATGGAGAGTAGTCACATTACAGAGAACGACCATGTACCATTCTCTGTCTTGGGAGCAGCCTCTGTTATCTCTCCAAAGCTGCAAAGAAACTGGTTGCCTTGTCCTACAAATAGAATTCCCTGTGAAGAGGAATCCTGAGGAACAGAATGTTCCCCATCACTTAACACGGAGATTAAGGTTTTGGTGTCAAGTCAGGAAATTAGCAAATTCATTCCTAATAACAATTAGTTTCTCTGTGAAACAGGAAGAGAGTTCACTTGGAAGGAGTTCATTTGGCTGGAATTGAATGGGGAAAAGCTTTGTAAGTGTGACAAGGGTTTGGAATATTGCCAGAGCCTTCCTTTTAGCTTTACCTAAAGTGATGCCTTGCCTTCTAACAAAAGATAAAAACAGCAAAATGCCCCCAACCCCGACATCCCCCCTCCACCTCGCACACACTCATAGGAAATGAGAATAAGATTATTAGGGGATGTTAGACTTCTATGAAGTGTCACTTAAATGGGCGGGACCGCCAACTGATCTCCTTTTGTGTTGACTGCGGGAACAGAAGGTTGGGAAATGATGTCAGGGACTTTTCTCCATTTAAGTCAAAATAAGTAGGTATTTGCATGCACACCAGCCTAGCCATTCATTAGATAACAGCTTAATTCTAGAGGTAGAAATGTACATTCCAAGCATTTTGTACAAGCTTCTTGTCTCCCAAATATACCTCTCTTCTTGGCCCCCTTTCTGTAGGCGACATTTTTCAGGGAGCACCAACAGTGGGAATGATGATGGAAGTTAGTGATTTCACAATAATTTCTTTGCATTCTCAGAAAGCTTCAGTGGTTAATTACTACTAAGCACCAGTTGGGTAATAATTGGCTAACTCTCTTGATAGAAAAAAGATGGAATTTGGAAATAATTGACTAACAAGAGAAAAATTGATAGATGCTTAAAAAATTGTTCAGGTCATTGCATCATTAAAAGTAATAAGTAATTTGGAGGTAAAGTACCATAAATGTAACAATGTAAATACTGTGTGTGTATGAATTTGTAATTTACATAATTTATGCTTAGCTCATATTCTACATTTGAAGCTATTTTTCTTATAGTAGAAAAAACATAAGGACTAAAAGAAAAGGATCCAATACTAGATTTTTAAGGTCTGTAGAAATTTGTAACCACACATATAAAAGTATATCACCTGGGATAAACCATAATGGAAAAGAATATAAAAAACAATGTATCAATACCATATGCTAACATATATATACAGAATCTAGAAAAATGGTACTGATGAACCTAGTGGCAGGGTAGGAATAGAGATGCAGATGTAGAGAACAGACTTGAGGACACCGGGGTGGTGGTGGGGAAGCTGGGATGTAGTGAGAGGGTAGCATCACATATACACACTACCAAATGTAAAATAGATGGCTAGTAGGAAGCTACTGCAGAGCACAGGGAGACCAACTTGATGCTTTGTGAAGACTTAAAGGGGTGGGATAGGGAGGCAGGGAAGGAGGCTCAAGAGGGAGGGGATATGGGGATATATGTATACATGTGGCTCTTTCACTTTGTTGTACAGCAGAAACTGACACAATACTGTAAAGCAATTATACTCCAATAAAGATTAAAAAAAGAGAATGTATCTGTATGTATAACTGTCATTTTGCTGTACAGCAGAAATTAACACAACATTGTAAGTCAACTATATTTAAATAAAAACAAACAAAAAGTGTCTCAGCAGTATGTGCTACTTTATAATGCTCCATTGAACTGTCCTCTCAGGAAAAATCACTCAGTCCAGTTACTTCCCAGGCTACTCCTATGATAGTATTTCTAACTTTTAAATTTGATTAGTAGATGACAGTCTTTCCAGAGAATGATATCGATGATTTAAATCAGTGCCAAAAGACTATGAAAGAAGTTGATGCTTTGAGTAAAACTGAGCTTCTCCCAGGCAACTAACTACCAAAGCTTCAGAGTTTTTATGCCTACCAAAATGTATATGTTTTCCATTGATTCAGAACTTAAATAAGAAAAAGAATCCTTCATTCCCATGCATTTTAAATTATAAGTAAAGACAATTTTGTTACAGGAACGTTGTATTTTAAGAGGCAGGCATGGACGGTATTATCATCTCAATTTTATGGGCGAGAAAACAGAACCCAGCCAGACTCTTGGCTCCTCCCTGCTCCAGTATTTGGAGGTGGTGGCAGCCTGCAGTAAGTGATTGTATTTCACTTTTGACCGCACAGTCTGTGCTCATGGGTTGGTAGTACATTTTTTAGATGCTAGAGCTCACAGCCAGCAGTGTCGTGCTCTCAAACATAGTACCATGCTCCATTCAAATGAGCCACGTCTTGTGCCCCCACACTGCTGCCTGGTATAAGCTGGGTAAACCCATTCGCCATAAGTCATTTTAAGAAATAAACAGCTAGAGTTGAGACCTCTTGAAACATTAAGGGCTTTTAGCCCAAGATAGATTGAATCTCAGTAACAGTGAGCTTCTCATTTCTTCAGCAATGTATGGAATTTAAGAATATAACTGAAGAGCAACGTGAGCAATCTATAGTCAGTATATACATTTAAAATGTCCTGCAGATAGAGAGGCACTCGTGGGCAATTTATTATTGAGTACTTTCTGTCTCCGTTTCTACACTGGTATATGTTGAGGGCATCAAAAAGAAATGTCAGACATGGTCGCTCTCGACTCCTCAGGAGCTTATAAGCTGCTTGAGGAAACAAAACACACTACGTAAAGGAGTCTACATATTCAGACAGAGCAGGATGGGGTCTGAAAGGTGTTTTAGTTTCAGTTGACCATGAAGCAGACCCTGAGACAAGGATTTGAGTGCATGTCTTTCTGGAGGAAGGTGTAAGAAGCATGGGAGAAGAGAAGTGAGACAGGGAAAGGAAGGCAGCCAATAAAGGGAGCATTATTAGACGACGGTCACCATGGGTGAGTAGAAAGTAATCCTATGAGGAAACACAAGTAAATAGTATATATAGAACACACGCCTCTGAGTTATTGTACCCAAACAATCGGGGAACTAGGCTCATTATATTCCAGCTCTTCCCAGGGCTAGGATTGGGGTGTTGAAGGGCTCTCCCAGGCGTATTAATTCCCGGGCACTTCAGCCTGCCCGGCACCTGGGCGCAGCAGGCTTCTATAGCCCTGGGAAAAGCCCTCAGGTGCAGTGAGCAGACACTGACAGCTGGAAGCCAGTCCGTGCACATAAAACAGAAGGGTCCAAGAAATATGGGTAGGGGACTGCCAGAGGACACCCCAGGAGGATTCTTGGTGGAGGTGAGACTTGAGAGCGCTCTTTCTCTTCTCTCCCCAGGTCTCTTCATGGTCCTCTCCCTATTGTCCATTGTATACGGAGCCTTGCGCTGTAACATCCTAGCCATCAAGATCAAATACGATGAATATGATGTCAAAGTGAAGCCCCTGGCCTATGTCTGTATCTTCCTCTGGAGGAGCTTTGAGATTGCCACTCGAGTCATTGTCCTGGTCCTCTTTACCTCTGTCCTGAAGGCCTGGGTGATAATAGACATACTCATCAACTTCCTCACCTTCCTCTTCTACCCCTGGATCCTCTTCTGGTGCAGTGGCTCCCCCTTCCCTGAGAACATCGAGAAGGCCCTCAGTCGGGTGGGCACCACCATCGTGCTGTGCTTCCTCACCTTACTCTACGCCGGGATCAACATGTTCTGCTGGTCAGCGGTGCAGCTGAAAATCAACAGCCCCGACCTCATCAGCAAGTCCCAGAACTGGTACCGGCTACTGGTGTACTACATGTTGAGATTCATCGAGAACGCCTTCCTCCTCCTCATGTGGTATCTTTACAAGACTGACGTCTATATGTATGTGTGCGCACCCCTGCTGATCCTGCAGTTGCTCATCGGGTACTGCACGGCCATTCTCTTCATGATCGTGTTCTACCAGTTCTTCCACCCTTGCAAAAAGCTCTTTTCCTCTAGTGTTTCTGAAAGCTTTCAGGAGTGGCTAAAGTGTGCTTGCTGTCACTGCAGGCGGCAGAAATCCTGTGAGTCTGCAGAAAAGACAGATCTAAGGTCACCCACAGACAGAGAGGAAACCCCTTCTAGCAGTAAAATAAGTTCTGTGCCCAGCCAGATCTTGAATGCTGATGAGCTCTTTTCTGCTTAATGGGATCTGAGTCTCTTGAGGCACAGATATATTGTTTGCTGGGTTGATCCCTGTTCTTCATACAAGTGATGGGCCCTGCACAGTTAACAAAGCAGGAAGTTAGCTCTCAACTCTGTGAGTCGCTCTCCTTTAGAGAGCTCTTAGGCGGGTATGTGGGAACCATGGAGAGAAGCCAGGGAAACCCCCAAGTGTTGCAGGGGCAGCCTAAGGCACCACCATTCACAGTTGACCATGTTCTCCCAGGCATTACTGGCCTTTTCATTGACAAAGTACCCATGATATCTGAGTTGGGCTGGTTAGATCCATCAGGTAGAATGAGGGCAGGGGCTTACTTGTTTTCTAGTTTTCTGAACTGCTGGTCTAGATAGCCTAATGTTTTATTATCCCTGAGCATAGGTGTCACCCAAGAGCTGTCTGATGACCAGGGATGGTTACTGGGGTTTTGCCATCAGCCACATCATTCCTTTCAGAGTTTTTAGAGAGGGCTGTTCAAGTTTGGTTTTTGAATAGACAGATGTTCCATTTTCATCTCTTCAGGGCTCCTTGTACATAACCAACTGTAGCACCCTTGGCCTGCTATCTCTAATTGACTCAAAAGTCTGGATTTGAAGACTTTACTCTCAAGGATCCATGGATGCAAAATTGAACTCTAAATTTGGTTATGAAAGCCCTTGAATTTTAGGAAAGTTGTGTTCCTTCAATATGTTGAAGTAACTCTGGATCAAGAGGGTTGTTAAAATATCAAAGTGATTTAGGTTTTTATAAGCAGAATTCTTATCTTCTTGTGATGGTTGAAGATATGAATCTGCTAGAAGTTAGGCTTAACCTCTTCGAGGTTCAGTCCTGTCCTATAGTTCTGGGAAATTTCTAGTAGAATTTGCTAGGATTTGCCTTCTTAAGAAAGAAGAAAATAAAACTCATTGTCTTTACTCCACCTCTTCCTTGCCTGTCAGGAAAGTTTTAGACAGGAGTCACCTTGGTTAACCTAAGTTCTTTTAAAACTCCAGAGAAATTTCTCACCTAACACAGGTATGTAGGGCATTTTAATGCTCATCATTTGAAGAAAACGGGTTCCCCCATTCAGTTAGATATTAACTTCAGAAACTTTTAAATTTTTCAAATAGATGAGATAACCAGATTTTTATCTTTAACTGAATGCATTTTGATTTGGCACAATTATGAGTTAATTTGAATAAGAACTTCAAGTTTATCCTCCTACACTCTCCTATCTTCAGTATAATTTCTCCTTTAATCTGGAACCCTATTTCTTTCATAAAAGGATTTGTAGAATATTCTCAGTTGTCTTGGAAAAATGCCTGGATCTAGTGCCATTATTTCTACCATAAAAACCTTGATAATGAAATACCTGGGAGCAGGATACCTGTCACTGACGAGGCTCGACATTGCAGGTCAATCAGGGTTGACAGTCTTAGGACTCATAATGGCAGAACTTTCTGACCCATCAAGTTTCTAACAGCTAGTTTGTCAGGGGACGTTAAAATGGTGAGTTTGAGCAGGAGTTATGGTCAGAATTAGATAGGGGTGGAGAGACTGGTACTTCCCCAGCCTTGGTTTGGAAGCCTGTCTCAAGAATCATTACAAAATCTGAGCCATCTAATACATTTAAAATCATTTTAATGTAGAATATAGATAAGCACATTGAGTGACCCCAAACCAAACTAACAGTGATGGTCTGTCACACTCTTAAAGCCCAATTATAAGCCACATTTATAAGGATAAAGAGGTTTGGTAACTAAACTGGACATTTTGTCATCTTTAACTCTTGCTAATGCAGATACTCCCACTTTGGGGCCATATATGTCTAGTCACTTTGGGGAAGAGAAACCACTGCTTTTTTTTTCTTCATGGCAAAAATTTAAGTCATAGTGAACTGAGAAATTTTGTTTTTGAATTATTTGTATTATACCTCTGAAATGGCAAAATTATAGTTCAGACTGCAGAACTAGGGTCCCCTAAAGACAAACAAATCAGCAAATTTCCTCCTATCTTGAGAGTTAAAATGTCTTTTTCAGTTATAATTCAAATTTTTAAAATTCTCAGTGCTTTGTCTAATTAATTACATGCTGTAATTTGTCACGACAGATACTCCAACTGATTCACTATCATTTGGCTGGATGGAGGTGAAGTGTTTTCTCGAAATGTATTGAAATAAGATCATCAAACATGTTTAGACTTTCTTCATTACTGGAGACAGTGCAGTATAGAGGTTGGCATCTCCCTGTCCAACCTTACAAGTTACTTAATTGCTCTATGCCTCAGTTTCCTCACCCACTAAATTTGCATGATATACTTGCCTGGGCTACCTCACAAGGTAATCAGAAGAAGGAATTAAACAGTAGGTGTGAAAGTGCTTTGAAAATACTTTTAAAGTGCCATGCATGTTTAAAGGAGTTGTTTTTATAGTTATTCAAATCCATAAACAGGTTATTGTTATTTTTTTACTGTTAGAAAAGAAACAAGTAGCGTCATTCACGTGAGTGTCTTAAGTGAGTATGTGGGCCTTTGGCTTTATGGAGGGGCAAGTATAAATGGTCTTTAATCTTGGAGAGAACTCAACAGTTGCCCTTTCTCTTCCCATCAGTTGCTTACAAAAGTTAGCACCCAAACATATGGTACTTGGAGGGAAAAGACCCACTGAAATCTGAGAAATTGCTTTTGATTGCAAAGGAGCTTATCATTTTTGTATCTGTCATCCTTCATAAAGGATATAGCAACGTCTTTTGTTAATTTTGCTTTACAATTTGAATGCCTGATCCTGCTAGACTTTAATTGAATGTGGGTATAATCTTTCCAGCCTTGTAAATGGGAAAATAAACTTTAAAATTGATTGTCAAATACAGCATTTCCTTGGAAACCTCCGTAGAACATTAGTGCTATGGTTATGAGTGTATGTGTCAGTCCTTCTCAGCCAGTACATTGTGGATGTGAGCTTTTGCAGGCTGCTTCTCTGCAGCCATTCACTCTAATAAATATTGTTTATGTTTCTTCATATAATAAATTAATTTTTCAGTTTCTCCTTGCTTTTCATTCCTTATACACTCCTTTCATAGCTTTTTGACCTCAGGGACTATTTTAGAAACAGATTTGAAAATGGTTTTGTTGCAATTAATGACATTTTTGTAAACTCAGCTGGAAATTTTGTCTACAGGATGAGAAGTTTGAGAGTGCTAGTGTTCTGCCTTGCAGGACACCAGCAGTCCATGGAATCTCCTCCGGTTGTTGTATAAGCATTTACTCCATTTGTTAAAGCTGCACTGCTGAATGCTACAATTCTGCTCAAACATAAGTGGTATACTGATCCAGAAATATAAAATATCAAATGAGCAACTTGATACTAACATAAACAGTCAAATTGTAAATGAAGATCTGTGGTTGGAAAAAATATCAGGTTTTCTCTGTGTGTCCAAATGCATTATTTTTTTATTGAGGTATAATTGGCATATAACATTATATTAGTTTCAGGCGTACAACATAACGATTCAGTATTTGTATACACTGCAAAATGATAACTGCAACAATTCTATTTACCATCCATCACCATACAAAGTTACAGAATTTTTTTCTTGTGATGAGAAGTTTTAAGATTTACTCTCTTAGCAACTTTGAAATATACAATACGATATTATTGACTATAGTCACCATGCTGCTTATTACATCCCATAACTTATTTATTTTATAACTGGAAGTTCGTGCCTCTTGATCCCCTCCACCGATTATGCCCACCTCCCCCACAATTCCCCTACTCTCTGGCAACCGCCAGTCTGTTCTCTGTATCTGTGAGGGGTTTTTTGTTTGTTTTAAGAAAGACAGATACCATATTATTTCACTTATATGTGGAATCTAAAAAACAAAACAATCGGTTATTTAAAGGGTCATTTCGGAGCATGACATAGACAAGGGTTGTTGCAATAATTTCCTTTCCTCTGAAGGTGGCCTTGCAATTTGGAAAGATTTAGCCGTAGGATAAATCTTTTGAAAGAGATCTCTTGGTATTAAATCGACCCCTTGAGAAAACCAAAGGTCAACAACTGTAGTGTTTAAGTAGGTCAATCTAAAATTATTTGGTGTTTGTAAATGTTTTATCTTGAAATAATTTCAAGCTGATAGAAGAGCCTCAGGAATAGTGCAAGGAATTCCTTTATTCTTCACTCAGTTTCACCTATTAATATTTTGTCATGTTTGCTTTATAATTCTTACTTTCCCTCTTTTGACCCTTTTTTCGTAAATACTTCAGTGTGTACTCTCGTATACACTGAACAAAGGCAATCTCTTACATAGCCACAGAATGATGATAAAATTCTGGAAATTCAACATGGATACATTAATACGAGGGTGAGTCAAAAATTATCCGCACTCTGCTTATATTAAAACTTCTGTTGGCCACACTGTCTTATCAGCACTTTCCATTCAAGGCTACTGTCTCCCCAGTCACTGCTGTGCAGGTGTGAACATGTTACATCAGTTCATTTGTAACTGCGGTGCAAGCAAAAATGGATGTCCCACTTGTGATTTGCATGAAAGAAGAGCAGCGTGCAGTGATTTGTTTTTTGTGGTCTGAGCATGTGCACGTCCTCACACTTCTGCCCACACTTTTGACACTCTGCAAAAACTTTGTTTTGAGGTGTTAAAGCATCCTCCCTATGGTCCCAATCTTGCTCCATTGGACTTTCACCTATTTGGTCCCCTGAAAGCAGCCCTACGAGGATGAAGATTCACTTCTGATGAAGAAGTGAAGACAGCAGTGCATTTGTGGCTCGCAGCTCAGCCTAAAACAT
Organism: Hippopotamus amphibius kiboko; assembly: GCF_030028045.1. Taxonomy (NCBI): domain Eukaryota; kingdom Metazoa; phylum Chordata; class Mammalia; order Artiodactyla; family Hippopotamidae; genus Hippopotamus; species Hippopotamus amphibius. Next base: position 103,219,659 of record NC_080203.1, on the reverse strand, counting down.
TTTTTAATGAGGGAATATGAAAGCTTGTTGACCGATGGACAAGGTGTATTGAAAAGCAAGGAGATTATGTCAAAAAATGATGTATCTGTCTTTTCTAAGAGTTAATTAAAATAAATTCTGCAGCCAGAGTGGATAATTTTTGACTCACCCTCGTAGTATCTAATCTAGAGTTCATATTCCATTTAACATTTGTACCAATTACTTCATTTGTTTTCACAAAGCTTCCCTGACAATATGAATCTACTCAGTCCTCTTTTATGGGTTCTCTTTATTTAAAGTTATGAGTAAATTTTAACTTCCCTGTGAATGCTGGGAAAACTAGAGCAGACTTTGAAAATCTGTTTGAAGAAAACATGCATGGTATCAGCATTAATAGCTTAAAAGCATAAATTTGGGATGTTTACCGGCAAACTGTGGGTAATTCTTTTTCATGGATCTCCATTTTAACCATCAAGTGTTGACTGCTTAATATATGAACCTGTAGTTCACGCCCCACACCCGCCCCACTGTGATAGTTCATTTTACAGTGTTTAGGCCCAAGTTTGTAAAGATTTGGAAGAGGGTGAGGGAAGTACAGTGTATATTATTCCTCCATGACCATATTTCTCCAGGTGCCCCCTTCCAGGAGACTATATTTTCTATGAGCATCTTTCCAACTGGGAAAGAGCTCAGAAATACCAACTCTACACTATAATGAGTGATGTTTTGAGCCTCTTCTCTTTTTCAAAAAAGGCACTTCATATCAGCAGAGATTTGTACAGAGCTGAGAATTCAGAAACAACCCTGATCCCTTCTTTCCCAGCGCACAAGAAACCCTGTCTGACTAGGTCCCTAACCTGCTAAGAAGATGTGTCCACTGCAGAAGGCTGCCTGGGGGGATGCCTCACACCTCCCTGTCACCCTCTCTGTGTGGTTGTTTCTCTGAAAATTATCGGGCCAAGGAGGTCTAAAACAGTAATGGTTTAAGCAGGGTTTGGTACCCAGAACATCTTTGAAGAGCATACAGCAGGATGCAGCAGCCGCATCTCTTGGCAGCAGGTTATCAGAAAACTTCTCAACCAGACCCCCCCGTGTGAGGTTTCAGCATTTGCTTCCTCCCAAGGAGAGATTCATCCAGAGAGAGTTTGAGATTCTGCCCATGCTTCTGCTCCCTCCCTGCCTCCCATCCTGAATTAATTCTCTCTCTGAATGATGAGTTCCTGATTGAAGCCTGATTAGCCTGCTTCCTAGAGCCCTGGGAATATCATCCTCCGTAGACATCTGCATTATGCATACTGGTTTAATTTCTTATCAGTCAGCTTCCTATTTTAATTATCTAAATTCGACAGTTAATGAGTCAGGTTCTCAGGAGCGATAGCACTCAAGAAACAAAACAGGATTTAGAGATTCTATTTTGGAGTGGTGCTGCAGGACCATCCCCACCACCACCCCAGTGCAGAGGAGACTGCTTCCCAGGTGTCTCCTTCTCCTGACAAGGTGACCCTCTTAAGTGGAGTGGCAGAATTTTTTAAAACAACAATGCTCAGCTGTAGAGCTACAGACCTCTGAGAATTACAGAGGCACTGTGCTCCTTCCACTAACTAGGGGTGTTTGACACTATCCAGAGATGTCTGGCACACATTTGTACAGTTGTTTTTCACACCCATGGGGATGCTGTTGTGAGTGATAGAAAAGGACTGATTAAAAGTGTCACTGTATTTAAAGTAAGTTTGTCATCACCCCCCCAGTCCCTACCATGAACAGGTGTTAAAAATTCAACCACCATCATGTAGGAGGTGACCTTAAAAGACCTCCTTTGTAATTGAAAATTTGGGGAATTATTTTTTTAAATTTTTATTTAGGTATAGTTGATTTACAATGGTGTATTAGTTTCAAGTGTACAGCAAAGTGAATCGGTTATACATATGCATATATCCACTCTTTTTTAGGTTCTTTTTCCATATAGGTCATTACAGAGTATTGAGTAGAGTTCCCTGTGCTATACAGTAGGTCCTTATTAGTTATCTATTTTATATACAGTAGTATGTATGTGTCAATCACCGTCTCCCAGTTTATCCCGCCCTGTTGGGGATTATTACGCAAGGAAATTTTTTCACTGATGGAATCTTTTCTCAGGTGTACTTACCTTTTGAATTGAGGGTTGTTTTTCCTTTTGAATTGAGGGTTGTTCACACGCAAATCGCTTGGCTCCTCTCATTTCCAGCTTGATTCAAGAAATGAGAAAATATTTTTATTTTAAAAATGTGATATGAATTGGTGAGTATTCTACCTTCAAAAAGTAAATTATCTACCTTTACACAAACTGTGTCATTAAGGTGAAATGCTTTTACAATTTCCAAGCACTAAAAAATGTATATTATCATGATAACCATCAAAATAGTGAAGTAATTTCCAGACATTCTTTAATTCACCTCCCAATTCACCTCCTTGGCCTTATCAGAAATTCTAGCAAGGCGCTTTCAGCTACAATTTGTAGAACACCTGATTAGATGTGGCTTGAACAATAGGATTTTGTTATCTGACCTAACAAGTTTTGTTGCTTCATCTTCATGTTTGTCTCCTTATGATTGCAAGATGACCATCTGGGATCCAGACATCACATTTACACAACTGAATCCAAAATAAGAAAAAAGGATTTCCCTTTGGGTATCTCTATTCTTTCAGGAGGAAAATCTTTCCTGGAAGCCACCTATCCCCTGCAGCAGAATTCCCCAAATTTCTTATTGGCTGGAGTTGTTACATCCCTACCTCTAAAGCTGACTCTGGCAAGGAGAATGACATTGTCATGGTTTCCTTTGACTACACAGCATTTACCCCTTGGAGCTGGCAAAGGGACCACCATCCTGTAGCTTATGGAAGGAAGAACACCCACAAAAATAGGGTTCTGCAGGCAACAACAAGTGGGGAAAATAGCCATCTGCTGGGCAACCTGACATTTTACTGTCATTTTAAAAAATAAAGGTTCAGCTAAGGTGATGACTTGGGGAAGAATATGAAAGTTCCCTATCCCCTCTTTCCAAAAAAAAAAATCCTGTACCTATCTCCTTTTGCATTATAGGTCTCTGGTTAAGAAGCTCGCAGGAAAAAGTCATATATTGAATAAATAGGGGCAATTACATCCAATTATCTTGCAAGAATGCCCACTAGTTGGATGATCTTTGTGTCACTGGAGTGAAATTGCGGCTCTGTGGGCATCTAAGAGAAGCAGGGAAGAGAATTCTCAGTTCTGGTGAATCAGGAGCCCTAGAGGTTGAGGGGAAACCAGATATGCATTCATTAGTTCAACAGATATTTGAAGAGCGCCCCCATGTGCCAGGTGCTGGAGTAGGCACTGAGAATAGACTGGCAAGTAAGATACTAGCCCTGGTTTCCAGAACTCACAGTCTCTGAAGAGTCAGGCACCCAACCTGGTGATCTATCTCAATGCACTGAGGTAAGAGCTATGATGGGACTATAACCCAGGAGATCTGAGAGACAGAGATAAGGAGCCCAGATCTGGTCTTGGAGGTCCAGAGAAATTCACAGAGAAAGTGACAAAATCTCAGACCAGAGAGAAGTTTATAAAGCTTAAGCCTCAGCCCCCTCCCTGCCAGTGAATGCTGGGAGCTGTAGCACCTTCTGAGCAGGAAGGAGAAATCAGGATGCAATTAAAAAGCACATTTACTAAGCATTTCTGCCACATGGTCCAAAGAGATCACAGAAAGAAGGGACTGGAATCTCTAAGGAGCCAGTAATTTGTTGTGATTTTCATTCTGAATATTCTTTCATTTTGTACCTAATTTTGAATTCATGTTTTTAAATCTTTTTTTCAAAGCCTCTCCCCAGACCAAATTGTCTAAGTTTAAGGCCCCATAAAACTTAGATCTGCCCCTGCTTGAGATCTGAAGCATGAGTAGGTGTTTGCCTGGTGAAGGCAGTGGAAAAAGTGTTCCTGGTAAAGGGAACACCATGTGCAAAAACCCAGAATTAGTAAAAAGGACATTTTTAATCAGGGAACAGCTCATAGGTCAGTGTTAATGGAACATGGCAGAGAGGTGAGGTTGGATCAGGGGCCAGATCATGAGAGGGAGAAAAAACAGTGATAGTGCTGACACGAGCCAGGTACTCTGCTACGTGTCATATCCACATGATCACTTTTATTCCTCTCAATGATCCTATGTGGCCGTTGCTGCAATTATTTCCATTGTACAGAGAAGAAAGCTGAGACTAGTGAGATAAAGGAACTTTCCTGTGATTGCACAGTAATTAGTAGGGTTAGGATTCAATATTGTCTGGTGCCAAAGCTCAAGCATTTAATCACTAGGCTCTCCTGACTCCTAAACTTTGCCCAAATTGCAGGTGTGGTTAAGTGTGGCAGATGTTGGAGACCGATGGAAGAAGCAAGCCTGGTGACAGTTTCCAGGGTACCCCGGAATGAAGGGGCAGAGTATGTATAAGGCAGCCCTTACTCAGTAAGGAGGGGTCATTTCTGCTGGGGCCTCAGTTGGGGGTGGAGGCTGAGGCAGGGGGCCCCCCCACAGCTCCCAGCTCTGAAGAGCCGTAAGGGGGCCACTGGGCTGAAACCATGAGGGTCCCAGAGGAAAGAACTCTGGGTTGAAGTCCTATTCTTTTTTTTATATATAAACTTATTTATTTATTTATTTATTTATTGGCTGCATTGGGTCTTTTTTGCTGCACGCAGGCTTTCTCTAGTTGCGGTGAGCAGGGGATACTCTTCGTTACGGTGCATGGGCTTCTCATTGCGGTGGTTTCTCTTGTTGTGGAGCATGGGCTCTAGGTACTTGGGCTTCAGTAGTTGCAGCACACGGGCTCAGTAGTTGTGGCATGTGGTCTTCGTTTCTTTGCAGCATGTGGGATCTTCCCGGACCAGGGCTCGAACCAGTGTCCCCTGCATTCGCAGGCGGATTCTTAACCACTACACTACCAGGGAAGTCCTATTCTTCTACAACAATATTTCAGCTCCGGGCCACTGTCCTCTTTTCCTGGGAAAAACTGATAGGACTTCTCAAGGCCAACAGGTGAACCTAGAACTTGGTTTATCAAGTCTTATTTTTTGTTCTTTGGAACCAAAGAAGTTAACAATGCTCAAGTAGATAAATGAGAAAAAAATATTTTCTTCAAACAGATGTTTAGGAGAGATACTATTAAGTGCTTACATTGTAGAGGAAGAGTTTGGTTAAGGGGTCATAGTTACATGACATTTGATGGTGTCAGGCCAGGGCCCAGGAAAGACTTTAGTCCTGACACAGACCATTCACCTCTTTTTTCAAAGTCCCCAAGAACAGTTTTTCCTGAGAGAAAGAAGCAAGACCTTTCATTATCTCCCCCAACCCTGATGTAGCTGGTCTGACACATCTAGAAGAATCTTTCTCTCTACATTAGAAAGGTTTAAGTAACATACATGTTTAACAGCAGACTGTTAGACCTACCCTATGGATTTTGTGTTACTGTCAATACTCAACTCTTGGAAATACAGGACAAATGGGAGGGAAATCACCACCTGCGTCAGAGGATACATTTTTCACGTGTAAAGAGCTTAATTAAGTCGATAAATTCTGGCCCTGAAATCTGACCAGTCTGCTCTGGGCATCTTGAAGTAGAGAGAGGGTCCCAAGAGTTATGAAAGGAGGCAGAGTGGTCTTCTTTGGCCACCAGGGTCATAACATCTCTCCTAGTACCATGAGTTACAGGAAAAGAAAAACAATCCCAATTCCCCTGCCTGAATTATGACCTCACTTTTTTAAGTCTTAGAACTTCTTGGAATTGCTTTACATTCAGACTGAATTCATTCTCTACTTTCTCTGAAGAGCTGATTCTGAATGAAAGAGATAAGCAAGATTTCTATTAGGTCCCAAAGAACTACTCAGGTAAGGCAGGACTCTGTAACCTGACAGGGCTACCTGGAGTTACAGGAGGAAACAAAGATTACATTCTCAGGGCTATGATATCATCAGTGTATTTCGAAAGGGAAATAAATTTTATGCTAAAATGTCATCTCCTTGGATAGCACCCTGATTCAACATCTAATACTCATGAATGCCACGATATCTAAACCAGTATGGCAGCCATTAGCCGTGTGTGATCACTGGCACTTGAAATGTTCCTAGTCTGAGATGAGATGTGTTGAAAATGAAAAATACATGTCCGATTTTGTTTAGTACCAAAAACATAGAAATTTTTTATTAATAATTTTTATTTTTGATGACATGTTACAATGATAATATTTTGTATATATTGGGCTAAAAGTGGGATTTATTAAAATTAATTTCACCCCCATCTAGTTACTTCTTTAATGTGGCTATTAGGAAATTTAAAATGTCATATGTGGCTGACAGTTGTGGTTTGTGTCGTATTGGACAGCACTGCTCTAGACGTTTGGAAAGCTAGATACCTTGACGAACAGCTTTTCTATGAAGAACGCTAAGTGCACCACAAAAACGTGAAGTCAGCCGGATCTCATTCTTGGATATCATTTTCTTTCCCTCGTGTCAGGAGAATTGTATTTGCAGTAAGAACAGGTAGTCCTCACTCTATTATTTCTGTGTTCAAAGAGAACCTCCTGAGCAATGGGGCCCATGTTTTCATATATAGTGGTCCTCTATATATAGTGGCTACCAGTTAGAATCACCTGGGGAATTTAGAAAATTCTGAAGGCAGGCTACACTCCAGACTACTTAAGTAGGAATGTGTGGGAGTGTTACCCAGGCAACAGGGTTTTTCTAAAGTTCGCGCAGGTGATTACACTGCAGCTGGGCTCTCCAGTATTCCAGAAATCTTCCTGTGTAAGAAAGGCATGTGTCTGGGGCTTAACAGCAGATGAATATTTCATCAGATATATGCGTTGAAAGGTAACAGAATCACTGATTTCCTCACACTTAGACAGCCAAGTAAAATGGAGCTTCTTTATATTCTAGAATGCATCTGAACTTCCTCATGCCTCCCTATCCCCATTTGGCACACACACACCAAAAATCCCCAGGCGAAACAAAACTTTGCTAAGCCTGGTATCTCTATCTCTGCTAAATTGAATAGTCTCTTTGGAATAACTGGACATCTTAGACTTAAAATGCTCTGTCTTTCATTTTTTTATTTCTGTAAATATATTTTATTGAAGTATAGTTGTTTTACAATGTTTCGTTAATTTCTGTTGTACAGCAAAGTGGTTCAGTTATACATATACATATATATTCTTTTTCATATTCTTTTCCATTATGGTTTCTTACAGGATATTGAACATAGGTCCCTGTGCTATGCAGTGGGACCTTGTTCTTTATTTTATATATAGTAGTTTGTATCTGCTAATCCCAAACTTCTAATTTATCCCTCCTCCACCCCCCCTCCCCCTTGGGAACCACAAGTCTGTTCTCTATGTTGTGTCTGTTTCTGTTTCGTAGATAAGTTCATTTGTATCGTATTTTAGATTCCACACATAAGTGATATCATATGGTATTTGTCTTCCTCTGTCTGACTTACTTCACTTATTATGATAATGTCTAGGTCCATCCATGTTGCTGCAAATGGCATTATTTCATTCCTTTTTATGGTTGAGTAGTATTCCATTGTATATATGTGCCACATCTTCTTTATCCATTCATCTGTCAATGGATGTTTAGGTTGTTTCCATGTCTTGGCTATTGTAAATACTGCTGATATGAACATTGAGGTGCGTGTATCTTTTCAAATTAGAGTTTTCTCTAGATATATGCCCAGATGTGGGATGCCCAGGATCATATGGTAGTTCTATTTTTAGTTTTTAAAGGAACCTCCATACTGTTGTCCGTAGTGGCTGCACTAATTTACATTCCCACCAACAGTGCAGGAGGGTTCTCTTTTCTCCACACCCTCTCCAGCGTTTATTATTTGTAGACTTTTTAATGATGGTCATTCTGAGTGGTGTGAGGTAGTCCTTCATTGCATGAAGGTGAGTCCAAAAGTATCCACACTCTGGCTGTAGAATTTAATTTAATTAACTTTTAGAAGACACAAACACATCATTTTTCGACATAATCTCCTTGCTTTTCAATACACTTTGTCCATCTGTCAACAAGCTTTCATATTCCCTCATTAAAAAAAAATGTTTTAGGCTGAGCTGCGAGCCACGAATGCATCGCTTTCTTCACTTCTTCATCAGAAGTGCATCTTCATCCTCGTATGGCTACTTTCAGGGGAGCAAACCGGTGAAAGTCCAATGGAGCAAGATCAGAACTATAGGGAGGTTGCTTTAACACCTCAAAATGAAGTTTTTGCAGAGTGTCGACAGTGTGGGCGGAAGTGAGGACGTGCATTGTCATGCAAGATCACAGCGCCCTTGGATAGCAGTCCACTGGGTTTAATCTGAAGTTTAGGCCTCAGCACTTCAAGAAGCATCTCACTGTAACGAGCTCTGTTGATTGTTGAACATTTTTCCTGATAATGTTCCAGTACTGGCCCTTGAGAATCCCAGAAAACAGAATCATTTCACTTGTACACTCAATGTTGTCATCAGCCATGGACATGGATGGGTGTCCGGCTCCTTCTTGATGGCTAATACTTGTGCGAACTTCCTTGAACTTCTCTATCCATTCATACACACTTCTTTGTGACAAAACACATTCTCCATACTGTGCACAAAATCTTTGATAAATAACGGCAGCAGGTACACCCTCAGACCACAAAAAACGAATCACTGCAGCTGCTCTTCTTTCGTGCCAATCCCAAGTGGGGCATCCATTTTTGCTTGCACCACAGTTACAAACGAACTGATGTAACACGTTCACACCTGCACGGCAGTGACTGGGGAGCCAGGAGCCTTGAACGGAAAGCACTGATAAGACCATGCGGCCAATAGAAGTTTTAATATAAGCAGAGTGCGGATAATTTTTGACTCACCCTCGTAGTTTTGTTTTGCATTTCTCTAATAATAAGTGATGTTGAGCATCTTTGTTTGTGCCTGTTGGCTACCTGTATGTTTTCTTTGGAGAAATGTCTATTTAGGTCTTCTACCCATACATAAAATGCTGTGTCTTTCGGGATGCCTTCCCTGCCCTCCTCCTTTACTAATATGGCGGCACCCCTGTATGTGGGAGAGACACTGTGCTACTGACCTCACGGCAGAGGGGCAGCTGAACCTTCTGGCCTGAGGCAGGTCCTGGGGTCAGGTCAGGCCAGTGTTGGCTCTCACTTGGGCCCTACACCTTCTGCTGGGGTCTGCTGCCCAGGTCTGCAGCTGGCGGGGCCCACCCTCTGCTCCCTTCCTCGGCCTTCCCCTGCTCCCTGTGAGCTGCAGACCCCAGAGCCCGCACCATTCTCTCCTCCGGGGCCTGCGACTTGGCTGCTCCACAGAGGGCATACTGAAGGCTTTCGGCCTCAGCCTCATGTCCCACCTCCCCGGCAAGGCTGGACTTCTGGATCTCTAAGGCCACACCAGAGGGCTAGTCCCTGCCCTCTCTCTGTCTGACCTCGCCTCCTCCTTAGTAACTCGTGATTAGGTTGGGCCTTGGACAAGTGTGCCTCAGAGAGTCACCAATGGGAAGAGAGGCACAAGCTCGTAATCTCTCAACTGATTGCATACGTCCCTTCCCAGGCTGAGGTCTAAGGAAGGGCCTTCAGGATGCAGGGGCCTCCCTCTTCCCACAGTGCCCCCCGAGGGCCCACCGCCCACTTCCTCTCCCTCATGGCCCGCCTTTCTCTGGGACAGCAAGTCTGTTCTAGGCGACCCAGGCTGAAATAGTGTCCTCTCTGTTCTGCCAGAACAATGTAGCCTCAACCCTCTAGGATTTGCTTTTGATGTGCTCAGTGAGAACCAAAGAACTTAGAAAATGGTTCTCGCAACCAGACCTGGCTTTTAAGATCATGGCTTCAACTCAAAAATTCTTCTTTTTGCCAACCTTCAATGGAAATACTACCTTCCTCTCTTAGATGCTAGCCTCAATCACATCCCTCCATTCCCCCATTCCAGGCCGTTGCTGCCTCAGAGTGACTAGGGACAGGGTCAGCCACATGGAGAAAAGAGAAAAGCCCACTAATGTGCATTTAAAGATATGATTATTACTCTTATTATAATTATATGAGAGCAGTTTACTGAGGGCCAGGTCCTGTTCTGTGTGCTTTACATGAATTAAGTCATCTTAATCCTGATCATCACCTAATGAGCAAACTGGCACAGAGAAGTTAAGTAATTTGCCCAAAGTCCCACAGCTGTCAAGATCAACTAGGGATTTGAATCTAGACCAGCTCCAGAGTCTGTGTTCTTAACCTCTTCTCTCCCTCCATGAGGCCCCTTCCCCTCTGCACGCTCCCCACTTCTCTTCTTGAGAGACAAAGATGAAGTGCTCCAAGAAAACATTCTTTGGACGTGGGAGGTCCAGGATATCTCACTACCAAAACGCTTTTTTGGAAGGAGCTGGAGTACAGTATTGAAAAAGTAAATATATGTGCAGGAAGACGATTCAGTTGGGTTTATTATCAATTATTAAAGCTCCCCCTCCCAACAGTATTTAATCTGTCTCTGTGGAGTCCAAGTCCTTCTTCAGGCTCTTTTGAATTCCAGACACCTCCGTTAACCTAGTTTGGCTTATTGTAAATTGTTCCCACCCTCATTCCTTAGCCCCGCTCATTACTGCCTCCTAATTCCTTCTGTTCATCACGTATACTAGGCCCTGCACAATTGACATGTTCTGATGCAGTTATATATTGTTTTGTGATTGTGTCCTGCATGTGTCTTTTTTTGCGTTGGCCAAAAAGTTCATTTGGATTTTTCGTAGTATCTTACAATGGAATATTACTCAGCCATAAGAAGGAATGAAATTGAGTTATTTGTAGTGAGGTGGCTGGACCTAGAGTCTGTCATACAGAGCAAAGTAAGCCAGAAAGAGAAAAACAAATACCGTATGCTAACTCATATATATGGAATCTAAGAAAATGGTACTGATGAACCCAGTGACAGGGCAAGAATAAAGATGCAGATGTAGAGAATGGACTTCAGGACACGGGGCGGGGCTGGGGGCAGCAAAGGGGAAGTCGGGATGAAGTGAGAGAGTAGCATTGACATATATACACTACGAAATGTAAAATAGATAGCTAGTGAGAAGCTGCTGCATAACACAGGGAGATCAACTCGATGATGGGTGATGACTTAGAGGGCTGGGATAGGGAGGGTGGGAAGGAGTCATGGAAGGGAGGGGATATGGAGATATATGTATAAATACAGCTGATTCACTTTGTTGTACAGCAAAAACTGGCACAACAGTGTAAAGCAATTATATTCCAATAAAGAGCTTAAAAAATAAAAAATAAATAAAACATGTTTCATGCCAAAAACAGACAAACAAACCAGAATGAACTTTTTGGCCAACCCAATATTACCCCAACTTGACTGTGAACTCCTGGAGGGCGGGGACTGTATCCTCTACCAGACTCATAGCCCCCACAGTGCTAGCACAGCAGGGAGCACAGTGAAGGGGCTCTGTACATATTTGTGGATTGATTCACTTAGGAAAAAATAAATTATCTCTACTTGCTTACTCTTCAAATCTTTGAAGCTTAAATTCAATATTTGACTTCCTTTATATTTCAAATATATGCACTGCGCTCTGTGCTAAACTGCCTGGCTTGAAATCTTAACACTGCCACTTCCTTGCTGAGTGGCTTTGGGCTAGGCGCATTCACCCGCCGTGCCTCAGTTTCCACAACTGTAAAATGCAGATATAATTGCACTATCTCATAAGGTTGGCGTGAGGAGTAAATGAGATAATACACATTGAACAATTAGACCAGTGTCTGTCACATCGTAAACATTCAATAAATGTCAGCTATAAAAAATGGATGCATGTTCCTCGTTTACCTTATAATCTCACTTCTACTTACCTGTAGTTTCTATACCCCAAGCACATGTTTACACGCACATGACAAAACATAATATTTTAAAGATTTAAAATTTTCTATCCATTCACCCATTTCCTCACATTTTTCAAATACTGTGTGATTTTCAAAGGAACCCCTCCACGGTCACATCGTCCTGGCCACCAGGTGGCGGTGTTGTTCAGTCAGGTACGGAATATTGGCAGTTGCCTTACTCTGGGACCCGGCATGAGCTTAGGACACTGTTTCAGAAGTTACACAGGTTCTAATTTTCTCCCTCCTGTTTACTTTCCTCGTCCTGTGACTGGCTGTTTCTTTCCTTCTGCTTCTTTTCCCCTCTACTGCTTGACCCAACTCCATTATACATCTGACCACCTCCTCCAATATGCACCTTGTAGACTGTGGCCTCACGAAAATACGGCTGAGGTTTCCATACCACTCAGCAAGGTGCTGACCAGAAACAATGTTTTTTTAAAGAGCCACCTTGAACATCCTAGAAGAGTAAACGTTAAATCACTAAGTAGGAAATCACTAAAGGGGCAGGAAAGGCAGATGCCCTGCTGGTCTCCCCACTCCAGTCTCTCCCCTCCTCTGTACTCCAAATATGCAGCCAGGCCACAGTGACCAATCCTGACATTTGGTCGCCGCTCTGACACTCTCCATGGCTTCAGGGTCCTTCCCAGCACCGCTGTCCTTGAAGTCTCTGGTAACCCACAGGCCAGCAAGCCAAACTCGTGTTTGCTGTCCCAGGTAGAGCAAGTTTCTGGGTTTGAGTGGAGTGTATGTGCGGTTCCCAGGCCCCACACCTGCCTTTAGCTACTTCCCAGAGCCACTGCCTAGGCCTCTGCCCCATTTCCTCCTTCCCGATATGATGACAACAGCAAGGTGTTAATAACAGCAGCCACCTCCAGGGAGCCCGTTCCACGTGCTCAGTGATTCACAGGCATCGTCGCATTTCACCTTCAGATGAGGGCTGAGCAGTAGAGGTTACCCTTGTGGACACCATGGCTAAGGTTAAACCATCGGTCAGAATCACACAGCCCCAAAGTGGCAGAGCCGGGGTTAAGTCCAGGCCACTGACTTGGAAACCCTGGCTCTTCCCGTGCCACTCCCTGGAGGTCCCCCAGGACATCACATGTTCTTGCTTCAGCAGCTACAAGTGGAACAAGGCCGCCACCCTCACGCCCACCCCACACCCGCAATTCCCAGATGTCCCTCCCCTCACCACCCACAGCTCACGACTCGGCAAAAAAAATCAGACCTGGCAACTTGACCTGCCGCTCTGGAAAGGCTGTGGTCCTTCACTCTGGGGTCCCGGCTCCAGCGAGCTGGGAAAGAGCCCCTGTGACACCCAGACGGGCAGGGCAGCCCCCTGGCAACAGTAGTTGGGCACATGGTGAGGGAGCTGACTCTCACCACCTGCAGTGCTGGAGGAAGCCTGCGGACTCGGGAATTGGGGGCGGGAGGGGGACTTGGGAAGGAGGGGGACATGAAGCAAGGCCTACGAGGAGGCCTGTCCTCTGATTCGGAGCTGAGATTTGGCGTCTCGGGGTCACCAGGAATTCCTCCACACCCTGCGGAGGGGCCGGCTCCTGAATGGAGGAATTCTCCTCCGACGTGAGGGAAGGGGTCAGCGCCTCCACAGCCTGGGCGGGTTGCGTTGACAAACCGTGTCTGGGCCATGAGGCTTCCTGCAGAGCCAGGCCTAGATCCTCTCTGAGAGCACTGGTGACCGAGGCCACATCCCTGCTGCTGCAGCTGTGTGCCGTGTTCCCATCCCCGTGCTGGGGAAGAGAGGAAGGGCAGGTTGCCATGACAGTCTTGGTTCACTGCATGAGTGATTTTGTTGGCCTGATAAATGGGTAGTCATGGAAACCGTGGAAGGCTTGCTCTGGAAGGGCCCTGCTAGCCTCGTGCTGCCATCCATGTCCTATGTAACACAACTTCCAGAATTCTTCCACCTGTAGGTATAGACCATTAATGCATCCCAAAATCAATTTCATGGGTCACAACCAGAATTTCTTTTAAAAAGAAATGGACTAGAATTGAATACAAGGGAAAATATCCGAATGCCTTGCACATGTTGAGTCAGTTATTCTCTGGGGGCGTTTTTGTTTCAGTTCTAAACATTTATGAGTATAGCGAGTCACAGTATAAAACAGATTCTTGTTGTAGCTGTGGTCCAAAATGCTTGTCAACTGCTGCTAACCCGAGTCTCATCTTGACAGGAGGGAAAAGCTTGCTTTTTTTTTCCAGAGGAGAAAATCATTTCTAGTAGTCACAAACTGGACACAACCAAAATGGTCATCAAAGGTAGAAGAGATACATAAATTGTGGCATAATTATGTAACGGGAATGTTATGTATACAGCAAAGAAAGTGAATGAATTATAGCTATGAACAATAACATGGATGACATATTAACATGTTGAACATAAGAAGGGAAATGAAAAAGTACACAATTTATGATTCAGCTTATATAAAATTTTAAAAAGGCGAAGTTAAACTCTGTGGTTTACGGATACGTCCATAGATGGTAAAATTATACAAGAAAGTGATCATGACATAACATCAGGCAAATGCTTACCCCAGGAGCAAAAAGGGGTTGGCGATGATCAGGAAGGGCCACCGGGTGGGGGAAGCCAGAGGACTGGCCATGTTGTTTCTTTGCCCTGCTGGTGCTTACATGGAAATGCACTTTAACAGTATTAGTTAAATTATATGTTTATGTTATAGGCATTTCTAGGTAGTCATCTTTCACAGTTTAAAAAAAGATTGTAAAAGTTCAGTGATCAGATTTTTACCTTTCGATCTACATTTTTATTAGTTGCTAGTTTTATGACTTGCTGGAAAACACCTCATCAGTGAAACATTCACAGAAGTAGTTATAAATTATGTCAGGGCCTGCTAGTTCTAGACCAGCACCGGACAATAGAGATCTCAGTGATAATGAAAGTGTTGTACTTCTGTGCCGTCCAGTGCGGCATCTACTAGCCACGTGTGGCTGTTGAGCACCTGAGATACAGCTAGTGTAACTGAGAAATTAGATTTCATATTTTATTTAAATTTAATTATTTAAATCTAAAAAGCCACATGTGGCTAGTAGCTACCATATTGGACAGTACTGGTCTAGACCCACTTGCTGGGTGGAATCAAACATAGTAATGCTTTGTTTTCAGATCAACCAAAATTTGAATCCTACCTCTGTTACTACCACCATGAGAATTTAGGTGGAATACTTGGTTTTTCTAATCCTCACCGCACTCACCTGTAGAATGGGGATAAGAAGAGAGACTTCTTAATCTTAATATGAGGACTGTAGTAAATTAATGAATACAGACTACCTATCACAGACCCTGCCAGTGGTTGATGTCAAGAAATGTTGGTTTCCTTCCTATACCTGTGTGGCCATCTTGAAATTGTGTGACCTCCAAATAAGGACTGGACGAGAGAATTCAGATGATTTAGTGCAGGCTACAGCACATCTTTATCATCAGTTGCAAGGCTCTATCCTCAGGGCAGCAGCACCATCACTGCAGCTCTTTAGTAGAGCTTCTCCCAGAGCTCAAACTCCAAAGAAACATTTATGTCCATGTTTCCAAGAAGAGACACATCCAAACACCAGCTCAGCCCTTAGATATAGAAAAAGACCACCTACCCACATCAGTTTTGTTTGTTTGTTTTTTCTTGTTTTGTTTCTTAGATTCAAGAAGTTTATACATTTTATCTTTAGGGGGGAGGATGCATTATTTATTTCTCCTCTCAGTGAGTAATTTTTTTTCTACACCATGCAGCTTGCAGAATGTTAGTTCCCTGACCAGGGATTGAACCCGGGCCCTCGGCAGTGAGAGTGCAGAGTCCTAACCACTGAACCACCAGGGAATTCCCTGAAGTATAGTTGATTTACAATGGTGTGTTAGTTTCTGGTATACAGCAAAGTGATTCAGATATTGTGTGTATATATATATATATATATATATACACATACATATTCTTTTTCATGTTATTTTCCATTATGTTTTGTTACAGGATATTGAATATAGTTCCCTGTGCTATACAGTAGGACCTTGTTGTTTATTTCATACATAGTAGTTTGTATCTGCTAATCCCAAACTCCTAATTTATCCCTCCCCCACCCCCTTTCCCTTTTGGGAACCATAACTTTGTTTTCCATGTCTGTGAGTCTGTTTCTGTTTTGTAGATAAGTTCATTTGTGTCATAATTTAGATTCCACATATAAGTGATATCATACGGTATTTGTCTTTCTCTTCCTGACTTACTTCACTTAGTATGATAATCTCTAGTTGCATCCATGTTGCAGCAGATGGCATTATTTTGTTCCTTTTTTATGGCTGAGTAGTATTCCATTGTATATCTGTACCACATCTTCTTAATCTGTTCATCTGTTGATGGACATTTAGGTTGCTTCCATGTCTTGGCTATTGTCACTAGTGCTTCTATGAACATAGGGGTGCATGTATCTTTTTGAATTAGAGTTTCGTCTGGGTATATGCCCAGGAGTGGGATTCTGGGTCATAGAGGCCAGATATTTTTTATCAGCTGCCCCACCTCAGTTGCTGCAGTTTACTTTAAAATGTTCTCATGGTCCAAGTTGATTGCACATTTCTGTGTGAGCCAAGAATGTGAGGCAAGTCTTTGAAAGGGTAGCACAACCGGTCTAAGATTACACCATAGACATGCTATCTCCAAAACAACAGAAGTCAGGATCCCCCTTCACTCTTAACCAGTCTGACCGCACCTAGAACATTTTCCTCTTGTTTGGACCACATTTTAAGAGGGAGGTAGAACTCAGGCATCATGCAGCCACTGTGTCGAGCACTGTGCTGTGTGCATTGTTACCAGTCATCTTCCCACCAATCCAGTGAGATAGGTATTAATACCTCTCTTCCGTTATACAGATAAGGAAATGGAGACTACGAGAGGTTAAGTAGATCGCCTAGGGTCATTTATCTGGTAAGTAGAGGGTCAGGATTTAAACAAATTCTATGTAATTTCATTAAACCCCTTTGCAACGAGAGGAGGGCCTTCCTTCTGGGGACTCCAGTGGATCCAGAAGCCTGCCTCACTCTTGCTTTGCCTTCTCATTCAGAAATCTTCCCCCTCTATTTCAGCCACCCACCCCCAAGGCCACACTGGACCCCGTCATCTCTCAGAAGTGCATCATGTGTAAATCTCCATCGCAGACATGCCCCGTCGGAACACCACCTCCTCTCTCTCTCTCATTCATTCACGCCCAAGATAACTGTCCTCATCAAGGCCTTTGCTTCAACCTCATCAAGACCTTTGGTTTCTTCTTGACCCTTTGGTTCTGCTTCCCTTCATGGTGTTACACCCGTCGTAGACTCCACCATCTGTCACTTCCGCCATTCTCTTGCAGGTGTCCTGAACCCCCTCACACACTGTCTTCCTGTGCCCTCTGCCAGCAGAACCCAAGCCCAGTCACCTTCACTGCCTTCTTCCTCTGCACCTGCACACGGTTGGTAAGGAGAGCGAGGACAGCTACCCGCAGAGTCAGACCACTGTCGAGTTATGATCTCAGACTCTTAACTGGGTTCTCGGGTCTCTGAAAGTCATTTCAGCTTCTGCAGTCAAGCCCCACTTCAGAACAGCAGGTACAGAACATGGAAACTTTCTTCGTTGTCCTGAAACATCCACCTACAGCTTCATTTTCAACAGAAGACCTTTTCTGCTCTTTCATGAAGAAAATGGAAACCACAAAGAGGAAGTCCCTCAGCCTCCTGCCACCACTTTGCAGGCCTCCTGCATCTGGGCTCTCTGTCCCTCCTTCTGCAAGACAAGGGCCCCCCTCCCGTCTAGGGCTGCTCCCATTTCCCTCCTGCCGTGTGCCCAGGAGCCTGGCTCTCTCTAAGAGCCCCCGTGTTGAGCTTCTGCCTTTGTCCTGGCTCCTTCTCCACAACACTTACCAGCTCTTAGTTAAAAGCAAAATGAAACCAGGTCCACGTGGTGTCCACATGTCCTCTCGATTCCAGCCACGCTCTCTCTTCCTGGTCACAGGCAGCATTTTGAGGTGACTCCACTCCTCGCGCCAACCCGTTATCATCTAGCTCCCCTCCTTGCTGTCCACTGAGACCTGTCAGTGCGGTCACCCAGCGCTTCCTCGTGGCCGAATCCAGGTCACGTATTAGTGTGCGTCACCCTCACACTCTTGGCATCAGAGGCCTGGTGCCTGGGCCTCCAGGGCTGCTGAGCCCCATAGTTGCAGGTGTGGCCTCTCTTCTCTGCCTGCCTTTCCTCGTCTCCATTTCAGTCTCCTCCTCTCCTGCTCTCCTTTGAACCAAGGTCTCCAGGAAGCATCTGCCACGGGGCCTCCACTTTCTTACTGCTGCCCTCTCCCGTGACCTTTTGTAACTTTCTACTTTAACGTCTCCTGATGACGCCCACCCCTCTGTCTCCAGCCCGACCGGGGTCAGGAGCTCCGCACTGTGCATCCAGCTCACCAGCCAACACCTCCCCTCGGACATCTCGTCTCCCCTGCCCCACCCGCCTAAACTCAGGCCTGTGCAAAACTGGATTCCCTACCTTCTCCACACAATGGTGGTTCTTCCTGGCACTTTTCTCCAGGGGATGACGTCACCGTTAACCAGCTGCCCAAGCCGGAGACCTGGGGTCAACCTTGACTCCTTCCTGTCCCTCAGTCTCATGCAACTAACTCCTCAGGCAACGGATCCTGGCAGTGTGACTTCTGAATCCTTCCATTTCTCACCCTTGCTGTCCTGTCTAGTCTAGTCTAGTCTAATTCACACCCCTACCATCTCTCGCAGTGGTGGGATCGTGTGTATTTGCTGTCCTGTTGGAGAATATTCAGTTCTGCTGTAAAAGACAAGAAAACAAATGGGAGGCGTGGAGCTCATGAGATGGGTTAGGCGTAAGGAAGTGTTTAGTGTGCTCAGGCTGCCGTAACAACGTACCATAGCCCGGGCAGCTTAAACAACAGAAATTTATTTCCTCACAGTTCTGGATACTGGAAGAGCCAGGATGGTCGAGTTCTTGTAAGGCCTCTCTTTCTGGTTTGTAGGTGGCTGTGTTTCTGTTGTGTCCTCATGTAGGTTTTCCTTGGTGTATGTGCGTGGAGAAAGAGATCTTTCTCTCTTCCTCTTCTTATAACGACACCAGTCCTATCAGATTAGACACGCCACCTTTATGATCTCATTTAACCTTAATTTTCTCCTAAAAGCCCTATCTCCAAATACACTCTCATTGGAAGTTACAGCTTCAACATTTGAATTTGGGGCCGGGGGTGAGGGGGGGAACACAACTCAGTTCATAGCAGTAAGTGAGTTATTAATCTGGAAGACGTGAGATAAGTAAAGCAAGTACGGTGTATTTGTGTACATGTAGATAGAAAAGGAGGGAAGGACCAAGGAAACACTAATATTCTTGATATATATGATAAATAAACATGAGGTCCATGAGGCAGGCTATTTTTATGTCAGGATCATGCAACCCTACAAACTTATGGAGTCTTAATTCAGCCGTCCACTGGTGACACCCATCCTGGCCCCATGTGTCCTCTTCCTATGAAATACAAATAAACCCTTAGCTGTTCAGCAGACTTGTTGACAGGCTACAGCCATGACCAGGTATACTTGTCTCAGCCCCTGCTGTCTGTAGACCCCTTATACAGCTTACCTGTTAGCGTACTTGAAGGCCACCATTGCATCATGATGGACAGAATCCTACATAACAGGTAGGACACATTAATGGCCTCAATCCTTCACCCCTCCTTATATGCACAGGCTTTGTTATGTGACTTTACAGCTTCTCCCATCAAGGGATGAAATATATTTCCTCCCCTTTGAAATTGAGCTCAGCCATGTGGTGTGCTTTGTCCCATGTGATGTTAGCAGACATGAGGCTGCAGAGGCTTGAAAGAGAGCCTATCTGTTTGGGCTTGCTCTCCTGCACCCCTTCCATCCATAGGAGAAGGATGTGCCCAGGTTTGCCCACTGTTCCCAGGAGGAGGATAAAAAACACAGGGTGTGGAGCCATGGCCAGCCAAGCCCAGTCTAAATCAGCTGACTCCTAACTTGCCCAACTTAGATTAGTCATCTATCAACTGATCCACATGGTCACTGAAATAATATTGGATGTTATTTTAAGCTACTGGACTTGGGGTATTTTCTTACACAGTAGTAACCAATTTATATATCCACCTAGACAAATTCTGTAGCCTCCTAGCTTTTATTCCTGCCTAGTGCTCCCTTCCAGCTCATTTCCTACTGAAGTCATAGTACTCTTATAACACACAAATCTGCTCATTTATCCCCCTTCTTAAACCATTCAAGGAATCTTCTTTCTTTCTTTCTTTCTTTCTTTCTTTCTTTCTTTCTTTCTTTCTTTCTTTCTTTCTTTCTTTCTTTCTTTCTCTTTCCTTCTTTCTTTCTTTCTTTCTTTCTTTCTTTCTTTCTTTCTTTCTTTCTTTCTTTCTTTCTTTCTCTTTCTGTCTTTCTTTCTTTCTTTCTTTCTTTCTTTCTTTCTTTCTTTCTTTCTTTCTTTCTTTCTTTCTTTCTTTCTTTCTTTTTTTATTTTGGCCACGCTGCAGGACATGAAGGATCTTAGTTCCCCAACCAGGGATCAAACACAAGTCCTTGGCAGTAAGAGTGTGGAGTCCTAACCACTGGACCGCCAGGGAATTCCTCCCCTCCCCCCCCCCCCCCGCCTTTATTTTTTTTCTTTTCTTTATCTTTAGGATAAATTACAAACTCCTGCATCATCCGGCCCCTGCTTGTCAATCTAGCCAGCCTCATTTCTTGGCATTACCCTCCTTTCTCTCTAGACTTTAAATGCACTGAACTCTTTTCAGATCCGTGACGGAGTCATCCTCTCTCTTGCCTCCAGGCCTTGGAACAAATTGTTTTCTCTACGGAGAGTGTGCGTTAGTTTCCTAGGCCTGGCTTAACAGAGTATTACCACACACTGCATGGCTTAAAACCACAAAAATTTATTCTCTCACGGTTCTAGAGGCCACAATTCCTAAGCCAAGTTATCAGCAGGACCCATGCTCCCTCTGAAACCGGGAAGGGAGACTCCTCTCCTGCCTCCTCCTAGCTTTTGGTAGTTGTCAGCCATTCTTGGCATCCCTTGGCTGGCAGCTGCTGCACTTCAGTCTCTGCGTCTCATCACATGATCTTCTTCCCTCGCGACTTCTTTTTTTTCTTATAAGGACACCAATCGTATTGGATTAAGGGCACCTTCTACCCCAGTAGGACCGTATCTTTTTATTCCCCCAGGTTTATTGGAATACAATTGACAAATAACATTGGGTAAGTTTAAAGTGTACAACAACATGAAGATTTGATACACGTGCATATTGCAAAATGACTACCACAATAAGATTATTTATCACCTCCATCACCACACATAATCAACATTTCTTTTTGGTGGTGAGAGCATTGAAGATCTACTCTGTTAGCAACTTTCAAGTATATGATCTGATATGGCTAACTATAGTCACCATACTGTACATTAGATCCTCAGAACTGATTCATCTTAAAACTGGAAATTTGTACCCTTCGACCAGCAACTCATATATATAGCTCAAATTTTCTTTATCTGTTCATGTGAGCCTTGTAATATTTTGTTGAAAACTGGACATTTTGAGTCTTACCATGTAGTAACTTAGATTCTTTGCCCCACTTCCAGGATTTGTTATTGCTCGCCTTGGGTTGTAGTTGTTTGTTGATTGATTTTCTACACTTCTTTTGTAAAGACTGTATTCTTTGCAATGAATGGTATACGAGGTCTCTGTTCCTTTAGCTCAGTGGTCAGCTAGTCATTTGAGAGAGATTTCCTTAAATGCCTGAGTCAAATTTAAAAGAAAGAGAGGAAGGAAGGAAAGAAGGGAGGGAGGGAGAGAGAGAAAGAGAGAAAGAAAGAGAGAGAGAGAGAGAGAAAGCAAGCAAGCAAGCAGGAAGGAAGGAAGGAAAGAAGGGAGGGAGGGAGAGAGGGAGGGAGAGAGAGAGGGAGAGAGAGAAAGAGAGAGAAAGAAAGCAAGAAAGCAAGAAAGCAAGAAAAGAAAGAAAGAAATAAAGAAAGAAAGAAAAAGAAAGAAAGAAAGAAAGAGAGGAAGGAAGGGAAAGAAAGAGAGAGAAAGAAAGAAAGAAAGAAAGAAAGAGAAAAAGAAAGAAAGAAAGAGAGAGAGAAAGAAAGAAAGACTCTCCAGGTACTTGAACACTGGCTCCCTGTCAGGACAATCCTTCACACCTTAGTCATAGCATTTACAATTCTGCCTTAACCTTCACTTCCTACTTACTCCAAGCATAAAGATTAGCTAGATGTGGAAGTTTATGGTTTTCTCAGGTCTCTTTTGAGCATGCATCCTGCCCTGGACATGTGTGTGGCCTTCTGGTTTTCCCAGTCCACAAGACAGCTTGTCAAAACCCTTATTCCCCAAAGAATCTCACACCCAGCTTTTCCTGCCAGGCTGTCAGTGTTTCTATCATTTGCCCCAATTGTTATGTTTTACCCCAGGTAGTCCTGGCTTTCCTTTCAATGCTTTGAAGGAGGCTCTTTGCACGGCCCCTTCTCCACCCTGAGACAGCTCTGACTTAGGGGAAGCAAAATCAAGCACCTTGTGCCTGTCCTTCAGGAAACCCCCAGACTGACCAAAACAAACACTGTTCCTTGGGATGAAGGTATGCTCTGGTCCCTCTGCAACCAGGTACCCACATTGGGAATGCAGGCTGCTGTCTTCAAAGTCACTGCCACCCTGCAGAGAGGGATGGAACTAGGGTAAAGTGCCACAAAGTTCTCCTACTGTGTTCTCATGGCCTTTCTCTTAGCTAAACGTTCACTTGTTGCTGTAAACATTTCATTATTATCCAGAGTACTGATGAGGTTTCTCCTGACAGTTTATCCCCAGGTTTTTCAGTGATTCTGGGCATGGACAGCCTCCTGGATTTCCTTACTCTGCCTGTACTAATCTGCTCAGGCTGCCACAACAAAATACCACAGACTGTGTGACTTCAATAACTGAATGTTATTTTTTCGCAGTCCTGGAGGCTAGAAGTCTAAGATCAAGGTGCTCTTGGGGTTGGTTTCTGGTGAAGCCTCTCTTCCTGCTTTCTCACTGTTACCTCGCATGGTCTCTTCTCTGAGCACACAGGGAAAAAGAGCTCTCTGGTGTCACTTCCTCTTCTTATAAGGACCCCAGTCCAATCAGATTAAGGCCCACTCTGGTGATCTCATGTAAGCTTAATTACCTCCTAAAGGCCCTGTGTCCAAATACAGTCACATTGGGGGTTAGGGATTCAACAGATGAATTTTAGAGGGACACAATTCAGTCCATAAAGTCACCATTTTCACTGACATCATCCCTGACTTTATTTTTATTATTATTTTTTTCAATAAAAGAAAAAGGGTTCCCCTAATGCTTTATCTTCCATCCTCCTGGAAGATTTTTTTTTTAAAGGCTGCTTGCAAGGAAGTTTGGGAACTTTGGGAGACCTAGTGTTTGTTTTTTTCATTCTCTGTATTGGGAGGAAGTAGAGGAATAGGGAGTTAAGAAAATCTTTAGAGTTATGAAAAACAGTGCCAGCTATGCTGGTATTTAACAGGCTAAACCATCCTGGGGAAATGTGAAGTGGGTAGAGCTAGAGAGTACCTCATTTTGACACTGGGCTTGCATTGCTCACTGTGCTTCTTTGATTTCAGCTATTTCATTAATGACAGCAATTTTATATAGTCACCTAAGACCCAAGCATCGTTCATCATTGCACCATATTGCTAGATATTTTATGAGAGTTTTAGCATCTATAGTCACATATTTCCATGGATGCTATCAGTTTTGATGGGCATGTTTTATTTTTAAGCCCAATCAGTACTTTTAAAACTGAATCACATTGACAGGACTGATATTTATCCAATTATATGTGGATAGATATAGACATTTAAATTTCCAAGGCAAATGAATACTTTTTAAATGTCATCCATAATCATCAAATCTCTTTTTTAAATTGTGGTTTCATTTCCACCAAAATGTTTGCTTTTGTTCAAAATCATTAATCCATTGAGTCCAGGGAAGTTTAATAAGGGAAATGGATGTGGTCTCTGAATTACATAACAGTCTGGGTTGTGTCTGAATATCTTCACTTCTTTGAACTGACAGCAATATTCACATTTTTAGCCTCTAGTTTCAAGTTCAGTGTGTGCAGATGTCTTCTCACATCAGTGAGAAAATAAAACCTTATGATTCATTTGAATTCCTGTTGGTTGAGTTTCTTAGACTTTTTAAATTCATGAGATCCCAGTCTCAAGAAAGCAGTTTGGTAAATCTCACAAGTGGCTACAAATTAATAATCTCACTGCATTAAAATAAAATAAATATTCATTATCTGCCTTATTATTTTTACACATGGTCCCTAAATTAGCAAAGTTTGAAAGTACACACAGAGGAAAATTCTCACTTGATCCACCTCATCTGCAATGAATGACTTTGCCTAACAAAATCATTATTCCCCTAATGCTTGCTGCAGTAGAAGGTAGGCACACCAACTCTTCCTTTGGACTAGAATAAACCACTGAAACATATTTTTTTAACCATTTACTGTATGTGACCCATATATGGCAAATGAAGTCTGCTTTCCTATATATGAGCAAGTTCTTCAGAGTTCTGCAGTCTGCTTCCCTTTAATGTCCAAATCACTACAATTCAAACGCTAGAGAACACCTGGAAGTCCAATGTCTTTTCCCAGATATTTCCAGGGATTATCAGACTGTTGGTATCCTCCTGATTGTCTCCTCCTGTTCCTCTGGGTCACCTCATCAGCTCACCATTTTTTTCTCCTTGCTGCCTAAGGCCCTTCCAGTCTATTTCTTCCCATGCCCAGCTTCTGCCTTATCCCTCAAGATGACCATTCATTCAATGCTGATGCTGTGTTGTGCTGATTAATTGGCTTTAGTGAAGACGTAGAAACAACATAAAGGAATTACAATATAGTAAAGGGAAAACCAACAATGATTATCGTGTGGCCCTGTTCTCTGTGATCATCACCATGACCAGGAAAGTCCCTTATTGCCCGTGTCCTCTCTTGGGCTAGACATTCTGTCCTATTCTGGGGCCTGTTCCTCATCTCTGTGAGAACCACTTCTATCTTCCATGATGTTCCCTTTCACAGTCTCCAGCACAAGCCTCACATTAGGTGACATTGTAAGTTTCTCCACCCAAGGACATCATCCTTTCGTTTTATTGTACTGAGTAGCTTAGCTTTTCTCTGACTCCACCCCAACCCCTAGACTAGGCAGTTCCTTTGAATTACCAAAAAGCCCATCAAAGTGCCTTCCCTAACAAAAGAGCAGCGTCCCCCAAAACTAATTCTCCCCCAGCTGCCAGTGCAATCTGTACCCACTGAAGAGAACTTCTAATATGTCAGATTTTTAATTGCTTTATTTTAAAATAAATTCAAGCATGCAGAAGAGTTATCAGAATAGGACAAAGAAATCCAGTGTGCCCTTGACCCAGATTGATCAACTATTAACATTTTGTCAGATTTCCATGATCGTTCTCTCCATATTATTTTTTTGAACCGTTTGAAAATAAATAACCTACATTTACTCTTAAACATCTCTGTGTGTATTTCCTAAGAACAAGGTCATCACCAGCAATGTGACAAACTGACATCATGTGCCTCCTGATGTGATGCTCTGGGAGGGACACACACCACTTTTAGCATATTCCCACCCAAAAGGCATAACCGAGTCTAGCGTGAACAAATACAATACACACCTCAAACGAGGGACATGCTATAAAATAACCAGTCTATATTCTTCAAACATGCCACAATCAGGAAAAAATAAATAAAGGCTGAGGAACTGGTCCAGATTAAAGGATACCAGAGATACATGACAACTGGTTTCCTTGCATGATCTTAGACTGGATTCTAGAACACAACAACAACAAAAACAATCACAAAAAGAGCATTATTAAGATAGTTGGTAAACTCTGACTATGTAGTGTAGGGTAGATAATAATATTGTATTTGTGTTGTATCTTGTAATTTTGATAATTGTACTGTGGCTATACATGTGACTACACATGTTTACATGAAATATCTTCAACCTCTCCTTCACAAACAAACCCTGTCAGTTTTGTTAGGCTAGACATTATTTGCTGAAACAATCAAGGGAGCTAGACCTCAAGGTCATGTGAAACGAATATGCCTTTTCTCTTGGAGAGACTCTTATTACAATGCTGGCCTTCTTACAAGAACTGACACTTGACTCTCTCACGTGGCTAACACTTAAGTGACTGGTTAACATCTTCAGCAGGATGAGCCCTTGCTAATTGCCCAAAGTGGGGCTATGAGAGCTCAGATACATGCTGGGGCAAGGAAAAGTGATAGTCAAGACACAGAGACAGAGCTTTCCTGCTTCAGGTCAAGGTGAAATACGCAGAAACTGATTGTAGGGACCTAACACTTGTGGCTCAACAAACTTCTTCAGGCTTCTTGGGCTGAGCTGGTTCTGCACGCCAATGGTTACTGCAGGAAATTGGCAACATATAGGCTGTCAGAAGGAGACTGGAAATCAAGGGCTATTCTGATCAGTCCTGTGGAGGAGAGCTATTATATGTGTTGCAAACCAATAGCAGGATAGCAGAGTTCAATCCAGGGGTCTTGGGATAGCAGCTGATGCTCATAAAATGCTTTTATTATTGACAATGAAGCCCTAGATTTCCAAAATAGCTCTGGTGGCTCAAATAAGCAGTGATACATCAGACTGCCCAGATTCAAATCTCGGCTGTGGCATCAAGCTGCTGTGTGATTCTGGACAAGCTACTTTATCTCCTTGCAGCTCTTTTCTCTGGTCTGTAAAGTGGTATACGAGTTTCCTATTGCTGCTGTAACAAATTACCATAAACGACCGCCTTAAAACAGCACAAACTTTCTTACAATTCTGGAGGTCAGAGGTCTGGAATCACTTTCACCTTCCTTCTGGAGGCTCCGGAAGAAAATCCATTTCCTTGCCTCCTACGGATTCTAGAGCTGCATTCCTTGCATTCTTTGGCTCATGGCTTCTTTCTCCATCTTCAAAGTCAGCAGCATAGCATCTTCTCTCCTCTCTGAATTCTGCTTCATTCCTCTCATCCTCTCTCAATGCTTCTGAACCTCCTGCCTCCTTTTTTTCTTAAATAAATTTATTTATTTATTTAGTTAGTTATTTATTTGCTGTGTTGGGTCTTTGTTGCTGAGGGTGGGCTTTCTCTAGTTGTGGTGAGTCGGGGCTACTCTTCGTTACAGTGCGGGAGCTTCTTGGAGCAGTGGCTTCTCTTGTTGTGGAGCACGGGCTCTAGGTGAGTGGGCTTCAGTAGTTGCAGCATGCAACCTCAGTAGTTGTGGCTCATGGGCTCCAGAGCGCAGGTTCAGTAGTTGTAGCGCACGAGCTTAGTTGCTCTGCGGCATGTGGGATCTTCCCAGACTAGGGCTCGAACCCATGTCCCCTGCACTGGCAGGCAGATTCTTAACCACTGCGCCACCAGGGAAGTCCTGCCTCCTTCTAATAAGGACCCTTGTGATCACATTGGCCCACCTAGAATAATCCATGAAAATCTCCCCATCTCAAAATCTTTAACTTAATCATGTCTGCAAAGTCCTTTTAACTATGTAAAGTAACATATTCATAGATTCTGGGAATCAGTACCTAGACATCTTTGGGGGGGGGGGGCAATATTTATCCTACTTCATTTTGCACACCTTATACTGTGCTTGTGATAAGTAAATGAGATAAAGCACATAAGGCACTTGGCATGTGTAAAATGCTTTGCAAATGTTAGCTGTTGTTAAGACCAAGATAAGTCTGTAAAAATAGATTTTTTTCCAAGAAAAAAAGACAAAATAATTTACACAGGAAACATACTGCAAAGTTTTAAATTCAAATCAATGATTAGTGAGAGAAAATATGTAAGCTTTCCTCATTTTCTTCCTTATTCTGATGAATAAATGTATGCAAACCACATTTAACCTAAAGAGTTAAATTTTAAATCCTCATCACCAGACATTTTCACTTTCTAGTAAATAAAATACCAGGTAAAACCATGTTCTGAAGGCCTTTAATCACCTGCATCAGTAAATTGTCCCTTCCTCCCTGACTGTCTCTGCTTTTACTTTGTTATTGTCTTCTTCAAACAGGAAATAAAACGTCTGGATCCCATTCCAGCTGCCGTATTCAACTTCCACTAACCTTTGAGACCATGGTTATGGAATTAAAGTGGGTTTCCATTACACTATGCTTTAGTAGGAATCCTTCTAGGTATAAGTGGTAGAAAGCCAACTCAAACTTTTTTTAAAGCAGGAAATAGTAGTGGTGGGAATTTATGGCTTGTGTAACTAGGTTGGATTCTGTAAAGTGGCACCTTCAAGAATGAAGGACTTACTCCCCTGCTGTCGGCACCTACAGGGATTGTCTCACTGAAGAGCGACGTCTTGCCCAAGATCATTCAGTCATCCCAGCTTCAAATCTCCCCACAGGATTGCTGAGGCCTTCTCATGACCACATGGTAATTCAAATTCTCCTTCCGCCCACTCCCGTTTTCTTATCTTTCCTTCCTTTCCACGGGTGTGTACCTCCAAGGACACTCTCAGATCAAACTCCTGAACACTAATCTCCATTTCAGAGTGTACTTCCAGGGAACCCAATCTGTAAGAATAACCAAGATGTCCAAGTGTCTCAGGTAGATCAGACCCAAGAATGCAAACCTTGTCATCATATTTGTCTCCAAACCTCTCAATCTTTCCCCAGCTACTGATCCAATTTTGTGTTGGCATAATTCTTATGCAGCTTTTAGCTCAAGGTAATAGAGATGGTCTATGGCAGTAGCAGGCATGCATCATTTACAAAGAGAGAAAAGCTTCACCCTCTCTCATCCATAGTCCCTAGCAACTCCCTCCTCATGCAAATAACTCTCATTGGCCTTGTTTGGATCAAGTGCCCACCCTGGGACAATCACTATATCTGGGGAGATGAAGTCCTATCATTGGTCATCCTTAAGCAAGGAAAGTGGGGCCACATATCTCATGGATGCACAAAGAGTGGAATCATAGCAATTCTGAAAAGAATAGCATGCACAGTAGAGATAAAAGGAATAGAAATCCATTTTTTGTCATCTCCAGGAACAAAATTCATCAGGAATCTTGGTGTGGTAACACGCCTCCCTTTCTTCAGCATTTCATACATCCTTCTTGGAATAAATTGAGTCTAATTTTTTAATTTGACAAATCAAGAAGGAATTATACTCAGGATACAAAATCAGGAGATCTCCTAGTGACTGGAGACTGCTTCTCTCTTTTTTTTCCTCCACAAAAGGCGTCTAGGATTTCAATCACAAGCCTGATAGTGTTAGTCATTACTGCCTGCTAGAAGGGGTGAATACTTCCTTGCATTCATCACAGTCTAACTTGACATTAACAACTTAGGAGGCAATGGAAGCCAAAGTGACTGGGAGAAGATAGACTGTTAGCTAATGCATAGAGGTTCAATTTTCTTCATTCTCAGTGTCCAGTCAATACCAGTCAGCCAACACCTATTGCTCCTTTATCAAACTCTTCCCTTGTGTTTTCAAGAGCAGAAGACATTGAAATTTATTTGAACAATGTTCTCAAAAGGGAAGTTACTTTCCATAAAAGAAAGATTTTACTCTTCATTGCAACTGAGCTCTCTTCCTCCAGCTGTGAAACTGATTGAGGTTCTTAAGGCTCTCAAGACATCTCTACTCACAGCCCTGTGATTACTTTTATAAAGGGGAAAAAAATCACAGGAGGGAATGGTTGATCACCCACAAAGATATTCTTTCTTTCTTTTTTGAATTTTCTTCTCAAACTGTGGAGGGGAGGGTAAAGGAGTTGGGAAATGTTCAAAGAACATTATTTCCTAGTATATGAGTATCCAGGGTCCCTTCTCCACTGCTTCCCCAGCAGAGCACAGGCCTAGGGAGATAGATGGAAAAATGTGGGAGAGAGTTCAAGGTTAAGATAGGGTAAGGGAAAATCAACCAGTAGGCTGGGAAAGAGAAAAGAGGGGAGGGGTAGAGAGGGGAAGACTTTGGTAAGTTTCAAAGAGTCTAATGGAGCAGCAGTCATCACTGTGAAAGCATTTGAGAGTGGCGGAAAGAGGGAAAGCAGAGTTTGAGGTGTTTTATTCCGCATTACACGTATATGCCTCACTTCTTTAATTCCATGAGAAAATGAGTATAGGTCAGAATTACTTTCTGTATCAGGCAAAGTCCAGTCAGAAAAACAGAAACCACCATATTTCGACAGGGGGAATTTCACCCCAGGGATTTGTTACATGGATGATGGGAAAGTGGAGAATCCCATTGTGGGTGCAGAGTCAACATCAAGATTAACAACTACAGGGGGTGGTGACCGTCCTCTGGTTGGACAGAACCTGGAAGGAGGTGGTGTAATTCAAGAGAGAGCGATGGCCATCTGGCAGGAGCTGGAACTAAAGTGGTTATGGCCAGCAAGAGCTCGGGCCATGGAGAGGGGAAAGGCTGACTGGTGGGAGCCGGAGCTTCCGGTGAAAAGGCAGCCACTTCCGAGAAGCCACTTGAAGCAGAAAGCGGGGTGGGGGCAGCAGGGGGACACACGCTGGCTTCTCTCCTGCTCCTCAGCCTCCAGTTTGGCTGAACATGCCAGAAGCCCGAGGGCCAAGGAGCCTGCCCAGTACAATTCTCTCTGAAAGAAGACAGAGCAAGCAAAGGGTGGGGAATAGATCCTAGAGCAGAGATAACTGGCGCGTAACTTGATTGTCTAACAGTGTTTCTTTGAATTCATCGTTGTGTGTAAGTGAACCATGCAGCCAACTGTCCTTTATGTGGGTTACGCATGATTCAAGAGCCATGTAGAAAGTCACAGTTGAGTACCTTTCCTTAAATATTAAAAAGTTAAAAATAATATTAGTTTAGTCATGGTCATAATTCTGCAGGTTGTCTCAAGTACTTCATAGACAACAACCCAAAGAGTTCAGGCCTCTGCTTCTCTTTTTTCTTCTCTTGTTCCCTTTTGCTCCTCTAATTTCTTCTTTTACCTCTCTATTCACTCTAGTTTTGCAACCACCCTGATGCAGTTTGTCAACGTTGGTCTCATGGTGAGGTTACCATCCTACCCTTCTGTCTCTTTCATGTCCTGAAGACTGGATGGGAGTCAGGGGGAAAAAAATGCTAAATCTGACTTTTGGCATCTACCACATCTGACATACCTTTGTTTTGACCCTGTTTCCCTACCTTGCCTAGAAAATTTTCATGTCTGCCTGGGAATACTACAGTCATTCAAACATTTTGGTCTATTTGTTATGTTTTCTTTTCCCATTGTTGTATTGGGAGTGATTTGGGATGGGGTTGCCACTGTCAGCTTTTTTTTTTTTCTGGTTTCATGGTTAAAAGTATAGCCAAATTGCTTGGGTTTCAAATCCCAACTCCATGGTTTCCTAATTGCATGACCTTGGCCAAGTAACTTAACTGCTCTGAATCTCAGTTTCCTCATCTGTAAATGTGATCATAATAGAAACTACTTTATAAAGTTGAATAGTTAGTATCAAATTAATTTATTTAAATACTGAATTTATATATGTGTGTATATAGGTGTCTGTGTGTAAACACACACATAGATATGTATCAACTCAAATATACATATGTGTGTATGGGTACATACACATGTATTTACATGCACACATACGTATCTTAGAAAATTGGCACAATGTAAGCACTCTATAAATATCAACCACCCCAGTGCTTATTTTTCTTCTCAACAAGACTGTAAATGCTGCTCCAGCCTGTCAAGATATATCATATCTATTTAATGTTTTTTACCTAGCACGAAGTCATGGCTAGTTGGGTGACTTTTTAAAAAATTACCACTTGATAACCAATCAGTCCAAAAATTAGTTCACTGTGTAAAATACTGTGAATTGCACTGTTATTTCTCTCTCACTTGTAGAAGTTAGTTTCATTTCCCACTATGTTTAGTTGTGATTGGATCATTGTAGACTTTTTTCTGTCATTTTTTTGTGGTTAAAGATTTAAATTTGTTATGGAGACAGGCTTTTCGGTTGACCAATGATTAGCTAATATCTGATAATAGAAAAGGAAACAGATTGCCCCAAGACTGCTGTTTTCATTTCCTCATGGGAAGAAGAAGCATAGCAGAGAAGAAAGGAACACTCAGGGTGCTGAACCTCTGCCACCATGGGGAACTGGTTTGTGAATGAGGGCCTCTCCATCTTTGTCATTGTAAGTACCAATGAGAAAGAAATTACAAATCCTCTGACTTGCCTGGGTTCTCTTGGGAATGAAAATAGAGCAAAGCTTTTTTGTTTGTTTGTTTGTTTTGTTTGAGAAATTGTGTTGAAACTGATTTATTATGTGAACATGCATCCATCTGTAAGCAGAGAGTCCGTTCTTCCAAACTTATTAATGGAAACAATGTATCTGGGGGCTCACTTCACCTAGTTTATTTCTGGAGATTTTAGGAGTACTAAATTAGCCAGCATTTCACAGTGGGAGTAGAAGACATTTCATGCTAATGATCCCTGAATCTGAGTTACTTATTAATGTTTACTCAGAGGCAAAAATGTCTCTATTTTTTTAATGTATTTATACCACCTAAAAATGGGCAATTGAAATTGCATATAGTTTTCCAAATAACAAATGCAAGACTGGCTCATGTATGAGAAATTGGCCTTTATTTCAGTAATTACACCAAAAATAATTGAAGTTCTCAACTTTCTTTTTTAAATAAAAAAGTGTCTTCTTTCCTCTGAGGTAACCTTTAGTTATTTGTGAGATTTTTAAAAATTTAAGGGAAGGGAATTGCAGTAAACTATCTAGACACATATGTATAGTGTATATATGATATATATTATATATAGCTATATATAAATCAATATAATCCATCTTGAGAAACAATTTTTGTAAGTAAAGATATGGCTAATTTTCGAATAGATGATGTCTTTAGTTTTTAACATAACAAAGATCAACTATTATTTTAAGATGGTGGTCTCAGCAAAGCAGTCACGGACAATTGGGAAGATAGAAATATGATTGATTGATTGATTTATTTATTTATTTATTTTTTAGATCTTTTATTGAGAGAAATGTGATTTATAAGTAGCTTTTCCAAATAGCCAATGAAAGTATTATCTAGATGTTAAAAAGAACACTTATGAATGAAATTTTTGAAAGAATTTATCATGAAGTAAATATAACTCTTTGAGCTGTAGAGGTAGAGAGAAATGAGTGGCACAGGTAAAATAAAAACTACGAGTATGTTGTCATTAAAAAAAAATTGAGCCAAATCAGCATTCTAATGCAATACAGAATTGTTCTGAGGACTCCAAGCTGTTAAGTTGATTTCTTATCCTCATTTTAAGAGCAGATTACTCCTATAAAAAATAAGTTCAAATTATACTTTTAGCTCTTACCACAATTTTCCCCGGGAAATGACCTCTCTCTAAATTAAACACTCATATACTTGAAAGCAAAAACACAGCTTGGAAGCCAAGAGTAAA
This sequence comes from Hippopotamus amphibius kiboko, assembly GCF_030028045.1. Lineage (NCBI taxonomy): Eukaryota > Metazoa > Chordata > Mammalia > Artiodactyla > Hippopotamidae > Hippopotamus > Hippopotamus amphibius. Next base: position 103,186,282 of record NC_080203.1, on the reverse strand, counting down.
AATGACAAGGTTAGGAAATAGAGAAGTGGTTTTAGTACCTCCTTGTTTATAAAGAGAGACTGTTCTCAAGCGTCGAAGGACATCAGATATGCTGAAATCACAGTTAAGAAAAGATCCCTATTGTGGAGCTGAAGGTGGAGGACTGGGCAGGGTCATCATTTGATGCAGTCAGTGCTTGGGATGAAATGAGCAGTTACAATCTAGAAGGATCTCCTTTTTAAAAAAAAAATCCCATGCCTCTCATCCCTTCACTGATGCTCACTATTCCCTCTTTCAAAGGTGAAGCAAAACTTACCAAGTAGAACTTAAAGGCTTGCCATTTTAGCTGATGCCACACCCACTAGCTGGGGTGGGATGCTGCAGGGTGGAGGGAGGGGGGTGATCACACCTGTGAGAATCAAACACAAAGTCCTACTGGTGCAGGGGACAGCATAGTAACAGATTCCTTTCACTTCTCTTTTTAAGAAGAGTCACCTATTACCATCTATTGATCTAAGAGGAGGAGAGAGAAAGAGGGAAGATAGACTGATAATAACTCAGCTTGTACTGGCCAAGTAGTGAAACAATCATGGGGGACGACACAGGGTTGAAAGATTAATTACAGAGAAGCTTAGTGACACTCTTGCAGGAAGGAGCTGGCTCGAAGCTGGTTCTGCCCAGGTTTGTAACCACATTTATCAAAGGCTGTATTTGGGGAAGTCCTGACCCTGGTCTGACTCTAAACTGGTGTGAAATCTACCTGTTGAAACATGAAAATTTCACGCAACCATTTCTGTTTGTGCAGCTGGTATGGCTGGGGATGAACGTCTTCCTCTTTGTCTGGTACTACCGGGTTTATGATATTCCACCTCAGTTCTTTTATACTCGAAAACTTCTTGGGGTAAGTATAAGTTCCATCTCCCACAATATTGGCTGGATCCCATGTCTAATCACAGATTCTTGTTCCTATTCCTTTTAATATTTTTAAGAAATATTCTGACCAACCCAAACAGCACCATCAGCCTCAGTGCCTCCATTGCAAACCCCTGAGCAAGAGTCTTTAGGCCTTCCAGTGTGGGACAAACAGAAGTGGGGCAGAGGGTCCCAGCAGCAGCCTTCCCCTCCAAGAACAATTATGCCACTTAAAGGAGAAGTCTAATATTGACTCTGGAATGGATGGCCAGGTTGGAGAGATCGATCCAGAGGTGACACAGGTGGCACAACTGGGACTTCCTATATTATCTAAATCATCTGATTCCTACTACTTTTGTGCAAGAAGTGCCCTGCTCCTAGTGACATGTGATGAAATAATCTTCAGGAAGTAAGCCTCTCCCTACATATGGAGCCTTTGAGGAACTTGCCCAAAGGTCATGTTCGTTGACTAGACTGGCAGAGCGAAGGCCCCTGACTTTTCTTGGGCCCATTAGCATCCTCAGTATCCTTGAACTGCCAGGGCTTTTTTTCATCATAAATGAAAATAATTACACTTACGGCTGCCCCCAGAGGACATCATTTATTACATCACGCTGGAACCATGAATTCATTACTTAATACTAATTATAATATGTATTATACATCATATGCATAAGTAATTATAACAGATAATTATACTACATTATTATAATTGTTGTTAACTTATTCAAGTTGATGCTAAAAATGATGATTTCCCTTTGCATTTTCCTTCTCCAAAATATGCAACTTCTTTAGACATTACAAAGAACAATAATAATGCCAAAGCATTACACCATATGAACTTAGTTACTGTTGAGGTTAGTCTAAGTGCTCAGAAAATCTTCTTTACAAAGCCCCAGTTTTTATACTGAACTCTAGTTAATGATACACATGCTTAAATATTTAGAAGGAAGTGAAGCGGTCTGCAACTTACTTGGAAATGCATCAAAAATAAGATGCGTTGTTGGATAGATAGAGGGATGGGCAGATGGATGAATAGGTGAATAGACATGTGACAAAGCAAGCATCATAAAATGTAAAAGGTTAGAATCTGGAAGATGAATCAACAGGTATTCATTGTAAAATTATTTCAAATTCTATGTTTGAAAATGTTCCTAATAAAATGTTGGGGTGGGGAGCAAGGGCCAGATTCAGATAAAGGATCCCAGCAGGCCTTAAAAATCAACCCTTGGCTCTGAAGGATCCTTCTTCCCAGATAACTTGATGTCTCTGTGGTGTGGGCCTCATGCTGGGAAGCCTGGGGGAGTGGGGGAAGGGGAATGGGGTGGGGGGTGTTCTGGGCTCACAGGAGTCACCCTGCTTCTTTTCCTGCCTCTTCCAGTCAGCGCTGGCCCTGGCCAGGGCCCCTGCAGCCTGCCTGAATTTCAACTGCATGCTGATTCTGCTGCCAGTCTGTCGAAATCTGCTCTCCTTCCTCAGGGGTTCTAGTGCGGTAAGAAACAACGTTTACGAAGTTTGAGTTCCTCAAAATTTCAAAGGCCGTCAAGCTCAATGCCCTTTTTTAGGAAAAGCAAACCAAGGGTTTGTAAGGATTCCAACCTCTGTACAATAGTCATGAGCCAAGCCATGCTTGATTTTCTATTTTTATATTATTTGTTGATGGAGCGCCCTGGGACAACCATTTAACCTGGAACAGACATTAAAAACAAAACAAAAAACAAAAACACAACCACCAATCAACCTATACCTCAGTAATAGCAATGAAGTACATGTGCATGTACACACACACAGATATACATAATATGACATACGTATATGTATATAAACAGGGATTTATGAGACGTGAAATTTGGGGATGAATCTCACAGTGCCGTGTTTTTCAAAATTTTTAAGTCAGAGAAAATCTCTTTTGTGGATAATATCCCAAGAAGATGGGATCAATGAGCTATGAGTCACTATGTAATGAATGTGACAGGTGTTAGGTCCATGGAATTGAGGTGTTTGGAGATTTCTAAGTGCCCCGGGCTCTTTCACTCTCACTTGAGCAATTTAGTGAGCCCCTAATATACTATGCTAGAAGGAAAACAGATTATGTAGGAAGAGCTTTTGTAATCTATAAAATGGTATACAAATTTCTTATTGATATTGTTATACAAAGATGAGAAACAAGGAACTTGGAATCTGCAAACGTACTCAAATTAATACGATACAAAGCAAAATATGATGGGTGCCACAAAATGTTACAAATAAGGAGCTACAGGGAATCCATCAAAGGAGAGGGAAATTATATCAGGTGGCGCAGGGGATGAAAAAAGGCTTTTTAGAGAAGGTGGCATCAGATATGGGCATATAAGGAGAAAATAAGCCTGTAGGAGATGCAAAGAAGAGAGAAAGACATTCTACATGGGGGAAACGGTATGGGCAAAAGCACAGGAAATGGTGAGGAAATTGTATTCTTGGGTGATCACGACTTGTGGCTTCTCTTTGGATGTGTTTGCCATTCCTGATCACACCATTGAGGGTAGTGCTTCCAAAGTTAGGGACTGATGCTCTTCCACTGCTCATTAGTGACTAGTAGCCTCTTTTTCCTTTTAATAAGATGTTCTTTTTATATTAACTAGCTTTTTTCCAAAAAATTACCTAAGTAGAGGTCATTTATAGTAGAGAGAAGCAAGCAATGTACTTTGATGGGGGTGTAGGGATTTTTTTTATCTTATATTTTAATAAATTTATGTATTTAATTTATTTTTGGCTACATTGGGTCTTCTTTGCTGCGTGCGGGCCACTCTGCGTTGCGGCGCACGGGCTTCTCGTTGCGGTGGCTTCTCTGGTTGCAGAGCAGGGCTCTAGGCGCACAGGCTCAGTAGTTGTGGCACACAGGCTCTAGAGCGCAGGCTCAGTAGCTGTGGTGCATGGGCTTAGTTGCTCCGCAGCACGTGGGATCTTCCTGGCCCAGGGATCAAACCCATGTCCCCCGCATTGGCAGGTGGATTCTTAACCACTGCACCATCAGGGAAGCCCGGGGTGTAGGGATTTTGAAGGGCAGGTGTCTGAGGTTAGGCTGGAGCTTTGCTAGTAAACTAGAACCTTAAATGTATAGCTGAGGTGTTAATACTTCATTGGTAATCAAAGACTGTGTGGGGGAAGGAAAATGATCTAAACTGTCGATAACAATTAGAACTTGCCTTGAACTCTGCCTCGTTTTCCCTAGTCTTACTAAATTCACGTTGATCCTAAGGAGATTTTTTTTCTTTAAGAACTATACAACACTTGATTTACTAATATAGGGTTAGCAGGCTACAACTAACAGTAGACATTAATTACACGGACTTCCAAAATAATCTTTTCAACCTTAGAAACCACAGAGATAGAACTCCATTTGATTGTAAAGTTTTTTTTAATTGAAGCACAATTTATGATGTTGTGTTAATTTATGCTGTATAGCAAAGTGACAGTTATACATATATATACATTCTTTTTTATATTCTTTTCAATTACAGTTTATCACAAGACATTGAATATATTTCCCTGTGCTATACAGTAGGACCTTGTTGTTTATCCACTCTACACGTAACAGTTTGCGTCTACTGACACCAAACTCCCACTCCATCCCTCCCCCACACTCTTCTGCCTTGGCAACCACAGGTCTGTTCTCTATGTCTGTAAGTCTGTTTCTGCTTCATAGATAGATTCATGTGTGTCATATTTTAGATTCCACATGTAAGTTATATCATATGGTATTTGTCTTTCTCTTTCTGACTGACTTCACTTAGTATGATAATCTCTAGTTGCATCCATGTTGCTGCCAGTGGCATTGTTTCATTCTTTTTTATGGCTGAGTAGTATCCCATCATATATATGTACCACATCTTCTTTACCCATTCATCTGTCGACGGACATTTAGGTTGTTTCCATGTCTTGGCTATTGTGAATAGTGCTGCAATGAACATTGGGGTACATGTATCTTTTTGAATTAGAGTTTTATCTGGATATATGCCCAGGAGTGGGATTGCTGGATCCCATGGTAATTGAAAAGTTTTCTTGCTGAGCCGCCTGTAAAGTACAACTTCTGGTATATCGCAGATACCCAATGAACATTTGCTAAATGAATTTCCGGGACTATAGCTTTTTTATTCTCTTCCCCCCACCCCCTGTTCAAATACTTGCTTTTAAGAGGAAGTAAACCCTGAGAAACAGGCAGTGTTTTCGCCAAGGTGGCCTGTTAAGAAATCCTTGTTACCCCACAGGCCCAAATTGCATTGCCATTGCGCGGGCATGCCCTGTGAGCGGCACATGTTGTAATGGCCACTTTTAGGCTTCCTGTGGCCTAAAAGGAGGGAAGATCCTCATGAGGGCTTCAGTTTCTAGTAGTCTTAATCCTTTAGACTTGGCTTTCTAATCCTTCTGTTTAGCTGGAGAAAGAAAATCCCAGGGTTGGCCCACCCCAGGAAAGATAGGGGTAAAGGCTCTGAGCCTACTCTGTTGAGGGAAATGGAGAATGATGGGACTCAGCATACAGAAGTCCCCAAAGAAGCCTTAATAATCTCAACTTGGATGGAAGTTCTAGTCTGAAGATCTGAAAGAAACAGGAAGGTGAGAGAGTGAGCTCTTTTCTATAACCTTATATAGCCTAAGAGTTAGAGGCCCTCAATGTAGCTCTATATCTAACCATGTGATCCAGGGCAAGGCTCTTGGACTTCCTGTTTCATAATTGGTGTTTTCCTTTTTTTTTGCGGTGCATGGGCTTCTCATTGCGGTGGCTTCTCTTGTTGCAGAGCATGGGCTCTAGGTGCGAGGGCTTCAGTTGTTGCAGCACATGGGCTCAGTAGTTGTGGCTCATGGGCTCTAGAGTTGTGGCACATGGGCTTAGTTGCTCCACAGCATGTGGGATCTTCCTGGACCAGGGATCGAACCCGGCAGGCAGATTCTTAACCACTGCGCCACCAGGGAAGTCCCTATTTTTCTTTTTGTTGCTGTTTTTAGCTAAAAAACAGGTGAGATAATGCAAGTGTAAGAATGAATATGAATGATATTCTAAAAGTGTATTAATGGACTAAGTTTGTCAACTAGTGTGTTGTCAGTTGGCACTCAACAAATATTTGTTGAGTGCCAACTATATGCTAAGCACGGGGGACACAGAGTGAGTAGAGAGTAAGACATGGATGAGCCATGAGCTCAGGGAGCTTAGAGTTTATGGAAGAGATAGAAGATAAACATGTAATTTCAATTTTAATTAAATTTTAATTAATTAATAAACTTGTAATTTTAATTTGTATAGACAGTGCTATACAAATCCAGTGGTGTTCTTCATATTTACTGCATATTCTACTGCCACCAGGTTTCAACATTACCGTCAGTTTCTTTGCCTGAGTTCTGTAGATTCGAGGCTGGTTTTTGTGATTTCTCTCAAATTGTATATAAATATCTAATTCAAATTCATTCATGGCACTTGTGGCGAGACCAGGTGTACATAAAATAGAACTTTAAAGTTTCCGTAACACTCATGTTACAGAAGCTAATGTTATGCCCCATTAAATATGCACTTCTTTGTATTTCCATTTCTCAATTTTTTGAATTTTTTTGCTCTCATAGTTTGAATCGAGAATAGAAACCTGCCAAGATAATTCAGTAATCTCCCTTGCACTTGAATGTTAGCTTATTGAGATTGGGCAAGGCTCTAGTTGATAGTAACAGAGAAACTTCCCTTTAGAAGTCAATGGCAAAAAGTAGACTGGTCGTTTGGTGAGGAAGCTATGGTGCATGATGGTAGCTTGGGTCATTAGTAGGTGGCTGGCAGTAATTCACAAGTGACTCAAAAAGCATAAAAATGGTATCTGCGTGGTAGGGAGGAAGAAAAACGCCCTGGGCAGTCATAGGCAGCAAAGCCCTCCTTTCCCACCCCACCAACCAGCCATCTTGCCCCCTTGTCAGGAAATGATGAGGAGATTGTATCTGGAAGCCCTGTATAATCATGACTTATGGCTTCTCTTTGGATGTGTTTGCCATTCCTGACCACACTATAGAGGGTGGCTAGGAAAAATGAGGGGTTGGTGCCCTGGTAGGACCCATTCTACTAACTCATTAATGACTAAGAGTCTGGTTTTTCTCTTAATAAAATGTATGTATTTCATACTAAATAGCATTTTTTAAAACTACCTATTAAGATCAGACTGTTGCTGGATGGACCTTATGTTTCCCAAGCACATCTCTCCATTTTTCTGGCACTCAGTTAATTTTTCTCTAACAGTTTGTTGCTCAAGCTGATAAGGGGCATTGAAATCTATCGTTTCGTATTTTTTGATGATCTACGTTGATGATGATAAGGGTAGAATTATGGAGACAGTGTAGAGACCATGGCAAAACCACATTCCTTTTCTTCAAATTCAGTATGCAGGAGCCAATAGCTTTTCCCCAAAAAGTTTCAAAACGATCTACCTGGAAGTAGAAAAGAAAATCGTGTGGCAAGTATGGATATGTGAGTAAATGCACCTGTATAGGTTTAAAATAATTGTCAGATTCTAGGACAGTGAAAATGTCATTTAACCAAAATAATTACGAAAGGATTGTTAAAAATACATGATATATTGCTCCACACACAGAATGCTTACCCTCTAGCTGGGGAGCCATGTCGTACTAGCTGAAAAGTTAAATAATACCAAAAAAAAAATCAAATGTTTTTTAAACACCTCTCAATGAATCTATGAAACAGAACTATGAGGGAAGAACTATGATAAATATATAGGTGAGAAGGCTGGTAACTGAGCATATCGTTCAATGTCATGCAGCTAGGTGGTAGGGCTGGGGTCCAACACAGATATACCTGATGGCAAATTGCTTTCTGACCCTACTAATTCCTATTCTCTCTTTCTTGGGACTCCAACTGTATCTATCACTCCAATGAGGACTGTATTAATGATCTATTTCTATGTAGCACATTTCCACAAACTTAGAGGCTTAAAACAATTCCCATTTACTAGTTCACAGCTGTGTAGAAGTCCAGCATCCTCTTGTTGGGTTCTCTGCTCAAGGTGTCACAAAGCTGACATCCAGGTGTCAACTGGGCTGAATTCTCATATGCAAACTCTGGGTAAAATCTTCTTCCAAGCTCATTTTTGTTAGCAAAATTCAGTCCCGGGCAGCTGCAGGACCGAGGTCCCTACCTCTTGCTGACAGTTACTCTGGGGCTGCTCCCAGATCCGAGATATATTCCTTGCCATGTGGCCCCTTCCATCTTCAAGCCAGCAATGGCATATCAAATACTTCTTGCACCTAAGATCTCTGACTTTTAGACCCCGGTTTAAAGGACTCATGTGATTGGGTCAGGCCCACCCAGATAATCTCTCTCTTAAAGTCAATCTGGGATTTTAATTGCCTCTGCAAAATCCCTTTTTCCATATAGTGTAACAAAATCACAGGAGTATCATTCCATCGTAGTCATAGGTCAGGTCCTACTCACACTCAAGGGGAGGAGATTATATAAGGTCACTGGGGACTCTATGAAGCTGCAGAGGAACCTAGCAATCACAAAACAGGAAAAAGATATTTCCTAAACATTGTAAAAAATACAAAGGAGTAAAACAACGGATGGCACTTGAAATAAACACAAAAGACAAGGAGGCTATATAAGAAGATACACAGTCAATTTTCCACCAACAGAAATGTAAAAGAAGTGATTTCAACCAGTAAACCCTTATTTTGAGAGCCTGAGTCACCACTTAGAGCCACTGGTGGACAATTTGTTGTAGCTGCTGCTAGTAGTGTTCTACCCATATTTCCTCTGCACTGGCTGTTCCAACACGTGGGGCAGCTGCCTTCTGCCAGCCCAGGTCATTCTCTGTCTGAGGATTTTCTTTCAGCCCTCTCCTGGGGCAAGCCTGAAATGCCAGGGAGTTGATGCCCTGGGAAGAGCCCTCAGCCAATGATGGATAGGAGTTGGTGGAGGACTACCCAAGCTTCCTAACCCCTCAGGTAACAAACCAACCAACCTCTGGGGGTGTATCCTACACAGTCTCCCAGAGTTCCCTGATCCGAGAGCCTGATAAGATATGATAGTTGATATACTGATACACCCTTTTTTGAGGTGTTGGGTCTTCATTGACGCACATGGGCTTTCTCTAGTTGCGGTGAGCAGGGGCTACTCTTCATTGTGGTGTGCGGGCTTCTCATTGCAATAGCTTCTCTTGTTGTGGAGCACGGGCTCTAGGCATGTAGACTTCAGTAGTTGTGACACATGGGCTCAGTAGTTGTGGCTCGTGGGCTCTAGAGCACAGGCTCAATAGTTGTGGTGCCTAGGTTTAGTTGCTCCGAAGCATGTGGGATTTTCCTGGACTAGGGATCAAACCCAGGTCCCCTACATTGGCAGGCGGATTCTTAACCACTGTGCCACCAGGGAAGTCCCTTATTGGTTTCCCTCCCTTCCCAATCTTACTTCCCCTAACCTCACTTTCCAGATAGAGTACTTAGACTTAAATTCTTGTCTTGGTTTTTAGACATGTAGAATAATAGTGACTGTATCTTTACATTCAGTTTGATGGAAAAGGGAATGAAACTTGAAGACAAATAGACTTGGATCCCAGCCAATGTGAAAATTTAGCTTTGGTTTGTTATCTGTAAAATGAGGACAGTAATACTTATCTGGTTACATTAAATAAGGCAATGATTATGGGTAAACTGCCTGGCTCACAGAAGGCATTCAATAAAGCCTAAATGTTCTTTTCTTTCTCTGGAATCCTCCATGTCTTCCTTACTAGTGTTTCTGCAGTTCCAGGAATCTGCTTTAATGATCCAAAAAGCCTGCCCTCCATAGATGTAGCTAACTCAGAGATAGTGGAGTAAGCACAATTTTCCATGCAATTCTATTTTTTCTATAAAACCAGAACATTTTATTAAAAATAAGTAAGCCAAATATTTAACACCCCTGTATTAAAATTGAATATGTTTAGAACCAGGTATTTAAAACACCTAAGTTTTTTGTTTTGTTTTGGGGTTTTTGTGGCACTTCACTCTGTTCTCCATAAAGTTTTCTGAATCTCTATGGCAGTACATCTAGCCTTGGAAACAAAGCATCCAAAGTGAGCACCTGACCACTTTTCAGGAGAACAAAGCTCTGTCTGATTCAACCAGAAACCAGGTTTTTTAGTTTTTTTTTCCTCTCTACTTTGGGCCTTGACCTGAATCCAGATTCAAACCCACATCTTCTAACATATGTCAGTAGGACAATTACACTAACCAATTGACCAAAATACCATTTTAATGCCAAGGTAATCATAAAAGGTATAAAATATCAGAATGTTGATATCTCTGGCATCAGAGAGCCTGGGTTTAGACCCCAGCCCTGTCACTTATTAACTATGCAACCTAAGGGAAGGTAACCTCTCTATCCTTTGTTTCCTCATCTGTCATGTGATGATAATGATACCTCCCACATAGGATTAATGTAAGAATGAGTTGATGCATGTAAAACACTTAAAGCAGCTCCTAGGGACTTCCTTGGCAGTCCAGTGGTTAAGAGTCTGAGCTTCCACTGCAGGGGGTGCAGGTTCGATCCCTAGTCAGGGAACTAAGACCCTGCATGCTGCAAGGTCCAGTCAAAAATTTAAAAAACAAACAAAAAAAACACAAAGCAGCTCCTTGCACAAGCTCTTTGGAAGTACTATTATTATTTTTGCTATGATTATTTTGTTAATGATCTTCCTTGTTATGTTGTCTCTATCAACATGTGCAGGTGGACACTTTTTTTCTCCCCCCGTAGTGTGTTTGTCCTGGAAAGGTGCTATTCTGAAACTTCACTTGTTGTAGGATTGTTCACTTGTCTGTGTCCCCACTGGACCTTCAGGTCTTTGAGGGCAGCCCTGTCCTTTTAAAGTTTCTATATTCCCTCTTTATTGAATAAATTAATCTGAACTAGAAACTATGTAGCTAGATGTTTTCTGTCCAAATTCACATTTTATACAACTAAGCAATGGATTCTTTGAGAGGCTTTTTATGTTTGTAGTATGAGAACTTAAAACATTGGTTAAGCCAGCCATGCTACTTTTTGGCTGTTTGACCTTGGGAAGATGAGTGTATCTATCTGAGCCTCAGTGTTCTCATCTGTCAAATGGGTAGAATGATAAAATTTTTAGGGTGGTTGTAAGAATTAAATGAGACGATATGTGTATAATGACTGGCACAGAGACAACTTTCTTGTTAACAATTACGATTTCATCCTTTTCCCTTTAATCCAAAGTGCTGCTCAACAAGAATTCGAAGACAACTGGATAGGAACCTCACCTTTCATAAAATGGTGGCATGGATGATTGCACTTCACACTGGTAAGTTCATTAAGATACTTGAGAACTGCAGAGAAAACTTGGAACCAGAGTGTTCCTGCTAAGATATTTTTAAAATAAGAGATCAGCCTTTGCAGGTAGATTAGGTGGTAATTGGACATGTTGTATTTTTTGAATGAATTCTGTTAAAAAATATTCACCACTCTTTCTGCCATCCCAACATTAGGATTTATTCCTTCAGGTCTTAAAACTTTCTTCCCTTAGGCTCTTCTGATAAAATCCCAGTGTGTTCACCTTTTCCCACATTTTTTAGCATCAAAATTGTTTGTTAGCCCACAATATGAGAGCTTTTATTCATTCATTTTTTTAAATACTTGGTTGAACATGTAGATTCATGGATTTCTTTCAGTAACCCTACAAGGGCCATAGCCCATAAGTTGAGAATCTCTTAAGATAGCCCTTATCAGCTAAACACTTTCTTTTTATTATCGTTTATATACATATGTATATGTATATATACACACATATGTATATGTATATATACACACATATGTATATGTACACACACATATGTATATGTATATACACACATATGTATATGTATACACACATGTATATGTATATATACACACATATGTATATATAATAGTATTCATGTGTTTATATGTATTATGTATTTTGCGTTCTTATTATAATTATTAAGGTGTTGGTGTTGGTGTAAGAAGGGATCCTTGTCAAATCTCCACTAACTTATCGTAGAGTCAGGGGCTGTAGCCAGAAACCCAGCTCCAGATAAAACTGTGCACACTCTTCACCCTCTTTGTTTCTTTCTCTGCCCTCTTCAGCAATTCACACCATTGCACACCTATTTAACGTGGAGTGGTGTGTGAATGCCCGAGTCAACAATTCTGATACTTATTCAATAGCACTCTCTAACATTGGAGATAAGCCTAATGAAACTTACCTCAATTTTGTTCGACAAAGAATCAAGGTAAGCCTCTTATTTCCTGATTCAGATGTTCTCCAGACCGTTAAAACTGAGGATTAGATTTCAGTGAGTGAAGAATTCTAGTTGGTCAGAACAATGACAATGGCAAAAGTTGACTATCAGAGGGACAGTTCTGTAGCTTCCAAGAATGTGGGCCCAGAAAAAATGTCTCCCACTCTCCTGATGCCATATGTGGAGGGTCACTAGATGTTCTCCAATTTCTTAAACTCACCTGTAAGAATGTGTATACGTGGAGCCTGGAGGCTTATCCATGGCAATGCCCAACAGTCAAAGAAAGCCAGGAACATAGTCTAGTCAAGCAAAGTTGGGTTTATTAGTTACGGCAGCAAAGAGACCTCATACTATGAGGAAGTCTGGGGCAACTCAGGAGGGTGTTGAGAAAGGCTTGCTGTGGGACTTGTGTTAGATGATTTGAGAGGGGTTTCAGGAAGCATTTGCTCTGGATCAGGTATGGTCAGGAACTGGGGATAGTTCCAGCATTGGGTATCTTAATTTTTTTCTAGAAGGCAGAAAAATGGGGCTAAATCTATAAGAGGTCAAGAAGCAACAGTCACCCATGTTTTTGTCTTGGCTCAGATAAGATTTCAGAGTGGTCTTGTTTTTGTCTCAGTCCATCACAGTCATAGAATGACCTTGTCTGATGTTGGTGTTCTATGAAATTGTTTATGTGAAATAGGGAACGCTCTGGCTGAGGTGTTAATGCCAGGTCAGCTACCAGCTGACACCTATCAGCGATGCTTTTCCTCTTTCTTGCCTACAACATCTGAGAGGTGGCCTATGTCTGCTAATTGCTCTGGGGGCAGCCATTTGGGGAATCCACAGGCAAGGACTTTTCCCTTTCCGGCAGTTGCTGAAGCTTTCTAAACTCAGAGGGAGAAGTTCTAAATCATTTTCTTGTGCCCTATGGTTTGGGAGGATGGCCGAATCACATCACTCACTATATACCAAATTCCACACACGTTTCCTGTCTGTTTAGAATAGATTACAAGAAAAGTTCATTAATTTTGCAGAAATAATTATCCTCAGGCTGATATAAAAACATTGAGCTGGTCTATTTAAGGACAGAATTAAACAGCATCAAATAAAATAGAAATTCTTTTTCTGTTAATGTCTTGGATAATTTTTCTTTTACTTGTTCATACATAAGGGTGGCAATGTGAACATATCAAGTGAGCTGACCATGCAGTGCTGTGCCCAGATCTCTTCAGATCACTTTTTACTATGTCTGTGCTTCCCCACCCTTCTGTGTGCTTTCACTTTCAATTTCCTGTATGTGCGTTTCTTCCTCAGAAGCCTGCCCTGGGGCTGTTGGAGTCCCTTTGCCCATAAACTCAGAGATCTGAAAGGGCCTGGATAGCTATCTCGCTGAGCAGCTTTTAACCAATAACTGATGGGTGCAGGCCATGAAAACCCAGCTTCCTTGCCTTGAGTCAGGTTAAACTCTGAGGTGTAATTTACCCTCCGCAGTTCCCCTGCAGCCTAAGGCTGAAGATTTGGCCCCAGATCACCCTCTTCCTTGGCTCATTCCTCTTTCCTATCTTATAAACCATTCCCTTACCGGTTTCTTCTGGAGCATGTTCTTTCTACATCACTTACCCATGAATCCTCACCTCAGGATCTGCTTTGGAGGAACCCAGCCTAAGATGTTAGGCATGTCTAGAATACACTTACAAACTATGACACTTTCCAAATCCAAGGGAGAAAGAGCTTCAGAACCTTTTAGGACATATAGTTGACAAATGTCCTTTATTGGATACTCCCTTAGAACTATTTCTGTGTATCAATTGATATTTCCTACGATACCTCAACCATGTAAGACTTTTCCAAATTTGGAAATATCTATTGCAAGTCTACACCGCTCTGTTGGGGGATGGTTAGGATTATCTAAAGGGGGAATGAAAATACCTATTGCCCTATTCACTGGACACTTTATAACTAGGTAGTCCTGCATTTGAGAGCCTACAAATAATGTGTGTGTGTGTGTGTGTGTTTTACAGAATCCTGAAGGAGGCCTGTACGTGGCTGTGACCCGGTTGGCAGGCATCACTGGCGTCGTCATCACACTGTGCCTCATATTAATTATCACCTCCTCCACCAAAACCATCCGGAGGTCTTACTTTGAAGTGTTTTGGTACACACACCATCTCTTCGTGATCTTCTTCATTGGTCTTGCCATCCATGGAGCTGAGTGAGTACTTAAATTCCAAGGCCAAGTACTTTATGTCCTGTCAGTTTCCTGGTGTGAGACGCTCTGTTAGAGGCACAATGACCTCCTTGTCTTTGTGTGTTCAGCCTGTGTGCTGAGGGAATATGAGGGGAAAACAGAAGTTACTTTGATAGAAACCACTCAGCACCACTTTAGTTTCTGGTAGCTGACTCATAGCTATTCATAGTGCGGTTATTTATAGCAAGCTGAAAAAATACACCAAAGTTTTGAATATCTTTGCAAGCATATATAAAACATGTTGAGAGTGCTGGTAGGGTCTTGAATGTCTGCAATGGTGTTTCCTGTGGCTTAATCCCTAGTAAATTAGACAAACTCCCAAACCAGAGAGGTTAATGATTAATCAGGTGAAAAGGTTTGCTGTAGTTCAATGAGTTTTGATTCAAGCCAATCATTCATTGATTGCCAACTGTGTATGAGGAGCCATCTCAGGCACTGTGGGGAATACAAGAAGGAGAAATACATGGTTATTATCTTCAAGCATCCTAACATAATAAAGGGAAGAGCTAGCCTCTATTGAGCATTTGTTGCAGACATGAAATGTTTATTTTAATCTCCAAAAGGTAGAGATGCTCTTACTATCCCTTTTTCCAGGGGAAATTGTAGACGAGGAAATAGGCTAAAAAAGGTAAAGTGTGTAGCCAAGGCACCACCAGTTTATCCGTGGCATAGCTGGGATTGGAAACCAGATGGGCTAAGGCAGGCTGTGATGAATGCACTCACAGAGACACACGGTGCCTGGATGTTATGGTTGGGAGCATTTGCCTTATTGGGACCCTTCTTTCATACCAGGCTTCCTTTTTCTACTGTTTCATTCTAGCTGATTCTCCCACCTGCATGCAAAAGCAGGCCCGTGAAGTTCCCCAGTGGGTATGGGGCTCCAGATAACTAAGGGTGGAGGAAGTAACTGCTCAAGCCTCAATGACTCTGCTCTGAGTCGTCGGCCTAGAAGTGGCTGAGACCAGAGTATGAAAAGGGGAAGGGTGGGGAGAAGCAGCCTGCAGCAACCCCTCATGTGCATTCTTAAAAATTCTTTTATTGAAGTATAGTTGATGTACAATGTTATGTTAGTTTCAGGTGTACAACAAAGTGACAGTTATACGTATACATTCTTTTTCGTATTCTTTTCTATTATGATTTATTACAAGATACTGAATATAGTTCCCTGTCCTCATGTGCATTCTTGATCGATTTGCTGACCCTGACTCCTGGTCATCTCTTTCTAAGCACTGAAAAATCTGTGCAAAGACTCTCTTAACTCTCCTAAAGCATTTGAGTATCTTTAAATGGGACTCGGTCATCATCCAGCTTTTTCAGAAAATCCTAGAGAAAAAGAAAAGCTGAAAAAAAAAAAACAAACCTGAATCTCTTCCCCTCTCTAGTTTAGTAATTCCACCACTTTACGTTTGTATAGTTTCACAGATATGTATTTTCTTCTGAAGCAGGCAGAGGATATATATGTACCCTGTTCTCCACCTGAGGAGAATCTGCTACTTTACTTAAGCTGGTTGGCTAATTGCTCAATTTCATGGCTAGGTAGCAGCTGAACTGCGATTAACAGCCAGGTTTTCTGACTTCTGGTCCTGGCATTGAGAAGAGAAGGAGAAAATCAGATTTTTTTTTTTCTATCACTTACTCCGCATGTGAACGTGAGCATTAAGAACTTTAATAGTTATCATTTGTTGGACGCTGACTTTGTGCCTGGTGTTTTATATGCATCATGCCGATTGATTACTAAAATGAAACTTTAATGAGGTACTTAAACCTATCTTATAGCTGAAGAAACTGAGGCTCAAAAGAAGTCAAATAACTTGCCCAAGGCCACCAAATTAGCAAGGGGTGAATGCAGAATGTGAAACCAAGGCTGTCTGGCTTGGGTCCAGAATTGCTTTCACCAAATCATTCTGCTTCTAGTTGCCTGGTCTCTCTAAGCCTCAGTGTCCTCATACGTAAAATGAGGGTACTAATACTTACATTTCAGGCCTGTTATGAGAATTATCTGAAATAATTTGTGTATAGTGCCTTTCCCAGGCCTGGCACGCGATAGATGCTCAATACATGGTAATTCTCTTCCCCAAGACCTAGGGATAGAAAGCGATGGTTAATAACCTTGAATTAAAACATCCTCTGAATACACCAACTGGCATAATAAATTTTAGGTCCCCCAAAGAAACTTACAAAGGGCCTTCTGTGTCTCTTCTTATTATATATTCTAAAGACTTTACCATTTATGTTCCTTGAGATCAGGGAGATGACTTACTCAACTTAGTGCTTCCCTCCCTCTGTTCCCACTCAACCTGCATTATGTTTTAGTAGTTGCTCAAGTAATATGTATTGAAGTGAATGGGCTCCGAGCATTTCAAGGGACACACCAGCAGCTTTGATGTCTGTGAGAATGGCATAATCTCTACAAAATTAAGTCCTCTTAAGTGGATTTCAACCTTTTGGTTGAATTTAGACAATCTTGAAACAAGAAATAAAAGGTTTATCCTAAGTCTCAGGCTACTATATATGGTTGTATGGTTGTCAACTACATGAGGGTGCTGGCCAAGGGGAAAGAAATTAGCCCATGCTCTGCTGGCCAAGCTCTTGCCTCTAGGACTGTCCTCAAAGGGTGGGGGGGGGGCATCTTGTTCTAATTTGCACAGTGGCATTATATGGGCCAGCGGTTGCTCTGTTAGATTTGCAGTTTTTCTGTTTTCGTTTGTTTATAAATGAGAATAATACTTGAAATAGAAGCACAAATGTTGCCTTTCAGAAAACATGTACTGATGATCCAAAGCTTACCCTCTATAACGTTACATATAAATATCCTTTGTGCCACTGTCCATATTTTTTTCTTTTCTTTCTTATCTTTTTGGCCACACTGCACTGCATGTGGGATGTGGGATCTTAGTTCCCCCACCAGGGTTTGAACCCTCACCCCCTGCAGTGGAAGCATGGAATCTTAACCATTGCACTGCCAGGGAAGTCCCCATATTTTTTTTTCTATTGCTGAAGATCATGCATTTTCTTTCCCTTCTTCTAATCTATTTGGAGGGGACAAGAAGATATTACTTTTAAGTGAAAAGTACAGGACCCATATGAGAATACTAATAAATATGTCCAGAATCTCAAAAAACTAAAAACAATCTCTTGTCTCTAAATGCTCTGGACTTACATTTCCTTCTCAGGCGAATTGTACGTGGGCAGACTGCAGAGAGTTTGTTGAGACACAACATCACACGATGTTCTCAAAACATCTCAGAATGGGGAAAAATAGAGGGTTGCCCAGTCCCGAAGTTCTCTGGGAACCCTCCTATGGTACGTACAATTCATCGTTGCTGTTATACTTTCATTACCAACGATCTTCAAACTGTGTCTAAGATATGCATAGAAATGTCATAGAGTTGTCCAGTCCATTCTGAATGTCATGGAACTGCTAGGATATTATAAGTATCCAGTGTTTTTCTACTATGCTTATTGTCTAGAATTAGTTCTTGAAAAGTAAGCTTTGCATTAGTCTGTTATGACCATCCTGATGTAAAACTTGGAAAAGTATTGTTTTTTAAAGTGCTCTTGGGTTCAAGAAGTTCTGTCTCTTCTCTTCTGGATGTGATGGCCACAATAATGCCAGTTAATGATTTTCAGAGGGATTCCATCCTGAGCCGAGTTGGAAAGCTCAGATAATGATTTATAAGGAAGCAGGAGCCTCTTCAGATTCCAGGAAGTAAAACTTCCTATACAGGTTTCAGAGCTGGGAAGGAAATTTGTGAGGTGGCACATAGGGCTGCCATTAGGTAGCAGGAGGTCCTGTCTATGAGCATAAAGGAGGCTGCAGAGCCAGGTTCATGCCAACACCCAGTGGCACTTCATGGTAGAGCAGGAGTGTGGCAAGGATAACCAAGGGAAAAGATGCTGAAATATTTACCTTTCGTTGGGAGCTCTGAAGAGCTCCATTTTGTTTATTCTCAATATCTCCATTCCATAGACTGAGAAGTGGACACTGTGCTCTTCATACTTTTCCCCCCATTGGCAAGCAATATACTTTATTGGTTATTATGCTAGCACTGGTATAAAACTAAGCAAAAATCAACATTTGTACAGGGCTTCTGAACAGGATGGTTATTCTGTCCTTAAACACAGTATAATATATAGGCAAATTTCCCATCCCATTTTCTCCTTCCCTTTTTCCTCCTCTCCTAATAGAAGAGTACTCTTCCTCTAGAAACTGCATGCTGTCTGGGGACTTAACATCTTTCAGCATCCTTGCTCATTAATGAAAGCAACCAGACACATCAGTGAACTACCCCCACTACATGCAGACATTAATAGAAAGGATTAAAAGGGAACTGTACTGCGGGTCCTCTTATAAGGCGCATTTCCTTGAAGACAGCTGAAGTCAGAGTGCTACTACCTTCACAGGCACCTACCTCAGAGGAGCTCCTGGGTTTCAGGGGAGATTAGAGGCCATGTCCAAGACCTGGCTTCATTCAATGGGGTGCCGGGTGGCCCCCAGGAAATAGATGGATGATGCGAGACTGCTTTAAAAACGTGTCCCATGAAAATGAAGGCCAGTAGCAGAGCATTTATGACTTCCAGGCACATATTCTTCAACTTTTGCTGGAGATAAGGACATTTGGGTGCTCTCAACTTCTAACAATAACTTTCTTTAAAAATTTCGAAGAAAAATCATAGACGAGACTAGGGAAGCACTCTGGGATTTTTTTTCCCTCTTGGAATCCCTTCTGGAATGTCACATTTTAGATGATATTGCCTTCTAAAATTCTTTGGTACTTCAGGTATTCAACTAGGAACCTAACTGACTGAATCCCAGGATAGATCTGTTTGGCCTAAATGTTTATGTACAGCCAATAATGCCACAGGGTAATTCCAGTGTTCAGAAACACTGCAGATTCTGACAAGAGGGGACTCTAGAGAAAGCTGAAAATCTTGGGGTCTATCCCTAGTCAGCAAGTGCATTGCATAGCTTCTAGAACTTGCCAGGGTATTGGAGAAATAGCTAAATTTTTGCCTGAAATTTCTCATCTGGTGAAGAATTAAGCTTTGACTACATGACTGAGAGAAAGTAATTGCAATGTTGCATTAAAAATATGATATTGTTGAAATGCTATCCTTTAGAGAAATGTTAATTCCGAAACCAGCCTTACTCTGCTCTGTAGGGTTGTTGCAACTCCTATTGCAACAATAGGAGGAAATCCCATTCTTGTGGGCAGTTCCTCTTGGGAAAGTTTCATACTATAGATGTAGTTCCCCAATGTGGCCAAGGAGAATGTTCATTTTTACTGGCTCAAAAATTTATTTTAACTTTAGGTATTTACATGCATTCCTTTATAGAAGAAATTTACTAATCTAATAGCAAATATTTCAACAAGCCAAGAAAGGTTAACTTGATTTCTAAAATGTTTTGTTCCCATGAATCTTTTATTAACTACCACCCTTTAACACATCCTTTTTTCATTGTTTGCTCTGATTGCAGACTTGGAAATGGATAGTGGGTCCCATGTTTCTGTATCTCTGTGAGAGGTTGGTACGGTTTTGGCGATCTCAACAGAAGGTGGTCATCACCAAGGTATTGGCTGGTTTAGGAATTACTAATGCTATCTAACTATATCATGGACAAGTCTATCCAGCTCTCTATATCATTGTCAGATCTCTCGTTTACTCTGTTTCTTTTGATTAAACTTAGGGCAGAGAAATGACCTACAGTTTGTTTCAATGTACCTAACTTGATAATCAAATGATTGGGCCTTTTAATTGGGGAAACTAGAAGTTAACATTTTCTGTTGAAAAATGAACCCAAATATTTTGTGTAAATGAATGTGTGGGTGGGTGGGTGTGTGTGTGTGTGTGTGGAGGGGAGGGGCATAGAGTGATGATGTGATTAGTTAAGATAAAGAAGCAAAAGAGGTGAGTTCAAAAGGTCATGCACTGAGCCTTAAAATATTCAGATGCCCAAGAACCAGGGAACCAAGGGCAGGTCTGATTGACATGGAAATAGTTTCCCAGGTCCTCTTTACCTCCTTCTCTGTGCTTTGTCTGTAGTCACAGAATATCAGAGTTAATGTACTGTAAGTCTCAAGCGAGCTAATAACTAAACTGAATTTAGAATTGAGTCCGCTAACTTCAAGTATATAGTGGTTTTTTCCCCACATGTCCATGCTGCTTCTTATCACTAAATAAATAAATATCCAACTAAATAAATAGAAGTGGAATCGCCTTATTACAGTTTCAGGAAACATCAGACAAGACTATTTTTATCAAATAAAATTTAATTCAGTTCAGCTCAAAAGTATCTAACCAAAAGCCTACCATGGGTTGTTTTTGCAAAACACATAGAATCTTTCTGTCCACCGCTCCTAGCTCTTCTTTCTTGGCCTCTATGGAAGATCATAGTAAGGTTAGTCCAGCTGGGATTGGAAACCTTGAAATATAGGAAGCCACAACAGTTCTCTTTCTATGACATTTATATTGTACTATGAGAAAAAGCCCAGAGATCAGCAAAAAGAGCTACCACAAAACTTCCCTTACTAGACTAGAACAAACTAACCAGACAAGTATTTCCCCTAAGCCTATTTCTAAGGCAAACTTGTTTTCCTGTGAAATAGTTTTTCATTTTCTTCTCACGTAAACACACATCAGAAACAAGGTACTATCCAAAGGATTCCGGTGACAATGTGTCCACTAGTGCATTTCATTCCCTTCTATCCCAATGTTCCCTGTGGTTGCAAAACTGCAATATGGTAGAAATCATTCTCACCCACACACAATTGCAACGTGAGCAACATAATTTGCAAAGTCATTTTCATCAGTGTTTTCTGTTTTCAAAATGAAGCTTTACACCTCCTTATTTCAGTGATGTAGGGAAGTTGGCTGCAGCCTTGTCATATAAGTTGTATTGGAATCACAAGTTTTGGAAGTGTTTGGCAATTTTTCTTAAAAGGATTTTCTATTCTCCTACTCCTCCTCACTGGGGAAAAGAAAAGCTCATCAATATCAGTCAACAGTAGGAAGCTGCTATTTTTTTTCTATTGATTTTTCTTTCCTTTGATGTCCCTTGGTTTGTTTTCAGTTGCACATATAAAGTCCTTCTAGGATCTCAGGAATCATCAAAGAAACAGTATATTACTCTCTATATTACAACGAAAGCATTTTTGTGTGTCCTATTTTTTTAAAATTATTTACCAACTCACCAGTTGATGGACATTTGGACTGTTTCCAATTTTTTGCTATTGTAAACAAAGCTGTTATGAACATTCAGGTACATGGAGAACGAGGTTGGCAACGGGTGGGTGGGGCCTTGCTTTGGGAGAGGTGGATGGTGTATTCCCCAGGTAGGGAGAAATGTAAAAACAATGCATGGAATCAGGCAGGTTCAAAGTGGAGCTTAGGACCAAGCCCAGGCTTGGTTTGGGCGATGTTGCTCTTACTAGCCAAAAGGGTCTCCTGCTTCTATCCAGCTGTTAAGGCTCTTGATCATCCCCTGGGGAGACAGGAAGGCTGAGCAGGAAACCATCTCTTCTTCCTGTTTCTAGCAACTGCCTTGACTTCTTAGAGAAAAAAGAAATCACAGTAAGCTAGTGTCTTAGGTTGGATTCCCTGGCAAAGACTCTTGAGACAGAGAACTGCATGCAGAAGGCTTATGGGGTGGGTTCTCAGGAGATGAACCTGTAAAAGAAAAGAAAGGCAGGATTGGGAGAGGGAAATTGCTAGCCTTCGAAGTGGTTGCAACTGCAGCCTCAGCTGATCCTAGAGGAAGTGCTGGAGCTGGGATGCCCCTGGGAGTTGTCCCAAAGTGAGGACAAGGGCCAGGCCTTGGGATCCTGCATCAGCTCATTCTTGGCCATGGACTACAGCCGAGGGCAGTTCCCAGTGAGAGACACGTTTGCTGGAAGAACTGCTGTGCTGGCCCTGAAGAAGGGACCTGGGTGGGGCATCTTAGCTCAGCCCTTTATCCATATAGACACTGAGAAGGCAAGTACTGCGGGAAAGGGTCATTTCCAGAGACACATTTTGTTCCGTAGGTGGTCACTCACCCTTTCAAAACCATCGAGCTGCAGATGAAGAAAAAGGGATTCAAGATGGAGGTGGGCCAATACATTTTTGTCAAGTGCCCTGTGGTATCCAAGCTGGAGTGGCACCCTTTCACCCTGACCTCTGCTCCTGAGGAAGACTTCTTTAGCATCCATATCCGCATCGTGGGGGACTGGACAGAGGGACTGTTCAAAGCTTGTGGCTGTGATAAGCAGGAGTTTCAAGATGCCTGGAAGCTACCAAAGTGAGTACAAAGCATCTATTCCGAAGGTGCATGAGTTCAGGAAAAATGTCACTAAATAGTTTTACTCCTCTCATCTCTCATTCTACTAGCTCCTGAGTCTGACAAAACACACAGATTCTCAGGGAGGGTGGGGGGGACTCGAGGGGGGGGAGTCAAGGAAGGGAGGGAATACGGGGATATGTGTATAAAAACAGATGATTGAACTTGGTGTACCCCCAAATAAATAATAAATTAAAAAAACAAAAAAAACAAAACAAAAAAAACCACACAGATTCTACAAATCTAGGGAGCTCTCTCGGTGTTCCCCATTTTATATACGTGGTGTGTTTATGCATATATTTTAAAATCTTATGTGAAACATAAAATATTTGAATCAAATATTAATCATGGATATTCCCCAGTGCCTTTAAATTTGTGAGGGTCAAGGCCAAGGTATATTACCTTCCAATCAAAGCTATACTTAAAATTAATTGGTGTATGTTTTTTGAGGGTAAATGCCAGATATTACTCACTTGGCCTCCTTCTTCCCACACGCCTAACACGGCGTCAGGCACTTAGTAGATGCTGAAGAAAAGTTTGTCAAATAACTCAGTGAATAGACCAACAAGAAGTGGAGATATTAAATTTATAAGATTTTATGATGTGGAAAATTCTCACTTTAATGTGCAATGTAAGCAGGAATTTCAAGTGTGGGCTGCCCTGACAAGAGACACAGACGTGTGTGTACGTGTGTGTGTGTGTGTGTGTGTGTGTGTGTGTGTGTGTGTTGTGGGTGAAGGAGGGGTGGGGACATGAAAAAAATACCCCTGAGGGTTACCACATATTTTCGGTTAGCTAAAAATTCCTCTTCTTACTTCCAACCCCGAGGTTCATACTGAGTTGGTTACTTGAAAGCTATCTCACAAAAGAAAGTGCCCCATCAGTACATTGTCCCAGTCTGAAGCGACATATTGCACACCCCCGGTGATAATGTGTGCCCTGTCGTCCTCTGAAGAGCAAGACATCCGTGTAACCATCTCCCTCCATGCTTCCCTCCAGGATAGCTGTTGATGGGCCCTTCGGCACTGCCAGTGAAGATGTGTTCAGTTACGAGGTGGTGATGTTAGTGGGAGCAGGGATTGGGGTCACGCCCTTTGCATCCATCCTCAAGTCGGTCTGGTACAAATATTGCAATAAAGCCCCCAACCTAAGGCTCAAAAAGGTAGGTTCTTTCCTTTTTCAGAGGGCTTGGAGCTGTCACCACACTCTGCCAAGTGAAGCCTCAGGGCAGAGGCTGGCAGAGACCGGGGGAAGTGAAGACAAGTTTTGGGTGGTTTCAGAGAGGCAGGCTTCTCACAGAAGGGCTCTTGGATAAGTTAAAGGTGCTTCTGGGAATTCCCTGGCGGTCCAGAGGTTAGGACTCCAAGCTTTCACTGCCAAAGGTGCGAGTTCCATCCCTGGTCGGGAAACTAAGATCCCATAAGCCGTGTGGCACAGCCAAAACAATAAACAAACAAATAAATAAATATAGTTTTAGATAAGGAAGCCTATTATTGACAGTAATATTCTGTATTTGTATAGCACTACTAGAAATTCAGAAGAGAGTTGGGAATAGAAAGTATTCACAACTCCAAACCAATAGTTATCCTTTTTGTAAATTCTCTTCCAATATTTTCCCACATGTTTACATATTTTTGGAAAGCTGTAAATATTGAGTATGTATAATTTCATGTCCTGCTTTTTCTGAAAACATATAGTGTTTTTCAGTGTTGTCACAAACTTGCTAATAATCATTGTTGATGATTCCTTCATGTTCCATTGAGAGGACATAGAATAATTTTTCTATCATCTTATGTTAGATATTGAGATAGATTCCATTTCCAGCCCCCAGCACATTTATTTACACGGGGAGGGCAGGAGACATGTCCTTTCATAACACTTTTATTTTTTTACTTTCTTATGGCTGTCTCTTCAGAATAAAGTCCTAGGGGATTTTTTGGTCACATGTAAGTTTGGCTTCATTGCCTGATAAAGGACATCTTTAATAAAGCTTGAGTCATTCTAATAACTGCAGAGATAACCTCTAATAGGCACATTGAGCTTACCTTGACTTTTCATCCTCCCTTTCCCCTCTTTTTGATGTGGAGGAGGTTTGGGTAGAGCTACTTTTTCCCCTAGTAACTCAGGGATGTCTACCATTAACCGGTGGGGAAGTAGCACGGTGGCAGCCACGGCTTATCTAGATCCTGTTGGTCAAAGGAAGCCAGGGATTCTGGGAGGGCAAGAGCAGACCCAGAGGGAAATTGGTGGGCTAATGTTTTCTTCTTAAGCTACGGATTTCTGAGAACAAGCTATTTATTTGCTGCCCTGCCATGAGAAGGCCAGAGCAGGTTCACGTGAGCTAGTTTGTCAAATATCTAGAGCTTTCTGAAAATCTATGTTTCCAGGCACTCTGAGCAGCAGGGAAAAGTGGAGGGGGGAGGGTAGAAATCCATATTTCAATGCTGATCAGTCCCTATTTAAATATAATCTGCTTAACTCATGGATATAGAGAGCAAACTAGAGGTTACCAGTACGGAGAAGGAAGTGGGGGGGCAGGACAGGGGTAGGGGGTTAAGAGGTACAAATGACCATGTGTAAAATAAATAAGCTACAAGGATATAATGTATAACATGGGAAATATTGCCAATATTTTATAATAACTATAAATGGAGTATAACTTTTACAATTGTGAATCACTGTTATATACCTATAACTTATGATATTACACATCAACTGTCCTTCAATTAAAAAAATTTAAAAAATAAATACCATCTGCTTCATGGTCTGTCCCCCTCTCAGATCTACTTCTACTGGCTGTGCCGGGACACACATGCCTTTGAGTGGTTTGCAGACCTGCTGCAGCTGCTGGAGACCCAGATGCAGGAGAAGGACAACGCCGGCTTCCTCAGCTACAACATCTACCTCACTGGCTGGGATGAGTCTCAGGTGAGGACAAGATCCCCGATCTCAGGGCCCTCCCATAGTGCCCAGGGCTTACCGACTTCCCCTTGGTTATTGGAGTGTCTTGTGTACTGTTTTTAAGAACAGTTGATGGGTTCGGGCGATCCAGTGCGTTCACTTTGACTCAGCATCCCCATACGTTCAGACTGTTGATATTTGATTCAAAGTTGGTATCTGTGGGACAAGTCAAAGCTAGAGAGCCTACAAGGGAGTCAAAGCCATGACTTTGACCTTGTTAGAGCAATGTCCCCACCAGGGGTATCCAAACCAGGTGGACAAGATGATCTACTATGTTATGGGAAGAAAATAAAAAAAAAATCAGCTCACTCTCTCTCTCTGCATTTATATATATATGTGCATATACATATATATGTATACACATGCATAAATGTGTGTATATATTCCTTTAATTTATATTTATGCGTGTTTTATAATATACATAATATATAATAAGGAGTCATAATAACTGATAATAGTTATTAGGCATATGCTTGTGCCAAGCAGTGTTCTTAGTGTTTACATAGATTGTCTAATTAAACCCTCACAACAACCTTATGAAGTAGCTATTATTCTTATCCAAACTTTACAGATGGGAAAGCCAAGGCCCCGAACAGGTTAGGTCGTTTCTCCAAGGGCATCCAAGTAATAAATGCTCCAGGACCTGCACTCTTAGCCACTCCCAGTCGTCCATGATTATCATTTGTAAATAAATCAATATATATCTAATGAAAGTCATATATGTGTGTGTGTGTCTGTATATGTGTGTGTAGTACATATATGTGTATGTATATATACTCTCTCCCTCCTTACACACTGAGCAATGAAAATGTGAATTTTCAATTAAGACATTTACAGTTACAATTACAATTACTGATAAGATAATAACAATTCACAAGACAGCCCCTACAACAACGAATTATCTGGTCCCAAATGTCCAAAGTGATGAGATTGAGAAACTCAGAAACAAGTGAACGATTCCTAGGGGGGTACCATCTTTCTAAATAAGCAAACATTAATGACTTGGCCTAGAGGCGGCATAACTCTCGGCCTGAGTGAGGAGCTGTCTCAGCTGGCCCTCCCCACACATTGGCTCCTCACCCAAGACATTTTTCACATGCACCTGGTACCTGTGAAAACTGACTTCTCATTTAGCTTTTGGCCTATTTCTTATCATAGATTCTCCAAGTCTTAGGAAAGTCTTATTGCAAACGTAGGTCCAGGGACACATGAAAATTGCTGCTCCAGAAAAAGTGGTTTTAAGATGCCACTTCTGCAATTTAAAAAGAAAACAACAAAATTTGATAAAAATGAAACCCGGGGGAAAAATGTATAATATGTAAATTGCTTTGCAGTTTTGTTTTTTTCAAAAGCCGGACACAGTTTTTAAAATGGCAAATTTCTTTGCATTGAAAAATAGTTATTTTGCTTTGCAAAACTTTGTCCCTACAGGATTATTAAACCAGGGTAACCACCCTTCTTAACCTCTTCCGTCCCCGTCATCCATTCCCTATCCAGTGAATTTAAAATCTGATTTGTTAAATAAATTTAATTAACCATTTTTATTAAAAAAGATACCTGTTGTTCAAACTGAGGTCCCCTAGAATGGTAACAGAAAACAACACATGACTCTATACACACACACACACACACACACACACACACACACACAGACTAGCTTTAGGCTTGGTTTGATGTCTCATTACATTACCAAAATATGAGTGCAGTTTAATGTGGTTGTTTTAATTCTTAGTGATTCTCCCAAAGGAGTGGGGGTATATTAGGGTGAGAAGAGACTGTCAGATGTACCACAGAGAGAAAAACAGTGACACAGAGAATTTAAACCCTACCCACATTTCAAAGTCTGGCTCAAATGCTGCTGCCCTGAAAGCTTCCCATATCCTCCCACCCGTCCTCCCTTCTTTGTTCTCAAGGAGATATTTGTGCCTCCTCTACAGCACTCATGGTACACTAGTCGCCAAATAGGATTGCCCAAGTTTATACCTCAAGGTCTCCCTTTCTAGACTGTAAATTGCTTGAGAACTAGTTTGTTCAGTGTTGACCTTCTAGCTTCCGGCATGGTGACTTGCCTCAAATATATGCAGTTAGAATGGTAATTAGAGCTTGGTTTGTGAGAGATATAGGTATATCTGTGTGTGTTTATACAGCATGCCTCTTTTTTCTGAACTCATATCCTTTCCTGCAGGCCAGTCACTTTGCTGTGCACCATGACGAGGAGAAAGATGTGATCACAGGCCTGAAACAAAAGACCTTGTATGGACGGCCCAACTGGGATAATGAGTTCAAGACCATTGGGAGTCAACACCCCAAGTAAGGAGTTCCCCCACCAAGGTGTTCTTGAGGCTCGTGGTCTACATAAAGCAGTAGCTCCCAAACATGGCTAGATTTATATATTCTGGGAACTAAAATACCTAGATTACTATATTCACACCCATACAAGTTTCTAGATATCTCTGACTTTGAGGAATTCTTTAAATCACACCAAAATTGACTGCAGAGTTCCAAACAAAGATTCCCAGGCCCCACCTCAGACTCTCTGAACCCTGCTTCCCCCAAGTAGGCCCATAACTCAGTTCTTTTCCTTCAGCTCCTAAATGTCACTCATGTATCTACTTCTATTAATTCACCATGATTTATATTGATTACTAAGGAGACACTGTCCCCACTTTCATTTATAGTTTTTGGGTCCTAGATCATAAGTTGACAGATAGTCCAGGTCCTTCCTGCCCTCCCTAAAGCTTTAGCCATCATGAAACTTTGAGGGGATCCCCTATCTTGCTAGAACACGACAAACTCAAGAAATCACCATAAATACACTCTCTATGCCTTTGCTTCTTACACTTTAATGAACATATAAATCACTTGGGGGAGCTTTTTAAAATGCCAGTTTAGTACGTGTGGGGTGGGGCCCAAGAATCTGCATTCTTGGTTTTGAATAGATTTTTGAGTTTTATTGAAATCTTACGTGAACAAGAAATTGGAAAAACAATCATCACATCAAAGAAGAAATTGTTACAGCTTTTATATTTAAGCCAAACAGATTTTATAGGGCAGATTTCAAAACGGTGTGAAGTTATAACAATTTAAAAACCCAGTTGACCTACTTCAAGAATCTGCATTCTTAAAAAGCTGACACCAAGGCTACTAGTCCGGAACCACAGCTAGAGTAGCAAGGCTTTAGAGTCTCAAATGTTGAGGGGTGAAGCCACACCAAGCTGTCAACAGAGTTGGTGTCCCTGAAGCGGGTGTGTTCCTGATTTTAAGATGGAGTGTCTGGGGACACAGAGCCCTGAAGGGAAGTAGCCCACAGGCTCACAAATTCACCCCCATTTTCTCTGTGGTAGAAGTTTCTGCAAACATTGCTTGAATGTCATTTTTTCAGAGAAGTCAGTTGCCTTTTGAAGTAGCTGGCACCCCGCCATCCCACCCTGCCCCCCTGCAAACAGGACCAAGCCACCCTCCTGCATGGTAACCTGAACTCTGTCATTTGTGGAAAGGCAAAGGAGCAGAGGGGACTCTGCTCTGAGGCCTAAAATCAATAGGAAATCCCTCCACGTGCTTTGTAATTGATTCCATCCCAAAGCCTGAAACTGTCTTTTTTCTCTCTTTCCCCGAAGTACCAGAATAGGAGTTTTCCTCTGCGGACCGGAAGCTTTGGCTGAAACCCTCAATAAACAGTGCATCTCCAACTCCGACTCTGGCCCCAGGGGAGTGCATTTCATTTTCAATAAGGAAAATTTCTAACTGGTCTCTTCCATGAGGAAATAAATGCGGGTTTTACCACCAAATGCCCGAATAATGCTAGTTGATAATATAAGTTGCCCCCTTAAAAAAAAAAAAAAAGAGTAAAAGCAACTATAATGTGATGATTTTCCCTGAAAGGAATGTCAAAGATTGTTTAATGGTGATAAATTTGCATTTGTATGGAGCCTTATGGTTTTCAGAGCAATTATATAAATATTTTTCATTTTGTTTCCTCACAGTAATGCCAGAGAAAGGTAGGGCAAGGATTCTCAGACTCAGTTTTTAGGATTAGAAAATGGGGGCTCAAAATGGTGAAGTAGCTTCCCTAAGATTAAAGCTGAGACTAGGCCATCTGACTCTAGGTTTGGTGATCTTTCAGCAATACCAGGCTGCCTGGAAATAGTTTTGTATATTCCCCAAAAGAAGAAACAAACCGGTGAATAATTATTCATATTCCCTTTTATGTCACCTTTGTTATCGTCATTGTCCTAGCGAAGGAAATTTTCCAAATAGGAGGTAATATATGCTGAGAGTGATTCATCACTTACTAGTGACAGCATACTCCGGTTTACCGATACAGCAGCCTAACTGGGTCAGAGATTCCTCCTACAAAAGACTATTAGACTGACTGGAATTAATGCATGACCCACCATTTACACTGGTGCTTGGCAGAGTGGATACTCAATGAAAGTTTGCTGGATGAATGAATGAATGAAAAGACATTTAGAACCATACAATGCCAGGGTAGAATTAATTGAAAGCCTTAAACAGAATTATCTGAGGAAATCACTTCTGAGACTTGTTGACCAAAGGAGCCTGATTCTCTTGAAGGTAAAGAATAGGCTGAGGTTAGTAGCCAATAGGTTGTCCAAACACTCTTATATAAAGCATGTAGGAAAGGGAGATGGAGGCAGAGAACTGAACTCCTGTCATAACTCTGGCTGGCCCCTTCAGTCCTGCTCTTTATGCTATGAAAGAAATGCAAACTGATTTATTGCCTGAAATGGTCTTCTCTAGCCAGCACTTGTGAATTTGAAATTAAGAATTGTGACAAATATGTATCTGATAGGCCCATCTGCTTTGAATAGCACCATCCTTTGTTTTACTTAAATACACAAGCAAAATAGATCTTACTGGTGGAACTAACGATGTATTGTTCTATCGTCCTGATCATGATAAAATTTACACCCCCAGAAACTAAAATCCCTAGCTTACTGTGTAGATATTGAATTCATATCCAAGAAAATGTTCTGGATATCCGTGAGTTCGAGAGTCTCTAAATCACTGTTAATGTGGCCAGAAGATTTTTATTCCCCCTCAGAACTGCTCCTAGTTCTGGGAACTAAAAACAGCTTTACTTGTTATATCCTCTGGGGCCACAGATATTTAGAGGTATTCAACTTCTATAATGAGGAAGAAAGAGAAGGGAGCACGGGGAAGGGCAGAAGACAGGGTTAGGAGGGAAGGGGAGGGAAGGGGGAAGAGAATAGAAGGAAAGTGAGAGAAAACAAAAAAAAAGGCAAAAGGGAAGGGTAGGTGAATGGGGATCACTTTCTACCCCAGATTTCTTAAAGTCTTGTATGTATTGAATTTAATTGCAGGAGCTATACGCATATTCATTTTATTTTGATTACGTATGGTATTGAATCTGAAATTCTGGCCACAAATTTAATGCTGAGTGGGCATATTCAGGGGACTGGGCTGAACTAGTAAGAACTCAGTTGTTCTTTTGGGTTCCCAGGATGCCCAGGGCATGGAGGGTCAGTCCTGACAAGTCAGTCTTCCTTTGCGAATGTCGCCTCCCCGCAATGTCCCAGGACTGTTTGTGCATAGAGAAACTTAGGTCCAGCCTGTTCACACTGCACCCCAGATATCAGTTCATTCATTCAACAAATTTTTATTGTGCTATTACTGTGACTCAGGCTCTGTGTTCATAGTTTCAGTTCTTTACACTGAAGTGTGAGCCAGAGGGGGAACCAGAGTTAGAAGGAGTCTGAGAATCTGGACCCTCGCTCATCTGTGTGGCATAAGTAAAACCAACTCCAACTGTTGCTCTAAAAATGCTTTTCCAGGGTTTTCCATTTTTGACACCAACAGATTTACCAAAATAGAGACATTTGCCCTGTGTTATCCTGGTTATGAGATGAAAAATGAGTGTAAAAGCGCTTGTCATTATGATAGCTTCCTTTTCCATTCTCGTCCCCAGCCGCTGGACGCCTGCGCAGCTTTTTTAGCATTTAGTATTTAGTAACAGGTACTGAGAAAGCAATTAAGCATTGTTTTTAATCTCAAAGCTATGAAGGCTTTTTATATTTCTTTTGCTTTTGCAACATTATGTTTATGAAGTTTTGAATACTTGTAGATGTTGTGTGTGAATAGTTGTAGGGGGGGGGGACCCTGGGAGATAATTCTTGGGAAGAACTATCAAAACTGTGCTCAATTATTAAAATGAATGAGCTCTCTCTGTGTCTGTGTTATTTGATCTTCATATTCAAGGGTGGATTCAGATGGCAAAGATTTTCTCTACCCCAGTGGGATTGAGATTCTCTGTGTTTTTGTAGATGACATGCCAAACACTGCACGATTTCTGAATTGAGAAAGGAAAACAGTACTGAGTTCTGTACTAATGTCCTGGTGACCCTCACGGCACTGGTTTAAGGGAATGGACAAGGGACTATCACCTGACATTGTAGACAGAATTTCAAAGGCAAAGAAGCCCTAATATAAGACCTCAGTTTTTCATTTCCACTCATCTTTTAGGTTCTAACTTTGCAATTAGGTGCCATCAAATCAGGTTGTGAATATATGTATGCTTATGGTCCCCATTGTTCTAAATGAGTCAACCAGTTACAATCCCCCCGTCTAGGAAAGGGATAGAGCTTTGGGCATATGTTCCTATGGGGGTCAGCAAGTGCTGCCATGCGGGGAAAGGTCATGAACTGAAACAAATGTCAATAATAGAAATAGCTAATGTTTAATAAACACCTACTACACCAAACATTTTACATACACTTCAGCTAATCCCTCAGGACACTGCAAGGTAGCCATTTTATCCCAATTTCATTGATTAAAAAAAAAATTGAAGCTGAGAGAGGGATAACTGATAGGCTCAAACTATCCCACAACTACTCGGCGACTGTGTCAAAATTAAGTCCATATCTTCCTAGCGAAAAAGTCCATGTTCTTTATACCACACTAGCAGATTAGACAAGGTATAAGTAACCTAGGATATTTTTAAAGCTATTATGCTAGGTACAGATTATGTACTAAAAATGGCTGGGTAACAGTGGTGGTATAAACCTCTGGTTTATGCCATATAAGTATCTTGGTATCTTAGTTTAGAAACACTGCTTAACTGGATTCATGCTAATTTTCACTTTCATTTATCTTGATGTTTTTTCAGCTTTATTGAGGTGTTGAAAAATAAAGTTATAAGATAGTTAAAGCATATGACATGCTGATTCACCAAATAATGTTTTTCCAAAGAACAGCAACTTTCACTTATATAACCACAATGCAATGAACCAATCCAAGAAACTTAACACCAATACAAAACTATCATTTACTATATAGTCTATGTATAGGTGACATTGTATCCTTAGTGCATTGCATTAGGAGGTAGATATTATCAGTTTGTCCTGTTATTTGTGGTATTGTTTGATCACCAGATTTTTCTGTTATAAATGTAAAATATTATTTTACTTTTATAATTACTAATAAACATTTGGGAAGTATGATTGTATAAATACCATTTTCTCCAATAGTCTTTCACCCAGTTGTTTTAGCATATATTGATGACATGACACTGAATTGATTTTTATAATGATGGTTACAAAATATCTGGATTCTTAAACCTCAATAATCTGCCAATTTCTTTTTTGCCCCAGATTTATTGAGATATAATTGACATGCAACATTGTGTAAGTTTAAGATGTACAATGTGTTAATTCAATATATTTATATATTGCAAAATGATTACCACGATTAGCATTAGCTAACACTTCCATCCTGTCACATAATTACCATTGCTTTTTTGTGGTGAGAACATTTAAGATATACTCTTTGCAGTATCCCACAGGTTTTGACATGTTACACTTCCATTTTCATTTGATTTGAGATATTCCTTGATTTACCTTTGGTTTCTTCTTTGTTGTTCAGGAGCATATTGCTTAATTTCCACATATTTGTGAATTTTCCAGTTTCCTCCTCTTATTGATTTCTGGCTTCATACCATTGTGGTCAGAAAAGATACTTATAATTCAATCTTCTTAAATTTACTAAGACTTGTTTGTGACCTATCATTTAATCTATCCTAGAGAATGTTCTATGTGTGCTTGAGAAGAATGTGTATTCTGTTGCTGTTAGATGGAATATTCTGTATGTGTCTGTTGGTTCCATTGGTCTAAACTATGTTTCAAGTCCAACATTTCCTTGTTGCTTTTCGGTCTTGATAACCTGTCCATTGTTGAGAGTAGGATGTTGAAGTCCCCTACTATTATTGGATTGTTGTCTATTTCTCCCTCCAGATCTGCTAGTATTTGCTTAATGTATTTGGGTGCTCCAATATTGGGTGCATATATATTTACAATTATTATATCTTCTTGACTAATTGACCCCCTTATCATTATATAATGACCATCTTTGTCTCTTGTTACCATTCTTGCCTTAAAGTCTATGTTGTTTGATATAAGTATAGCTATTCCCGCTCTCTTTTGTTTCCACTTGTATGGAATATCTTTTGCCATCCCTTCACTTTGAGGCTATGTGTGTCCTTCAAGCTGAAGTGAGTCTCTTGTAGGCAGCATATAGTTGAGTCTTGCTTATTACCATCTGACTGCTCTATACCTTTTGAGTGGAGAATTCAATCCATTAACATTTAGAGTAATTATCGATTGGTAAAGACTTACTAATGACATCTTTTAAATTGTTTTCTGGCCATTTTGTAGTTCCATTTTTCTTTTCTTCCTTTCTTATTGCCTTTCTTTGTAAATTGATGATTTTCCTTAGTGGTATGCTTTGATTCCTTTCTCTTTATCTTATGTGTATGTATCGCACATTTTTGCTTTGTGGTTCCCATGAGGCTTACATAAAACATATGTATAACAGTCTATCTTACACTGATAATTTCATTTTGACTACATACAAAACCTCTGTCCTTTTATTGCCCCCTCGTATGTTTTTGTCATCATTTACATCTTTTTATATTGTGTAACTATTAACAAATTGTTGAAACTATAGCTATTTTAATACTTTTGTCCTTTAACCTTTATACTAGAGTTAAGTAGTCAACACATCACCATATTACAGTGTTAGGGCATTCTGAATCTAACCCTATGCTTACTTTTACCAATGTGTTGTATATTTTCACATGTTTTCATGTTACTAATTGGCATCCTTTTGTTTCAGCTTGAAGAACTCTTTTCAGCATTTCTCATAAGGCAGATTTAGTGGTGAGGAATTCCATCAGCTTTTGTTTATTAGGAAAAGTTTATGTTTTGTCTTCAATTCTGAAAGGCAACTTTGCTTGGTAAAGTATTCTTAACTGGCAGTTTCTTTCTTTCAGCATCTTGAATATATCATCCTATTCTCTTCTGGCCTGCAAAGTCTCTGCTGAGAAATCCACTGACAGCCTTATGGAAGTTCCCTTGTATGAGGGATTTTTTTTTCCTTTTGCTGCTTTTAAAATTCTCACTTTGGTGCTCGCTTCGGCAGCACATATACTAAAAATTGGAACGATACAGAGAAGATTAGCATGGCCCCTGCGCAAGGATGACACGCAAATTCGTGAAGCGTTCCATTAAAAAAAAAAATTCTCACTTTGTCTTTTGGTTTTAGACAGTTTTGTCTACGTGTTTTTGAGAAGATTGTTTTGGATTGAAAATTTTAGGTGACTTATTAGTTTCATGAACTTGGATGTCAATCTCTTCCCACATTTGGGAAGCTCTCAGTCATTTCTTTTTTCTTTTTCTTTTTTTTAAGCTCTTTATTGGAATATAATTGCTTTACAGTCTTGTACCAGCTTATGAGGCACACTAAAGTGAATCAACTGTATTTATAAACATATCCCCATAACCCCTCCCTCCCACGACTCCCTCCTATCCTCCCCATCCCAGTCCTCTAAGGCATCACCCATCATTTAGTTGATCTCCCTTTGTTATACAGCAACTTCCCACTAGCTATCTATTTTACAGTTGGTAGTGTATATATGTCTATGCTACTCTCTCACTTTGTCCCAACTTCCCCTTCACCCCCCGCCCCCCCAACACCGGGTCCTCCAGTCCATTCTCTGCATCTGCGTCCTTATTCTTGTCCTGTCACTGGGTTCATCTGTACCATTTTTTTTTTTTAAGATTCTGTATATATGAGTTAGCACACAATATTTGTTTTTCTCTTTCTGGCTTACTTCACTCTGTATTATTTCTTTAACTGAGCTTTCTACTCCTTTCCCCCCTCTCTTCTTCTGGAACTCCAGTGATGTATACATTATTTTTTATGGTGTCCCATAATTCCCCTAAGCTTTCTTCATGCTTTTCCATTCGTTTTTCTTCTTGCTCCTTGATTGGATAATTTCAATTGGTCTCTCTTCTCACTCAATGATTCTCTTTTCTGTGTGCTAAAGTCTGCTATTGAAGCTCTCTATTGAATTCTTCAGTTATTGTATTCTTCAGCTCCAAAATTTCTGTTTGGTTCTTTTTCATTTTTTCTATCTTTTTGTTGAACTTCTCATTTTGCTCTTGTATCAATTCCTGATATCATTAAATTGTTTATCTGTGTTCTCGTGTAGCTCTCTGAGCATCTGTAGAATAATTATCTTGAATTCTTTATTGGACAATTCCTGGACCTCCATTTCTTTGGGGCCAGTTACTGAAATTTTACCGTATTCCTTTGGTGAAGACATGTTTCCCTGATTCTTCATGATCCCTGTAGCCTTAAATAGGTGTCAACATATTTGAAAAAGCATCTGCCTCTTCCAGACTTTATGGACTGAGTTCAGTAAGGGAAGCCTTTTATCTGTAGGATGAGGCATACTGGATCATGTTGTGACCCTGGGTCTACAGGTACAGGGTGCCAAGTGTGGGGGTATGTTGCTGCACCTGATCTGGGAAAGTGCGATGTCTCTTCAGCTCAGGCCACTGGAACCTACAGTATAAAAAACTGTATGGTCCTTGGTGAGTACTGCATGGTGGGGGAGGGGGTGTTCTACAGTGGCTGCAAGGGCTGTTAGGGTCCTAAATGGTACCTTCGGTTTCAGTAGCTAGTGTAGCCATTGGGGGGTGGGCAGAGCTGGTGGTATACACACACTTGGTTGTGGCGGCCGGCAGCAGGTGCCCATGTAGTTGCTGACGATAGCTGCAGATGCACTTGTGATGGGAACCACGGCAGGTAGCAAGGGCCAGGCTAACTCTGTGCTCTCTAGTAGCTGCAGGAGACCTGACTGTTGACATGCTCTCCTGTGGCTGCATACTCTCCCCCAGTGGGTGTGTACACTGCAGTGGAGGCTGGTGATAGGTTCAGGCTAGGGGCGTGCAGGTGCAAAGCTGGAGGTGCTAGGTACAGGTGGGCAGGGTAGTGCTGGCCAGTGACAGTACATGGCCTGATCTGGGCCCACAAGCAGCTGCGGGGATCCTGGGTGTCAGTGCACTCACTCATGGCGGCACACTCTTCCCCTGGGCTTGCAGGTTGCAGTGGAGGCCAATGACTGGCGTCAGGCCAGCAGTACGCAGGTGCACAGCTGCAGGGGCTAGCCTCCAGAGCAGGCATGGCAGTGGGGTTGCCTAGGGGTGGGAGCTAGGCTGGGATTTTGCACCTCTGCAGCTGCAGAAGCTCCAGCTAGCTGTGAGTATGGCTCCAGGGCTCTGGTGGAGGTGGGAAGGGACTCAGGAGGCTAGGATCTTACATTTGCCCCGCCACAGAGACCTCAGCACAGGCGTGATCCCGCTTGTGGGGGAGGGGGCGCGGGGGCGATGGATAGGGTAGGAAGCAGGGAGAGACTCAGGTAGCTAGCATCATTGAACAGAATACCTGTGGGGCAAAAGCTGGAGAGATCATCAGGCGGTCCGCAGCAGCTGTGCTGGCCATTGGCTTCATCAGCGGGGAAACTGGCTGATTTTTTTCTGCTGAGCGGGACTCTGGGACCCACGCTCTCTCCAGCTGCTTGCCTGCTAAGAATAGCCTTTGCTTTCCTTCCTAGTTCATAGCCGGCTGTATTAACATTTCAGTTTTGCTGCTGAGGTGGGGTGAAACTGAAGCGGAACCTTCAACCTTCGTGAGGTGTCGCAAGAATCAGAGGAAGCTGTCACCCCACTCTTAAGGAAGGGGTGAGTTCCTGGTGAGGGGAGCTCTTTCTAGCTGGGAGGTTTCTTCTTGGCCCTGAACAATGCCAGTGGCAAGGGGCGGGGGGATGTGGGCAAAATGAATTTTTTTCTTCTCTTTTTATGTGATTATTCTCAGTTTTTCTGTTCCATGGTGTTGCTAAAAGTTCCTAAGTGGACTCTAGAGGTCTTTCAGAGCTGTTTTTGTTCAGGGATAGTGTCAGTCATTAATCTTTGTAGGGAGATCAGGAAGCTGGGTTCTCCAACATCACTATTCATCCTGTAACCTAATTTTCACTTAAGAAGGGACCTATTAGGAAATGCAATTATTTTGCTTGGATAAAAAGAAGGCTTCAGAGTGACTCAATGATATTTATGAAATCTACGTTTTTATATTTACTTTATTCATAAAGGACTTCTATCTGAAAGAAAAGGCCAGTTATTGTCAATATTGTGTGCGTGTGTGTGTGTGATGAAATAAAATTGCATGAGGAAGAAGCTAAGTTATAAAAGGACAGAATTTCTCAACTCTAAATGTTGTTGGGTAAAAAGCAAATTGCTGACAGAGGCTAGGAAATCTGACCCCTGGAGATTTCTAAAAAGTCAGCAAAAGATAAACCAGGTGGCCTGGGATTCTTTAAAACCTGTAGTCCTTATTATCGTGTGGTGGCTGGGGAATGAAATAGCCTCAGGAATTGGCTATTCCAGTTAATAGTAATTAATGCTAACAGAGTAGCAATTTTCAGGGAATTGGGATACTCTGTAAACTGTAGGGAGAAACTCAATCCTGATATACGCTATTTTGTGGACAAAAGGAAGTACTAAGAAAGCTTGGACTTGAATAGTGGCCACGATGAATTTATTTTCTCGATCTTACTCTGAAAATTGTACCTGTCTGACTTCTGGAAACAGCCCAAAGCATTATACTCTGAAACTTCATCCTTCAGGGAAGACTACTCCAAATACAGTAAATATGACATATAAAAAAATTAGGCTCAAAAGATCTTCACAAGTTTTAGAACTACATTAGAATATTAAGTAATCACCAGGTTTACCATTATGTTCGATCACTTGATTGCTAAACATTGCTTCCTCTTTCCAGTCATGCAATTCCCAATTAAGTAACAATAAAATCACTAGCCCTCCCACTCACATAGAATAAGTTAAACATCACTCTTTCAGATCAGATGGGGGGGAAATTCAGGGCAGAAGCAATGAATCACCTTTGTCTTTTCTGAGATTTCAGAGCAAATTTCAGACCTCCTCTTATTGCTTGATAAGAAAAAAGAATCACGCTATCCTAACATCTCCTGGGGATAGTTAATGCACCTACATTGGCTGAAAATCACTAGAGCACATGATTCACATGGTAGTTATTCCATATGCTGCTAATGAAGTTCAGCAGACCTATCTGATGAGCCTGTTTTCCAGTTGGGGGCTCTGCAGGACCCACCCACAGCTAAAATATTCAACTCAGGCATCTCTGTTGTCAACTTCCTGGTGCATCTATTACTCAGTGTTTCATTCTTCCAGGGCCAATGTGCCTGTGACTTTACTAAGATCAAAGGCCACATCCAACTCGCAATGGAGTAGGCTGTAAAACTCATTTTAAGAATATGAGTTTTTGCATTTTTTTCCCTTGAAGAAAACATTCCACAAATTTTACTTTCCACTTGGTAGGTAGAAAAATGCATTTTGAGAAATCTTCTTCCTCTTTAAGGTATCGTATATCAAACAGAGTGGAGGTGGAAATAGGGGGAAAAATGAGATATCACTAGATGGTACCAGTATTAATTAGAGGGAGTGAAACAAAATAGGGAATGTTAAAATAAAATTGGGTGATTCTTTTTCCTTGCTTTAAAAAAAGTAAATAATGTTTCAGTTGATTGCAATTTGGCCCCGATTTTCCACTTCTCTCTGTATCCATGCCCTCTGCCATGTGGCTTCAGGGTTTCTTCCATCAAGAGGAGGAGTCTATTTGCTCACCCTTTGAATCTGGGCTGTTCTTGTGACTTGCACTAACCAATAGAATGCAATGAAATTGATGTGTGAGTTCCAAAGTCTAGGCCTCAAGAAATCTGGCGTGCTTCTCTTCTCTCTTTTGCTCCTCTACCTTTTCCATGACAGTATACCCAGGCTAGCTTGCTTGAAGGTGATGTGTGTAGAGTGGAGCAGATTCGGCCTAGTAGTGCCAGCCGAGATACCAGACATACGAGAGAGAGGCCAAGACTAAAGAACTTTGTAGGCAACCCACTACTGACTGTGGATGCATAAGTGAGCCCAGCTCACATCTACAGAATCACCCAGATGAACTCCAGATGCACAGGAAAAAGTAAATAGTTCTTGTTTTAAGCATCTAACTTTAATGTGTTACATGACAAAGCTGCTGACTGGAGGGGTCCAGAATGAGAGTTGAAGGTGATTGTATTCATGCTTACATTGCATGGGAAATTTTTCTGGGGATTACCATAAAGAACATGTTGGCTCTATGAGGAAAAACACTATATCCTCTGAATTGTCGTGACTTATGTGGAGTTCTCCTTGCTTTGAAACTCCCTGGGATCACGGATCCCAAAGGTGTCGCCACATAGAAAATACGGGTAATTTATTTTAGACAGTTCTACCCCAATAGCTAGCATGTTGTTCTCTCTGTGTAGAAGTAAGCTATCGGGCAATCTTACTCCCTGAAACAGAACTAAAAACTGGGGATGAGGGCAGGAGGAAGTGTCTGAGCTGCCAAAATAGAACTAAAATCCACACCCAGTACATTAAACTCTGCCAAAGCCAATCTGAAATTCACTCAGAGCTTTTTCACACTTGCCATAACAAGCTTAGTGATCTTGGTCCCAGATCCATAGTTGGTAAGAAGTAGCAGGTTAAAAGAAGAGAGAAGAATTATTAGAGGTATACACACAATGGTACTGAGTGACATCTGAGAACCTAAAGAGAGAGTAAAGAAAGAAATGCTACAAGCAGACAAAAATTCAGAAGCATAGCAATCTGAGGTCATTTAGTATAAGGGAAAAGAGGTCTATATACCTCAACAGAACATAAAGGCATCATTGTACTGTATTTCTTTTTGTTGTTGTTGTTACTGTATTTCTTTTTTTATTCATTAATTCATTCATATTCAACAAATGCCATGCACACTGAGCTTTTTCTTTGGTCAGTGTACTGGCCAGAACCTAAAGGGCTGAGAATATTAATTAGAACCTACAATTTGACACAATAACATATATAATGGCACTTATGGTTTTTTACACATTTATTTATATTTATTTATTTATTGGCTGTGTTGGGTCTCCATTGCTGCATGTGGCCTTTCTCTAGTTGCAGCAAGTGGGCGCTACTCATTGCCATGGCTTCTCTTGTTGCGGAGCACAGGCTCTAGGCACGTGGGCTTCAGTAGTTGCGGCACATGGGCTCAATAGTTGTGGCTCATGGGCTCTAAAGCACAGGCTCAACAGTTGTGGCACAGGGCTTAGTTGCTCTGCGGCACGTGGGATCTTCCTCGCGCAGGGCTCAAACCCGTGTTCCCTGCATTGGCAGGTGGATTCTTAACCACTGCACCACCTAGGAAGCCTGGCAATTATGTTTTTAACACTCCATTCACAAGAGTTAAATCGTGTTGAGTCAGCTAAATATTCATGCACAATGGTTAAGATTTTTGCCTATGTTTATTTTTTTTTTATAAATTTATTTATTTATTTATTTTATTGGCTGTGTTGGGTCTTTGTTGCTGCGCATGGGCTTTCTCTAGTTGCAGCAAGCAGGGGGCTACTCTTCATTGCAGTGCGAGGGCTTCTCATTGTGGTGGCTTCTCTTGTTGTGGAGCACAGGTTCTAGGTACATGGGCTTCAGTAGTTGCATCATATGGGCTCAGTAGTTTTGGCTCGCAGGCTTAGTTGCATGTGGGATCTTTCCGGACCAGGGCTCGAACCCGTGCCCCCTGCATTGACAGGCAGATTTTTAACCATTGCGCCACCAGGGAAGTCCCTGACTGTTTAAATGATAAATTTTCTGGAAATTGTAGACATTAAGAATGACTCATTCCAGGGTATTCCTAGATGGCTTAAGTTTTGCATTATTAGTATGTCTAATAATAAGTTAGTATGTCTAATTTCCAGTACAGGAATGTCCACATTTCTTGGAGAAAGGAAAGAACTTGTATAGATTTTCCTTAAAGAAGTAAACTCTGTTTACAATTAATTTAAAGATAAAAATAATTAGTTTGCTTTAAACGTGGGGAGGGGAGAAGAAAGTTATATGATATTTAAGGCATTAAAAGAAGAAAAAAATTTTATTCTACAAATAATTCCTTAAATCTTCTGCTGAAAGTGAAAAACACAGAATACATTAACAATTATTTTCACTTTTCACTTTCTTACTGGCATTCAAAAACAAAATTAGTTATTTTCAGAAATGAGGAAGTTTTGACCTGGTGGTAAAGTTCTGCTGCAGGTGGTGTTGGTTGTTTTCAGATGGCAGAGAACTTACAGTTCTTCTCTAAGTACAGATTAAACTGGGAAAATGAATCCAAAGCATGCCCCTAGCATTTAGAAAAAAAATACATAGCCTCATTAAATAATGATGAAACCCACAAGTCACATGAAAAAGACAGGTTCAACTACATGATAAAAATTCAGACACAGTTCAGGATGGTGAACTGACCCTAAGCAATTTTCCTTCTCTTTCTCCTAAGATTCATAAAGCACATTTAAAAATAATAATAGTATAACCCATGCAAAAAGAATAGAAGAGGACCATCAAGGGATAAAAGATTTCAATACATCCCTAGAAGCTGGATGATTGGTAGAGGAGTGGTAATTCATGAACTGGGATCGAGGAAAGCAAAACTAGAATTATGTGCAGAGGAGGCTAAATCTTAGGAAGACGCCTACCTATCCTCAAGAATGCTGGAGGGTTTAGGGATGTGGAAATACCAGATATAAAGGAAGAGAATACTGGCAACTGTGACTGAAAAGAGTAGAATCCATCATCCAGCCAATGAAAGTTCCAGAAAGAGTACAGAGATAGCAGGTGGGAGAAAAGTATCAAAGAGATAACATAACTTAACCTGAGCTGAATAACACAAGTCATCATGCTGATAGATTTCACTGAGTAACCAGTACACTGAAAACAAATCCCCACATCTAGACACACTATTACACAATTTCAGAGTATCAGGTTAAAGCAAGATGGCAACAGCCTACAGATGAGAAAAATTAAAGCAAATTCAAACAAATCAAAACAGTTAACCCATAATGTAGAAAGAATCAAACTGTTTCTACCAACACTGGAAACTAGAAGACCATGAACT
This sequence comes from Hippopotamus amphibius kiboko, assembly GCF_030028045.1. NCBI lineage: Eukaryota > Metazoa > Chordata > Mammalia > Artiodactyla > Hippopotamidae > Hippopotamus > Hippopotamus amphibius. Next base: position 103,143,233 of record NC_080203.1, on the reverse strand, counting down.
AAGGCCCTCAAAGTTTTGCTGAAAGTCATATTCAAATGTTATGATGTCTCAGCCTGGGTCCCCCAGAAAGCAGAGTTTAAAGCAAAGATTAAAATGGTGATATTTGGCTTGCTAGGTATAAGCCCAGGGTGGTGAGGGTGAGGAGCAGGGAAAGTGAGGCAAGGAAGTATGAAGCACCAGATGTTAAGTATCACTGCACTGACCGCCAATTTACAGTGAGCCCCAAGCTCATTAGGTGTGTGTGCTCAGTGCTTGGATCGTCTCTGGAAGACCTCTGAAAGGCACTGCACCTCCAAGTGGTCCAAGAAAGAGAGAAAGGGGTAGGCATTTATCTTCCCAGTATATTCCTCTTGTCTGTTTTCCATTGGTCAAGATTTACTCCATGGGACTATAACCGCCTATGATATTGCTATATATATATATATAGAGAGAGAGAGAGAGCCAGATCGCCTAAAACATTTGTAATTTCCTAAGTAATATAGGTGCTAGGAACATCTTTGGTTCTAATATTTGGTCTTTGACCCCAGTTGCTGATACAGAGCTCCTAAATCTCTTGGAATTTCCTGAGTGATGGGAGCATCTTTGGTTCTAATGCGGTGACTACTGGTGGACAGAATTCTAGAGAGTTTTAGTATAGGGGCTGGTCACCTGAAAGACCAAGCCATTATTAGAAGCAGAGAAACTTCAGCCCCACTACCCCATCCTCCAGAAAGGGGAGAGGGGCTGGCGTTTGAGTTAATGACTGATCCTGCCTATGTGATGAAGCCTGCATAAGAGTCTCTGACCTGCAGAGTTCGGACAGCCTCCAGGTTGCTGATCACATCGAGGTGCCGAGAGGGTGGCACATCCCAAGAGGGTGTGGAATCTCTGTGACTCTTCCCCCATACCTTGGCCTATGCATCTCTTCCATCTGGCTATTCCTGAGTTGTATCCTTTTATAATGAACTGGTAATCTAGTAAGTAAAAGGTTTTCCTGCGTCCTCTGAGCTGCTCTAGCAAATTATCAAACCTGAGGAGGGGATCGTGGGAACCCCAATTTATAGCCCATGGGTCAGAAGTACAGGTGACAACCTGGGACTTGTGATTGGCACTGAAAATGGGAGCAGTCTTGTGGGACTGAACCTTTAACTTGTGGAACCTGTTGATAACTCCAGATAGATGGTGTCAGAACTGAATTAAATTGTAGGACACACAGCTGGTGTTAGAGAATTGGTCAGTGTAGGGAAAAATCCACACATTTGGTGACCAGAAGTGAAATAGTGTTGAGAGAAGGGACAGTTTTTCCTTTTCATCACCCTCCTCCCCTCCCCCCAACCCCCACCCCACACTTTTGGTTTGCATCGTCCAGCCTCAGTGACGTGTCAGGAATTAGATGTCATGCTCTGCGTTGGAACATTTCATTGAGGTCTGGGAGGAAAGGAGCCACCCCACACAGATGGGGCTCTGACCAAGAGGGAAAGAAAGGAGGCATTTGAGAGAATCGGAGAAGAAGCACATAGTTTATATCCTATAACCCAGCTAAACACTCAATTGTGAGGCGGAATAAAGACATTTTCTGACTTCCATTTTTTTCAAATCATTTCTTGATATATAATATATGTAAAGCAGTGTATAATGGATACTAATCTTGAGTGTACAAGTCAAGAATTTTTTTTACATATGTAGGTACCATGCAACACCATGCAGATCAAGATACAGAACATTTCCAGAACCGGATTTCCCTCATGCCTGATTTTCCTCCCTGCCCCTTAGAGGTAACCATTGTTCTGATTTCTAATATCATATACTTGTTTTTTTTTTTGCAAGCTCTGAATTTCATATAAATAGAATCCTGTGGTATATGCAGTTCTGTATCTTTCGCTCAAAGATCTTCCTGCGATTCATCCATGGTGTGTGCAGCAGAAGTTTGTTCTTTTTTATGGTGGTGTAATCTTCAATTCTGTGATGCCACTGAAACTCATTTGTCCATTCTTCCATTAACAAACATTTGGTTTGTTTCCAATTTTTGGTTATCATGAGTAAAGCTGCTCTAAACATTCTTGTATATCTTTTTCGGTAGTCATATGCATATATGTAGGAGTCAGATTCCTAGATCATAGAGTAGTGTATGTTTAGCTTTAATAGACAGTCAGACTTATCCAAAGTGGTTGTCCCAAATTATAATTTATAGTCCTACTAGCACACTTTGAAGGTATAATAATTAAGAAAGTGTGAGTATAAGGGCCAGGATATAAAATAGGCTATATATATTTTTTCAGGTTTATATATATATTCTAGTTAATATATATATATTAATAAATCAAGTTAAGATATATTAACTTGATGTAAACCAAATGTACAATTGCAATTAAGTGAAGGGAAAGGATGGTCTTTTCTATAAATGGTGCTGGAACAATTACATATACATATGGAATAATATAAACCTTGACCTCTACCTCACACCGCACACCAAAATTAGAGCTTAGCGTAGACCTAAGTGACCTAAATGGAAAAGGTAACAAACAAAATTTCTAGAATAAAACATAGGAGACTATATTTATGATCTTGGGGTTAGGCAAAGGTTTTATAAACAGTATACAATGAGCACTAACCATAAAAGAAAAAAATTTAAAATCAGACTTTATAGAATTAGGAACTTCTGTTCATCAAAAAATAATATTAAGAAATTAAAAAGACAAGTCACAGATAGGGAGAAAATAATTACAATATATATCCATAGAGGACTCATATTCCAAATATATAAAGAACTTTTACAGATCTATAACAAAGAGACAAAAAAATTCCAAGTGTACAAAACACTTGGACAGTCACTTCTCAACAAAATACATCTAAATAGCCAATAAACATGAAAAATTCTCCATGTTATCAGCATCAGGAAAACGCAAATTAAGATCACAAGGCAATACTACCTCATATCGACCAATACAGCTAAAATTTTAAACTTTTGATGTTCGTGGGGACGTGGAGGAATTGGAACTGTAAGATGTTTTCAGGTTTTTAGGTACACTAAAATTAACCTCCCATAACTCTTTCTTGAGACGTCACTTGAGGCTGCATTTTTTAAAAATGAGGAAGTAATCTAAAACAAATGAGGAAATAGGATGTAGAAAGCAATGGTTCTAACCCAGGAGAGCAGAGAAGGAATGTCCCAGGATTATGGCTGTGGAGTATTTCAGGGTGAGTGTATTTCAGATAGAAGCAGGAGAAAAGAGTGTTCCAACAAGATCTCCAGGAAATAAAGGAACTTGGAATATGTAAAGTGATAAGAGAGTTGGATTTCTTGAGCATATGGGAAAAACATTTGATGGGAGTTAAAAAAAAAAAAAGGAATCCATTCAGACATCACTCTAGGAATATTCTCTTTTAGTGGTATAGACATGACATTAGATCCATAGAGAAGGAAAAATAATACTAGCACAACTCAGATAGAAGTTAACAACAATAATAATAATGATCTATATTATCATATAATATTATAACGTCATAGTACTGTAAATGTTTATTGGTTTTCTGATTTCAGAATAATTAAAAGCATACATCATTTTATTGTACTTTTATTGTGCTTTGCAGATACTGTGTTTTTTCCAAATTGAAGGTTTGTGGCAACCCTGGTTGGAGCAACCTATTGGCACAATTTTCCCAACAGTATTATTTTTTAATTAAGGTATGTCCATTATTTTCTTAGACATAATGCTATTGCACTTAATAGACTACAGTATAGTATAAACATAACTTTTATATGCACTGGAAAACCCCCAAATGTGTGTGACTTGCTTTATTGAGATATTTGCTTTATTGTGGTGGTCTGGAGCTGTAATATCTTGGAGATATGCCTATAGACAAATCACAGAAGAATTAGGTGTGTATAAAAAGGTCTAAAAAGATGCACACCAAAATACTGGTATGATAATCTGAGGAAGTAAGAGGGATTTGGGGTTAGGTGAAAGGGAATTCTCACTTTTTCTCCATGTTGTGTTGTGTTATGTTGTATTGTGTTATTTTGGGGGTATTTTTTTTATCAGATTTCACATGATCAGATTCATGCATAGATTTCTTTATGAAACATTAGCTTATTCTAAGTTTTGATGAGAAATGCAATTCCCAGGCAGATTCTTGTCTTTCCTCTTTTGAAAATCTTTCAAGGCCTCCTACTGCTTCAGAATAGAGCCCTGACTTTGTTTTTGTCTTTGTTTTTGTTTTATTTTTGGCTGTGTTGTGTCTTTGTTGCTGTGTGTGGGCTTTCTCTAATTGCGGCAAGCAGGGTCTACTCTTCATTGCGGTTTGCCAGCTTCTCAGTGCAATGGCTTCTCTTGTTGCAGAACACGGGCTCTAGGCACCCAGTCTTCAGTAGTTGCAGCACACGGGCTCAGTAGTTGTGGCACACAGGCTCAGTAATTGTGGTGCATGGGTTTAGTTGCTTCACAGCATGTGGGATCTTCCCAGCCCAGGGACTGAACCTGTGTCCCCTGCATTGGCAGGTGGATTCTTAGCCACTGTGCCACCAGGGAAGTCCCTAGAGCCCCAACTTTGTAATGTGACTTAAAAGGGATTGTGTTTACTTCTTTGGTTTCACTTCTTTACTTCTTGATTTTGTACCTAAAAATATTGATGTTATACTTAATATCAAGGGGGCTGGAAAGTGCCATCCTGCCACATGCCTACAAGTGATATTGGACACTTGTGGAAAATATCACTAGTCCATGGTCCTTTTTGTATACAAAATACACTCAGCCCTTGCTCAAGTTTGACAACCCCAAAGTTCTCCCTTCCTGTCAGAGTATTAAGCTCAAATTTCAGGAACATTGGTTGATACCCAGGAGTTACTACAATTTCTACCTGCAAGCCAGTCAATTCTCAGTTAACAGCCAAGAGCACATTGCCAGCATTAAGTTTTCCATCTTTCCCTCCTAGATCTACAGGTTTAATAAATATATGATTTTCTTCCCAAGTGACTACAGACTAACATTTTTTAACAATGCTTTGCCTCTTGCAGAGATCTTCACTTTATCAGCCTTCAGTATCTGCTTCTTTGCTACCCACCAACAGATCGCTACGTCAAAGTCATTTATTTTAGGTTTTGTCACAGGATGCCCTACTTCTAATCTCAATTTCTATGTCAGTAAGTCAGGATTAGGCTCTGCTGCAGTAACAGACAACTCCTAAATCTTAATGGCTTAAAGCAATAAAAGTTTACTTCTTGCTATACTACATGACCATTGCATGTTGGCTGGGAGTGAAGGGAGACTCTGTTCAACGTTTTCCTCCTGTATGAACTGAGGCTGGGGCAGGCTCCATCTTCTTGCTTCTACTATGCGCTAAGGATGCTTTATGCTTCATCTCATTGAATCCTCACAATTATTATTCCTGCTTTTCAGAGGAGGACATTGAGGCATAGAGATATTAAACAATTTTTCCAAACTTAACTACTACCCTGTATCTTCACAAAATAATGATGAAAGATCAAGGTAAATGAATGAAGATACTGAAGTTCACTGGGATGGAGCATAAGAGTTTACTTCAAAAGATGATCTTGGAAAATCATTTTTATGGTATCCTTGCTAAAAGTGCATAGCCTGAATTCAATCAAGATCAGACAAACCCAAATTGAGGGACATTCTAAAAAATACCTGGGCAGTGCTCTTCAAATATGTCAAGGTCATGGAAGACAGAGACATTGAAAATCTGTTCCAGATTAAGGGAGACAAAACAACTACATGCAACCTGTGGACCTGGACTGGATCCTGGACCAGAAAAAGAACATTAGTGGGACAATTGATGAACTTAAGGACTGTGGATCAGATGACAGTATTTTGCCAGTGTTAACTTTCTTATCTTTATCATTTCTCTGTGGCATGAAAAATAACATTTGGGTAAACTAGGTGATGGGTATTCAGGAATTCTTTGTGCTATTTTTCTCACTTTTTTTTGCAAGTCAAAAATTATTTCAAAATTAGAAGTTGAAAAATGGGGAAAAAAAGATGATCTTGGAAGAGAATTCCACTTTCAAACCCAGAAGTTTAATTAGTGACAATATATAAGAGCAAAATTAGGTTGTGATGTTAAACAAAGTTAACCATTGAGTAAGAATAATGTGCATCTATTTCAGTAATTCCATTTACTTTGACAAAATGCTTAAGGCATAATCCTCGAATATAGTGCAGTATGGTTTCTAGATCTAGGGCCACTGTGAGTCCTGGAGGACCTAGGGAGGATCTGGGGAGATTGGATGTGAGAGGTGAATGGCCATAGAAGGGGTTGGTGTTGCCTGAAGCCCTAGGAGCTCTGTGAATGGTCAATGCGAAGCAGCATTCTAGGTGAAAAAGAGCCCACCCTGAATGGAAAAAACTGGCTTCCTCTTACAGACTTGCTCCAGGGCGTGCTGGACAGGAGCTCTGAGTGATGTGTCCCTTTGTCTCCCGCTGCGGGATGAGAGTTCAGCTACCTACCATCTAGTGGAGCTCCAAGAAACAGGAAATTGAGAACAGAATATAGAGGACAGTTGTGTTTTGAGCTCGTGTATGAAAATTGTCTCTAACACTTGGGAGAGAAGGAATAGTGAGTGTTGGACATAACAGAAAAGTCCAATGATGTCAGTGAGATTGTGGGGTAGGGAGCAACTGTCACTACAGCTGCAGCCAGAAGGGCTGCCATCCATCTCCTTAGTGCATGATAGAGTTGATCACATTCCCCTCCTTGCGAAACTCTCTTCACTGGACTTTCCAGGACCCCACCCTCTTCTCCTTTTCTTCTGACGCCACTGCCTGTCCCCAAGGCCTTCCCACTCCAGTGCACCGAGACTCCATTTGCTCCCCCAGAACCTCAGCCTGCCCCTGACTCTTCTCTCTCTCACACATCATGGGTAGTCCATTATCAAGTCCTGTCAACCCTGTCTTGAAAACATGTCCAGAATCTGACCTCTGCTTGTCGTCACCTCCACTGTGACCATCCTAGTCTGAGCTGCCATCATCTGTCACCTGCACCATCACAGTGGCGCTGCTAACAGGGCTCTTTGCTTCTGTCCCCACCCGCCTACTGTCTACTCTCAACACAGCAGCCGTGGAGGTCACATCCCTCTTCTGCTCAAAAACATCAGCGCGACATCATCTCACACAGAATGTTCCCATATGATCAGGTCCTCTGGTACCTATTTGGTCTTATTTCCCATTAACTCCCTCCTTTTCTCACTCAGCTCCAGCCACACTGGCCACTTTCTGTCCCTCAAACATACCAAGACTGGTTTCACCTCAAGAACTTTATGCTTATGGTTCCCTCTGCCTGGAAGGCACCTTCTCTCACCAATGTGTGTGACTCCCTCCCTCACCTCATTCCCATCTCAGAGGGGATGTCACCTTTATGAGAGAGGTCTGCTCTGACCACCCCATCTAAAACAGCAGCCCTGCCACTGTCCCCTCCCTAAACCACCCCCCTCTCTCCCCAGTATTACTTCTTACTTATTATGGCTTCTCTATAGCACTTTTTACTCTCTGAACATACTTCTTTAGTGTCCGCTGCTCCACCAGAGTGTAAGCTCCATGACAGGAGAGTTTTGTTCATTTGTTCCCCCAGAGCCTGGAATGGTGTCTGGCACGTAATGAACCCTGAGTAAATATTTACTACATGAATCACTGACCTCATGCTGTGCTGTGGGGGGGACGACACTAGAGAAGGGAAGTAGGTGTTGGGAGTTTGGCAAGAAAGGCCCAGAAAGGCTACTGAGGGATACAAATGAGACCTAGCAGAGAGAATGAAACAGAAGAATTTGGAATTCTGGTGATTTCTCTCCGGAAGAGTTTCCTACAGACCAGCCACTGCCCTACTTATACTCAGAGGCCTGGGAAATGCGGGTTCCAGTGTGCTAGGTTTAAACTTTGACATATTTTAATCATTTGAACAAATGGATACATTTTATGGGGAAAGCTGGAGATCTCTGACTATCCATCTTGGGTAAGTGATCAAAGCCAGCAGAGAGCCATCGTTTTGAATCTGAGGGAGAGCTGACTTTGAAGCTTAGACTTCAGGACACAATCAGTGGCGTCCTTCTGTCCCCTGGTGGCAGCACAGCTAAACTGCACAGAGAGACAAATGCCTTGAGGAAGAAAAGGCAAAACAAAAATTTCGAGGTTCTATTTCTCAAAGCCTATACCAACCAGAAGTATGTGTGTGCACGTGTGTGTTTGCCTGGGATAAAGACCTCGCAGTGTTTTTCCCTCCTGAAACTTGACCATACTGCCTTACTCACATGACTCTAGCATCCCAGGGGACCAATTTAATGGAAGGCATCACCCTAACGGCTAGGTTTGGCTATTAAACACACCCCTTAATCCAGGCCCTAGACAACCTCCTCTCATAACCATCTGCCAAGCGTGTTTGAAGAAGGGATTTCTGGTGGCTGGGAGGTCGGCAGGGGCAACCCCAAATCCCCTCCAGCTTTAGGCTTCTATGACTTCACGATGAGCCCTTCTCACTGCACTCGGTTGTAGTCTACAAGTCTGGCCATCCCTAATTTCCCTACTTCAGACTTTCACTTGCTGGAGGCATCTCTGCCTCCCTTGGATCTTCGCTGCTTGCATCTTACTTCCGCCTAGCAACACATTTTTTACTCTTGATTTTCTGTGACCGGAGATCTTATCTTTAAAATGTATCCTGAACATAGTGGACTCCCAAAGATAATGGTTCTCAAGTTTAACATGCATACGAATCACCAGAGGAGCATGTCAGAAATGGAGAATTCCGATTGTCCTCCACCTCACCCTCCACCTCTGATTCAGCACGTCAAGCACTCACGGAGCCTGGGCTTTTTGCTTTTAGCTGGCACTTCCAGTCTTCCCACTGCGGGCGGTTGGTGTATGGACGACCCTTGAGAAATACTGGCCAAAAGGGTTCCAAGGCCCCTCCTCTGACACTACCCTGAATCATTAAAAGAAAAGAGTCAAGAAATTTGTAAATATATATGTAGAACTGGGTTTTCTTACAAGACACGTCCTGTAGGCCAGCTTGGAGCTACTGGTCATTCTCCTTCTGTCTTTGTGGCTTCTGGATCACGGCCGGCTTTAGCCAAGTTGCCTGCTTGAACCTGCTCCCTTGCTTGCTGCCAGTCTTAAGCACTGCATTTTCTATTTGTCTTATTTTAGTTTTGTAGAGCCCTGTAACATATTATGAGGGAAAAAGTGCCAGAGAAGCTTCTGGACAGATGCAAAGGGTTGATTTAGTATCATATGTCTGTTAGATGAATAGACTCTTGGTTTGGGATTTTTTATTCTGTGATACTAAAGTTGTAAAGGCCCTAACCTGCCCTCTTCGGTTTATAGATGAATAAAGCACAGCTTAAGAAAGGTGAAGTGATTACTTCGAGATCACATAGCCAACCAGAGGTAGAGCCAGAACTAAAGTGGAGGGCTCCTTACTCCCAGTCAAGTGCCATTTTTGGCAGCAGAGGGGCAGTGAATGGTGCTTGGTGTGATTTTCAACAAACCTTGTTCAGCTCAGCCAATGAGAAACCAAACCCTACGGCATCCTTAGATTTTCTCTCTGCTTGGCTCCCTAGACCTACCAGTCATGAGCTCCAGATAATCCAAACTCCATTCTATTTCTCACATTTAGACATTTCCCTCCTACTTCCACAGCAATTGCTTTGGTTCAGGACAGTCATCCAGAAGAAACCCTATTGCAAGTTCTGTGCAACACACATGTGCGCGTGCACACACACAGACACAAATACACATAATCATATACAAAGAGTTGGGGAGGTATGATATCCTGAGCATGACAAAAAGAGCAGGCCCAGTGTGTACGATTTTTGTGCTTTGTTGGGGTGGGGGCTGGGCTATAGTGTGCGTCCCCTGCATTGGCAGGCAGAGTCTCGACCACTGCGCCACCAGGGAAGTCCGAATTCCCTCCCATCTACAAATATATTTGCTTGCTATTCTCAAGTCTTTATTATTTTCTCTGTATCTCTTCAGAATTTGACTTAAGAACAATCTATTAAGACGTAAAAGGTACACATCTTATAACCCAAAAATTCCACTTCTAAAGTGTTTTAGAGAAACATTCACACATGGACACAAAGAGATTCGAGCAAAGGTATTCACGTCAGCATTGTTTGTTAGAGTGGAACATTGGAAACGACCTAAATGTCCACCAATAGCAAATGGAATAAACTATGGCCCATCCATACCATGTGATACAATATAGCAGCTAAACTCAACAAGGTGGCTCTGTATATGTTGACATGAACAAAAATCCCAAAGGCATTATTTTTTTTATTATTACTGTTGCCTAAAAAGAGCAATGTGCAGAATAATATATATTATATACAGTTTTCCAATAATACGTGCATATATGTATATAAATGTGGAGAAACCCCTAGACTCATACATCAAAACGACAGCAGTTATTACCTCCTGTTACCCTTGGGAGTGGATGGCTCCCAAGGGTAACAGGAGATGGGAGACTAAATGGGGACAAGACGGAGAGCAAGGGGCTTGTTAAGCTTTTGTTATATGAAAAAGCTTTGCATAAAAAATGCATTCACGTACTATGTAATTTAAATTAGGTTTTTGAAAGTAATGTATAATTGTTTAACTGTTTCTAACCATATACTACATAAAATGAAATGTGATACTTTCCCTTTTCTCCATATTTTATTTATCTCTTCCCGTATTGGTGGACATTTTAGTGTTTTTTTTTTTAATTTGCTTTTACAAACAGTATTGCAAGGAAAATTCTTATTTGTCTTTATCCATTCATGTTATTATTTCTGTTGTATAGATCTTAAGAACTGTAATCATGGGATATAACACTTAAAAAATTGACAGATGTTGCCAAAGTGCCCTCCAAAAAGAGCATACTAGTGATTTCACAGAACAGTAGTTCTGTGGTAACTCCCTAGTTCATATTATCAAAGTTGCAACAATAATAACTGCTCCCAGACATACTGCGTTGGCCTTAAAGCCAGACAATAGCTGACTTAATTTCCTTGCCCTTGCCTGTGGACCATTTGTGGAACAATCGCAGTGCCTGACCACATCAGGCAAACGGTGGAAGAGACTGGGATAGGGTGGGAGGGGAAGGTAGAGGCTGGTAGACCATGAAATTGAGACAAACTAATGACCCATGGACCATATTAACCCACAGATATGTCTTCTTTGGCCTGTACAATGTTAGGCTACACAGTGTTTTTTTAAAAAATCAGAATCAGTGCCAAGTGTTACGGGAGCAAGTGCTTAATCCCACTCACGTGCCCTTTCATAGAGTTCTCCATGTGGAGAATCAATTCACATAACATCCCTGATCTTTTTTCACTCTCTCACTCATTCCTGCCTTGGGAAGTGAAGTGGCTTCTTCTTACCTTCCTCTTTGTTGATTCATCAAGAGAGAATATGTTGCTGCTTATGACTGGGTGGTAACTCTAATTCTGGGGGGTCAATATTAAAAAGATCAGTTTCCCTCAGTCCCATTCTCCAACAGAAAGGTGATTTTTTTTAATTAAAAAAATTTTTAATTGAAGTATAGTTGATTTACAAAGTTGTGTTAGTTTCTGGTGTACAGCAAAGTGATTCAGTTATACATATACATATACATATATTTTATATATATATATTCTTTTTCATAGTCTTTTCCACTATGGTTTATTACAGGATATTGAGTAGAGTTCCCTGTGCTATACAGTAGGACCTTATTGTTTATCTATTTTATACGTAGTAGTTTGTATCTGTTAATCCAAACTCCTAATTTATCCCTCCCCCGCCCTTTTTCCCCTTTGATAACTATGTTTGTTTTCTATGTCTGTAAGTCTGTTTCTGTTTTGTAAATAAATTCATTTGTATCACATTTTAGATTCCATATATAAATGATATCATATGCTATTTGTCTTTCTCAGAAAGGTGATACTTTGATTTTAATCCGTATTTCTCCTTGTCTCTTAATTTGTTCAGAACTCAGGCAGGGCAGAGGTGTATTATTTATGAGACCCCTAGGTCCAAACACCAATGTTGAAAAGTACTGAGGTTTTGAAATTGAGAGACTTCACACCATATTTCTGAATTTCTTACAAAACTGGAAGATTAGGGAACCCTGAGACCTTGTTTCTAACACGTCACAGTCCTCAATATTCCCTACTGTTTTTCTGATACTTAATTTGAGTCATTGACATTCAGTGTCATGTGATCATAGTTGTATTAAATAAAATGACCACCCAAAGATATCCACATCCTGACCCTCACACGTGTAAATGTGTTACATGGCAAAAGGACTTTGCAGGTGTGCTTAGGTTAAAGACCTTGGGATGGGAGATTATCCTGGGTGGGCCCAATGCAATCACAAGGGTCCTAATAAGGGAAAGACAGAGGCAGGAGGCTCAGAGTCAAAGGAGGAGATGACAGAAGCAGAGGTCAGAGAGGAGAAAGTCTTGATATTGCTACACTTCTGGCTCTGAAGATGGAACCACTAACCAAGAAATGTAGGAGCCTCTAGAAGCTAGAAAAGGCAAGAAAACGGATGCCCACCCAGAGCCTCCAGAAGGAATGCAGCCCTGCTTAAACTTTGACGTTAGTCCAGTAAGACTACTGTGGAGTTTTGACCTCTAGAACTTACTGTAAGAGACTAAATTCACGTTGTTTCAGGCCACAAAGTTTAAGCAGCAATAGGGAACTGATACAAAAGGTAACAAGAAAGTAACGTATTTCTTTTTTTTTAATTGAAATATAGTTGATTTACAATGTCGTGTTAATTCTGCACAGCAAAGTGACTCAGTTATGCATTTATATACATTCTCTTTTATATTCTTTTCCATTATGGTGTATCACAGGATATTGAATAGAGTTCCCTGTGCTAGACAGTAGGACCTTGTTGTTTATCCACTCTATATGTAATAGTTTGCTTCTACGAACCCCAAACTCCCACCCTATCCCTCCCCCACCGCCTCTCCCCCTTGGCAGACAGAAGTCTGTTCACTATGTCTGTGAGTCCGTTTCTGTTTTGTAGGTAGGTTCATTTGTGTCATATTTTAGATTCCACATATGAGTGATATCATATGGTTATTTGTCTTTCTCTTTCTGACTGGAAAGTAAAGTATTTCTTATATCCATATATATCCCAAGCAGGTAAATAGAAACTAGATCAAGTTGGCTATCTATTTCGGTAATTACGTGAGAGGATTTCTTTGTGAAAGGGTAGTGGGCATTGTTGGTTACTTAGCATCCAACAGTCATCTCACCTTTCATACCATGTGACCCAGCAATTACATTCGTAGGCATAAACCCGAGAGAGATGAAAACATATGTCCACACAGAAACTTGTTCACAAATGTTCACAGCAGCATTTTTCATAATGGTGAAAAATGAAAAATAATCCAAATGTCCATTGACTGATAAATGGATAAATAACTGTAAAAAGTACCCTCATTTTCATTGAAATATTTAGCCTTCTTTCATATCTCTGACATACTTTAGGGAAAGCTAACACTTCTTTGGTCTAAGAGTAATTCTGTCCTTGCTACAATGAATCATTCAGGAGCTCAAATTTAAGAGAGTCAATGCATAAAATTTTCCAGATTAAGAGATCGACTCATTACAGAAGAGCTTGGCTATTCTGGCAACTCACTTTTTCTCTTTTATTCTTTCTCTATCCAGTGGTGTATCATGGGTAGTGGTGGGAGTGGTCTTCCCTGGGTGCAAGCAATAAGAGGGCACATTGTTTGTAGAGAATTTATAGACAATAAAACCAACCAGAAGTTGATCTGCTTTTTTCAATGTTTTTTACTATGAAATTGTCTTTATTTCACCTTCATTTTTTAATTGAAAATTTTATTGATATCATTATAAATTCATCTACAGTCATGAGATACAATAGAGATAAATCTCCTATATCCTTTTCCCAATTTCCCCCAATGGGAACATTTTGCAAACCCCTACTACAATATCACAACTAGGATACTGACATTAACAAATCCGCCCACCTTATTCAGATTTCCCCAATTTTACTTGTATTCATTTGTGTGTATTTAGTTCTACACAATTTTATAATGTGTAAGTTTGTGTATCCACCACCACAGCCAAGATAATGAACAGTTCCGATACCACAAGGATTCTTCCTGTTGGCCTTTTATAACCACATCCACCTCCCTCCTGCCCCCTTCCCCCTCCCCCCTGCCCTATCTCTAACCTCTGGCATCCACTAACCTGTTTGCCATTTTTTAAACCTTTGTTTCAAAAATGTTGTATAGATGGAATCACACGGTATTCTTTTAGGATTGGCTTTTTCACTCAGCATAATTCTCTGGAGATTCATGAGTTCTTATGTGTGTGTTTTCTGAGTAATAGTTCACGTATGTACCACAGTGTGTTAAACCATTCACCCATTGAAGGACAAAAGTGCTTTCTAGTCTTTTGCTATTACTAAAAATGCTGCTATGAACATTCACGTACAGCTTTTTGTTCTGTTTTTTATCACCCTATGCTGGTGATTCTAAGCCATCTACCAGACCATGCCCATCAACCTGCTCCCTGCACCACTCTCTCTGCCACATTTGCTGCTGACACCATTCTCAACACTCGTGCTGGTGTTACTGGTATTGGAAGTTTGGTCTGTCTTCCCTGGATTGCAGGGTGGTAGTGAGAGGAGAGGGCAGCTGTGATGACAGTTCTGCTAATAAGAAAACTTGGATGAATCCTTGACAAGACTTTTGCTTTTCATATGTGTAAATACAACTGATTCACTTTGTTGTACAGCAAAAACTGGCACAACAGTGTAAAGCAATTATAATCCAATAAAGAGCTTAAAAAATAAAAAATAAATTAAAAAAAAAGACTTCTGCTTTTCATCTGCTCCCTTTTCTTCCTATTGAATAATGCTCTCCTTACTTTCTGATCCAAAATTCAGAGAACTATTGATACTTTGCTTGGCTTAATGTATCCCAGCCACTTTATGGATTAAAAATCAATCTATGGATAAATCATCATTGGGTCAGGTGCTCATGCCTCGTGCAATATGTAGCCATTCCTGGGTAAAGAACATCTACGTCCCCAAACTATGGGGCAGGGTCATTTTATCTGTGGACTGTGCAATTTTGTGTGTGTGATATTTCTAACAGGTGGCATTGAATGGGTGACTGCCATGTCCAGTACACATGGATGATTCCCTAGATAGAGTCCATCTTAGCCACAAAAAAGCAAAAATCAGTAAATAACAAAATGTTAACCTTTTTATAATAACGTTCTTTAAACTAAGGTTGTAAAATGAACTCCAAGATACTAAGATATAAAATTATCTGTAAACTAGTGAAAAGTTAGGTGATATACATCACAAAAGGAATGCTTTAGTTTTGGAAAAGTTGATTTGTAGCCCTTTTCTTTTAATAAGGAGAGTACAGGTCTGGTTTACTGGTAAGGTCTCTGAGTCCAAGATAATAAAACATAACATATAAAAGTGCTTTGTGTTCCATTGTTTATAACTGAGAACAATAAAAAGAAAAACAAGTTCTCAAATTATTAAGGTATAATTTTGTAAGTGGCTAGGAAACACCTCTTACAGGGGTCGACAAACTCCAGCCTGACCTCTTTTTGTAAATAGTTTTATTGGACCACAGTCATGCCCATCCATTTACACACTGTCTTGGGCAGTTTTCACACTACAACAGCATACTTGAGTAGTTGCAAAGCCCTTTGATGTCTCAGATATTTACTTTTTGGCCCTTTACAGAACAAGTTCGCTTTAATTTAATTGAGACCACTACACTAATCCTGATCATTTTGGGTGGTATTCTATATGAGCATTAACTGTGAAACCCTATGTTAGCTCATGCAGCTTACTCCAAATTCCTAGCCTACAAAATTAAAGGTTAAGGAAAGGTCAATACATGACATAATCGATTAATTTTCATGGAGATTTTCTCCATAAGGCATTACAGGGATGAAAATAAAACTTTCATTAAGTAATAATACTGCCTCATATGAAACTCTGCTCTGAGAAACCCAGATTGAAATATCTCAAGTTAGAAGCGGGCATACATAAAAATATCTAAAAAGACAAAGCATACAGTAAAATAAAAAGGTTTATTTTGGCATGAAGAAAGTTGAATGTACATTACTGGATAAGTCCAGGCCTCAAATTCCCTGACCTGGTTAGGCAGAACTGCCTAACCAAGAAACTTCCCCATATAGTCTTCACCTTTAAAGCATCCCAGAGTGGTGGTAGTTGCCCACGTTTTATGTCCTATAAGGAAGAAACATATCATCCCAGTGGTGCTGCGAGTGTCAAAGTTCCAGCTTCATCTCTGAGATCCTTAGAAACCATTTTGGGAAGAGACACTCTTCATGAAGAAATTAGGAACCATTTCTAATTAGCCCGGGATTGTCAATATATCCTACATATCCAAAGATGACATGGAATGACATTGAATGGAACCACAGTGAGAAATATGGGATCTGCAGTTACACATGGTGGGCTAGAATCTCCTGGACCACTGAGGTTAATGTATATTGATGGTGGCTAGCTAAATCTTGTAAGGGCTGAACGCTTAAGATCTTTCTGCAGGGAATTTAGTGAATATGCAGGGGTCAATTTTACTGAATTATTAGACATTGAAACTATAAGCCTCTTTAGCCACAAACATAGGTCCACCTTCTAGATTATAAAACAAGTTCCCCTTGGGTAGAGTCTAGCACCTGAGGTGAAATTTTCAATTCATCTCTCAAACTTTGCTTTGGTGTCTGCTATACAAAAGACCTAGTTGCCCTACCACACACACAAAAAAAAATCACAGATTTTTCTCCCACTTTTATCAAACTGTTATGAAGGACAGACAAGGTTTTTTACTCAAACTTGAAAAATATAATCCGCAGCATCGTAAGATTACCTTAAAAATGTGGTGATGATTGTAGGTGGTGAAAATGCTTTCAGTGACTCATAATTAGATAACACCCAACTTGGAAAGAAGAGCAAAAACGTACTTTTTACCAGAGAAAATGTAATGAGATGTTGCCATCATTTAGGGCTGTATACTCACACTTTACAAACATAAAATTATAGCTTTACAAAAATCCGAGTTAGTACTTACATCTGAATACCCTAATTTTATATATTTAAAGTCCTTAATTAAAAAAACAAAACAGCAACAACTTGATTGGGCAAATAGGACAAAATTCCTTGCCAAAAAAATAGTTATTAAAAGCTAATAAACAGGACTTCCCTGGTGGCGCAGTGGTTAAGAATCCACCTGCCAATGCAGGGGACATGGGTTCGATCCCTGGGCCGGGAAGATCCCACATGCCACAGAGCAACTAAGCCCGTGCACCACAACTACTGAGCCTGCGCTCTAGAGCCCAGGAGCCACAACTATTGAGCCCACGTGCCACAACTACTGAAGCCCATGTGCCTAGAGTCTGTGCTCTGCAACAAGAAAAGCCACCACAATGAGGAGCCTGTGCACCACAAGGAATAGCCCCCACTCACCACAACTGGAGAAAGCCCATGTGCAGCAACGAAGACCCAACGAAGACCCAACGCAGCCAATAAATTAATTAATTAAATATTTTTTAAAAGCTAATAAATAGTTATAGAATATATTTATACTGCTTTTTAAAATAAATTCTTGTTAAAAATATTAAAAGGCATAAAATAGGAGCTGTTATTTATGTTGTAATGGTGAACACTGGGTTCAGGTTGCTATTTTAATGGCATTTATTCTGTACAGTGTATCTATGTGGCCCGACATTCATTTCTCTTCCTCATTCCTGTTATTTAGAATTTCATAAAGACAATGCCATTTCTTTACCTATTCAATGATCATCCAGAAGCAAACATACAGTGCAGGAGGATAATCTTTATTACATTTTAACTAGAAACAGAGAAGATAGCAAGTTCACGAGGTATTTTCATTATTATTCTTTTAAAATCAGGCTTCAATAACAATAATCAAAAGCGAGCCTTAACTGCACAGATATATTTTGGTCACTATTATAATCTTCAAGGGCACCAAAGCCAGCAACTTAAACTAACATAAAGGTAATGGCTGAAAATTTCTGACGTGCCCAAAATGTAGATCACTGCATTAAACTCTATCCTTGTATTTTCTTCCTCTTCTTCAACACTGAACAATTACTGTTACTCAGCAAGATATCAAACATGCACATGGCATTCCTGCAAGAATACCATCTTAATATTGTCAACACTAAGCTTTTCTTTCCCCTCAGAATTCAATGAATCACGGTTCCACTCCCTATGTGTATTAGTTAGTGTTAGTGGTAATATGCAAAACTGATTTTGTTTTCAAGGTTAAGTAGCAGGTTGACTTCGCATTTGGTGGCCAGCTGTGTACCCTATTTTTTCTCTTTTATTTTCTTAATAGATTTAACTACATTTCATAAGCCCTGAGATATTCAGTAACCTGCTAATGATTGTATTCTTTTAATTTACACTTTATTCCACTCAATTTGAACCTCGCATAAGTATTAAAAATTATTTACAGATGACTGTAGCTAAAGCAATGACAAAATTTACTGCTTGTATATTAGACTGCTAATAAGGCCTTTAACTAAGAGTTGCATATTTTATGCATTTTTTTTGCTTGCCAGGAGCAATTCTTAAAATTACATCTATAATTCTCTGTCAGCAATAAGTGCTTGTCATTTGCTTACTTCTACCTGGATAACCAGAGTCACTTTTTCCTCTCTTGTAAAACAACTCTTTCTTTTTTCTTTCCCAAACATAAATGTTAGCTGTCCAACTGAATTGGTACCAAAAGAAACAGAATTTGAACAGCATATTGATAACTATAATTAGCAGAGAACTAGCTCATAACAGACATTCAGTAAATGTTTGTTCCACATGGAATGAATGAATCGTAAGGCAGCTGTTAGAGTCATATACTTTTCATCATACACTGTAACTAATTTTGTTTAGCTAGGGAATTCAAGTTACCTGATTTAATTCGCCCTCAAATGTAAATCTAAGAATTTGAAATTTAAAAAACTGATTTAAGGGAATTCCCTGGCAGGCCAGTGGTTAGGACTCTATGCTTTCACTGCCGAGGGTGCGAGTTTAATCCCTGGTCAGGAAACTAATATCCCACAAGCCACGCGGTGTAGCAAAACAAAACAAAACAAAACAACCCAAGAAAACAAAACAAACAAAAAACCGATTTAACCATTCTCAGAAAAAGCAAACAAGTTAATAATAGTTGCTACTGTAATATTAGTTGATAGGAGAAAAAAGAATGGAATTGGGGATTCCCTGGCTGTCCAGTGGTTAGGACTCTGCGCTTTCACTGCCGAGGGCATGGGTTCAATCCCTGGTCGGGGAACTAAGAACCTGCAAGCCGCGTGGCACAGTCCAAAAAAAAAAAAAATGGAATGGGATTACTTTCCACTAAATCATATGTACAACTAAGTAAGAAGGAGAAATAATTAAGACGTATTAACTAATTATTATTTTCTCCACATTTATCCTTGCAGCTTTTTTGTCCATATATTTATCCCTGTTAACTTTTCTAGCTGAACAAAAATTTAATTATCTGAATGGATTTCCCCATCTCCTTAGGTGCATATTGTTAGTGAAAAGCTGGTGTAAATGTAAGACTGTATGTTCATGTCATGCCATATTTCTGCATTTGTTTTTTGCTAACATTAAGTGTTTCCTATTTCAATGATGCTGTATGGAATATGAGACAATCTGCCGACTTCCTACAAGATTGCTTGCTTGCACTACTCAGTTTTTGTTGATTGCTTTGAAGCATATTGCACACTTGTCATCTAGCACATGAATAAGTAACTGTTACTCTTTTTAGAAAGGATACACTGACAAATTCTTAAGTTAATGGCCTTGGCCGAACATTTTTAGCCTGCTACAGGACAATGGCAATGGCAAAGACGTTGACGATACAGTTCATGGTTCGGTTTTCCCATCTTACAGTACAGGTTCCTGAAAACACACAACAATAGGACTTTGAAATACCAGCAAAGCATCAAAATTACCAGGAAATATATATATATATATATACACACACACACATTTTTCATAGGTTTTAATATCATATTTCCTGCAATTTGTTAAATCTTCACATTTCCTATTTGTCTGATGGCATACTTGTCACTAGGTACAAAGCAATTCTGCTGATAAAATCTTGTGGGAATTTAGAGATAAATAAGGATTCGATAAGAAGTACACTATCTGACTTTGCTAGTAGTTGGATTTTGTCTGAATCAGGTTAAAGTCTCTTACCATCAGATGTGGTGTCCCAAAAACATGAGCTGGCTGTGTGAAAGCCATATGCACTCCTCTGGACCACTGCACAGGTCACTGAAAATAAAGTTGCAGAGTGAGAACACTTACAAAGGAAAAGATATCTAAGTTTGGAGCTCTAAAAGCTGTAAAAAATAACAGAAAACAAAGCATTCAGCAAGTGGATTGAAAAAAAACAAGCCTCTCATCTTGATTATTTACCATCATGATTTTGACCCCACTGGATCCAGTCTGTTTGTTGCCCAGTGCCATAACCAATGATGACTGTACTGCAGGAGAAATCTGGGCCAATTATGTGCCTTGTCCCATGGGCATAACTCAGACACAGAAACAAAGAGAATATTCCCCTTTACAATTATCATGTGGCACTTCACAATCCTACATCTACAGAGGCATGGAGCCACTGAAAGAAGACAGTAGGGCTGAGGGAGTTTCAGTGAAGATAACCGATGCAAATGTAAAAGATGATGCTACCAAGACAAGTAGATGGTTGGCAGGAGCTCAAACTGCTTTTGAGCAGTGAAAGATCTCCATCTTTTAGTATTACCACAGATTATTTTTGGGTGAATAAGCCAGAAGTCCTTCACTCCCTATTAGTATCCAACTTAAGTGTCTATCATTCATTTACATTCTCTAAATTCAGAGAAAAACCACAGAGACAAAGGTGAGGAAACTAGTGAGGAAGGATGCCGATACTTACCAATATACTTATAAGCTTTTCCCAGCTTAACCAGATGTGCTAGGGATTGTTCCACAATGCTTGCAGTCCATTGGTTGATGTTGTTCTGATTATAATCTTCACCTCCCAAGACTCCATCTATACACTAAAAGGGCAGAGGACAATTAAACAAATTATATATATATATCACAGCAAAAGATTTATTCAAAACATAAAATACACTTATCACCCAATAAGATACCTTAGAAAATATACATCTGGTAAATATGTATTATGCATTGTCTCTAACTGTTGTAGAATTTTCAAAGCATTTCTGCATGCATGATCTCACTCTATGAGATGTTATGGGCCATATAAAGATAAATGTGGAGATGGCCTCTATTGTACTTAACAGTCTAGCAGAGAAGCTAATAAAAGAACTCTACAACACAAGGAAGACTAATCAAGCGTGATAAGTCATGTCATAAAAGGATTATGGGGGGTGGAGATTTTAAAAGGGTGAAATATCAATTGGTTAAAGAATGGCTTTGAAACAGCTGGAATTTGAACTAGGTTGCAGATGCGAGAAGCAAAGGATGAGACCAGTTGGAAAATGTATTTCTCATGTACAATAATTATATCCTCATTCATATTATGTAACTGCTTAGCTATCAAACAACAAGCACACCTGCCACTAAAAGTAATCATCAACAAACACTACTTTTCAGGCGCTCTAGAAAGAGAAAGTTAAATAATTTTCCACAGTGTTTACTTGCATCCACTTCCGATACGTGATTAAGAGCACTGGTTTAGTAACACAGTCTTGGGTTTTAAGGTCACCTCTGCCACCCCTATGACCTTTTGCAAGTGACAATCTTTTGAAACCCCTATTTTCCTAATCCTTAAATTAGAGATAACAGCCTCATCTTATCAAGTTGTTGTGAGGATGGGGTGAGATAAGGAAAGCTGTGTGCTCAAACACAGTGACTGCCACAGAGTAAACACATAAGTAATGAGAGATATTATCACTATCGTTATTGCTATTTTATTTTTTCCAGTCTTATTGAGATATAACTGACATACAATATTATGTAAGTTTAAGGTGTATAATGTGACGGTCTGACACACGTTATACTGTGAAATGATTGCCACAATAAGGTTAGTTAAAACATTCCCTTCCTCACATTTTGTGTGTGTGTATGTGTGTGTGTTGAGAACATTTACGATCTACTTGCAGCAGCCTTCGAGTATACAATACAGTACTGTTAACTATGGTTACCATAGTATATTAGATCCTCAGAACTTACTCATCTTATAACTAGAAGTTTGTACCCTTTGACCGACATTTTCCCAACCCCACGACAACCACCATTCTACTGTTTCTATGAGTTTGTTTTTTTTAGATTCCACATATAAGTGAGATCATACAGTATTTGTCTTTCTATGACTTATTTTGCTGCTATTATTTTTTATTCAAGTGACAGAGCCTGGAGAGTAAAGCACTCATTCAATTCATTTATAGAATCCAGCTTAATAAGACAGACAGACACACACACATGCACATGTACAGCTTTCATTTACTATAATTGGACTATAGTAGAGGCACTAATATGGAATCTTAAGCTGGATAGTATAAAATCTTCACTAATCATAAAATGTAAAAAGAAAAACTAAATTTAGAGGGGTTGAAGAAAGTAACGTGGCTCAAATTATTCTCCTAGAATGTTCAGTAACGTGAAGAGTTAGGAGGGTCAGTGGCCCCAGGGTCACGGGGACAAAGATTTAATTCAGACTTTACCATTCCCAAGCTGACAGCCTTTGGGGAACCTCTTCCTCTCCCTAGACTGCTGTGCCTTAATGGAAAACTACGAGCCCTCCTCTCCTTTCAGATTATCTAATGTGACTCTTCAAGTTCTGCTCCAAACAAACATCAAGGGCCTGTGGAGCCCACTGTAAATAGCCCTGCTAATTACCATTAATTAACATTTAGCCTTCTTCATTACCACTTAACCAGGAGGCCCACTAGATAATGAGGTCTTTAACCTGCTCTGTATCCCCAGGGCCAAACTCAGAACTTGGCACGTAGCAGGCACTCAAAACATTGTTGTTTAAGTAATATTGGCTTTGATATACTCTCTGGGCTTCCTGAATCAAATATAGATTAAGCTCCAAGTTAATTCCATTTGTAACTCACTTTTTATATGAAAATTTGTGGGCAAATTCTATTACTGACAATAAATAAAACATGCATATCACTGATAAGTGAGTGGCTCGGAGACTTCAGCAGGAGAAATATGTTAGCATAGTAGCTCAGAGCAAGGACTCTAAGAAAATAAGGAGATCAGCAAAAGATAAGAAAAACAGAAATGTCTGCTCAAGTTGTATAACCATCTGGGAAGTGCTGAAATATTTTCAAATAGCCTTCTCTCTCTCTCTCTCTCACACACACACACACACACACACCCCTTTCTAATGCCTCAATGGCAAAGACAGTTGGCTCATGGGAAGAGAATGGGAGGAAAGAGGATAGACAGGTAGCTGAAAGCCACCTGCGGCAAACCTGAGATCTTTCAAGTCTCATATTTCATACGAAAATTTCAAATGAAGCTTGCTTTTGACTCCATAATGTGTCAGTTTGTTTGTACATGAAAATGGTGTTAAATTATTTATATTACTTAACTCCCTCTTGCAAATATGGAAGTAAAATTGATGCTCTAAAATGCACCCAGTGGCTTCTAGGATCACCTAGCCACCACTAAGTATGTGTATCGCATTTTAAGAAGCGTGACCCATGACCTCCATCCCTTCTTCCACCCCCGCCCCCACTGCCCTCATTTGTGCTTTTGCATTGCCAAGGTATCGAAAACATTTGCATTTTGGTTTAATAATGAAATATTCCTGGCTACAAAGTTCTAATACATGATTTTGAATTATTACAATATGGCAGGATTTTCCAGTGCCTATCCAGCTCTCTCAGACCACAGGTTGTACAAGACCAGCCCTGGGTGAGTTCTGGGTGAGCTCGTGCCCTAAACATTCAGGCAGGTAAGGCATCATCTCAGGATGGACTGAGGAGGTGCTCAGTGCCCAGAGGGCAAGCCAATCCCGCCAAGCTTAAAGGCAGGTGGGGCTTGCGAGGACACAGGCCCCAACTGCCATGCCCACAATACGAGCCTGCCTTCTGGGCCAGCTCATTTTTTTCTAGGATTTGGCACACTTAAAAATGACTCAGGACTATTAACAGTGTTCATGAGTACCTTACCCACAGTGTAGTCTGTATGTGATACCACTAGAATAATTAAAATTCCTCTGCCAACATTGATTCCCAAAGAGAACTCCTTGTCTATTTGCCTAACATGAGGACCAGATACCATATTTCAAATATTTTTCTGAATATTTTGACTTACCATCATATCAGTGTCTAAAAGATGTTAAGTGATTATTTTTCCAATTTTGTGTGTGTGTGCGTGCACACAGTCTTAACCATTGGACCACCAGGGAAGTCCCTATTTTTCCAATTACATTGGGCTAAAAAAAAGCATACAATAACCAAAGCAGATATTTCTACAGTATTTTATTTACTTGATATATATATATGTATATACTATAATTATATGTTTATTATACTATACATTTAATTTACCTATATACTTTTAGAGCATTAACATTTAAAATAATATTTGGCCCTATTGGAATAAAAGTTCTTTTATTCAAAGGACAGAGAGTAAATTTTAGAAAGCAGCAAACCAGTTTTCTAAATCAATACTTAAATATCCCTTTCAGGGTAAGCCCCAAGACGCCTGACAGCATACAACACAACAAACATAGAATCACCCCTATAAAAAATTAGCGAATAAACATTAAAAATCTTGTTTTAATACTAAGGTTTCTAACTTCGTGCTGTAAGTCAAAACACAGCTTTTTACAATTTCAAGCAATGCATCAATCTTCAAGATGAACAAGACATGAAACTCACCTCTTTAACAATATTATGGGCTTCATCGACATTGAAACCAACCTAAAGATCGAAAACAAAAGATAAAGTTGCTTTCAACACAGACTTCCTTTTCCTGGTAGCTACGATGCTACACAGAATACCCTAGGCTGGCCAAGACAGGTTTTAGTGAAGGAGACCATAGTGAAAAGGCGCACTAAGTCTACTGAGGCTACTAATTCCACCTTGATCACCTTTAAAATCGCAAAATGCTTTCCCCACCTACTTCCATGGAGATTTTGATCCATCAGTTCTGAGGCAGAGCCTGGGCAACTACGTTTTTTTAAAAAGTGCTTTATTCATATAACACTACTATACAAAATCATCAACAAGGACCTGCTGTATAGCACAGGGAACTCTACTCAATATTCTGTAATACCCTCTATGGGACAAGGATCTGAAAAAGAATCGATATATGTATATGTATAACTGAATCACTTTGCTGTACACTTGAAACTAACACAACATGGTAAATCAACTATACTCCAATATAAAATAAAAATTTTTTTAAATAGATATGGATGGCACAAGGGAAAAAAAGTGCTTTACTGGTGATTCTGATGAACACCTGAGATTGAGGATCAGTGTATTGTAAAGCTCAGGAAATAGGAGGTGGATATAAGGATGTGTTATCAGTACACAGGAAATGGTTGCAGCTAAGTGAGAATAAGGGGGACCATGAGAGAGGAATGCTGAGTAGATAAGTTTCAATTTTGTTTTTAACTTATGCTTGGCAAAAATGTGGCTTTCCTGAGTTAAAGGTTATGAAAATACTTGATCATTCCAAATGAATGTCACTTTATAATATATAAATAATATGTTAGACCTATACTCTATATAGACCTATAATATAACAGGTCTGGCAACTTAGTCTTTCCTGTGGAATGGCTTGATACAATCTTGAGTTAAAAGTAACCATTAAGGACAAGGAACTGTGCTAGAGTCAAGACCTCGGCTACGTGATAAAATTCCAATCCAAACCAAAACACTTCAGGTACTACATGATTTGTTTCTGTGGAGACATGCTTTTAGGTGCTTTATGACATCAGGGTATTTGTAAATCCCACTGTACAACAAAATAGTTCAAAAACTAAGTAAATTCTGAAAATAAGTATCATCTTGAGTACAGGTTTAAAATATTTTCAACTCATTTAATTACACCAGATAATTCCCCAACAACAAAGGAATAAAAATATCCTAAATAATCAGAAATATCATGAAAACAGATGTCACAGTTGCCCCTATTAAAATCATCATTTTACCTTCAAATAAAGCCCTTATCTATTTTCAAAAGTGGTCTACAAATTAAATGATGTCCATTCCACTTCAATTTGGAAGGTCATCAGATAATCAAGTTGTATTGGGTGGCCATGGTAACAAATGTAATGTTATTCATTTTAAAATACAGGTATTTAAAGGGTAGTACAGAACCCTCTTAGGAGTTAGGAGACTAGGGCTTGTTGGGGGATATGCCTTGAGGGTGAAATTGCTTGTGCTTCAATTTCTAAAATAAAATACTTTACCAGTGATCTTGAAGTGTGTATGCCACCTGCATCACAGAAGTAATGAATTTAAATGTGGTCTTAGCTTCTGCAGAAGCCCACATCCTAAAGATGAATGGTCCAGAAGCCCCTTCCTGGGGTCTACTGATACACCATTTTATGCTGCACGCCCACCACGTGCCAGCCTACTTTTATTTCCCGGCACCATTCACCTGTGGCTACCACTGCACAGAAAATGTCTTTGTCTATTCTGTCCTGTCACAGGTTATGCTGGGATCCAACAGGCCTCAGCCTCCTCGTGGTTACAGGGAAGCAAGAGTTGTAGTTGTGTAGTCAGAGGTCTGGGTTCAAATGGAGCATCTGTCATTCCTGGCAGTTCTAACTTTGGGCAAGTCACTTAGCCACCATGAAAGTCAGAGTCCCCCATCAGTAACAGGAAGATGACAACTGACATCACGGGGTTCTGGTGAGGTTTCGGGAAGCCTGAGTCAGTAAGCAAGGGCTCCTAATCCATAAAGCACCTCCTTCCAAACCACCCAGGCGAGAGTGCCCGGGAGCGGCTCTGGCCACAGGGCCTCCCTTGGCCGGGATGCGGCACCTGCTTTGGGGACACCAAGGGGCGGAGGAAGCAGCCAGGAAGACCGGTTCCCAAGGCCCGCCCTACAGACGGGCGGCTCCCGCCACCCCATCCCCACCCCACGCACCCGGAGTCAGGCCTTCCACCCCTCGGCCCCGACCCCACTGTCAGCTCCCAGCCTCCCCTGCTACCCCGACTCTCAGCCCACCCTCAGGGTCTCGGGGTGGGGGGCCGGGGACGGGCGGGGCGGATCCCGGGCCCTGAGGACAGGACCCGGGCTCGGAGGACGCTGCACGCCAACTCTCGGAGCCGACGGGTGCCGGGTGCCGGAAGACCACCCGGCCGAGACAAAGCGCCGCGGCGGGCGGGGGCGGGGGTCGCTCGCAGGCAGTGGAGGGGCGGTACCTCATCGCAGGGGCGATGATACTCCTCCATGGTGGCGCCGGCTTTCTTGCGGGGCGGAGCGATGGGCGGGCCTAGCTATGCGGCCGCGCACTGGCCTCGGGGAGGCTCGGCCCCCGTTGATGGCCCGGGGCGTTCCCCACGCAGGCCCCGCCTTTGCGTCGCAGTGGCATCACCTTCCTGCACCCCCCTCTCCCATCCCCCCCTCCACAAGGGTTCCCGCGACTGGAACCTTCTCTGTGTTGCCTCCAACCTTTCTGGAAACCAGGGTCGGGTGTTAAAGAGCTGGGATTTGTGCCCGTGTGGGTCAGATGGGGTGACCTAGTGTCAGTCTAAACTCCGCATTATTTATGAGCGCCCACTGCCCTGGTTATTTGCACATATTCGCGCATCATCATCCAGCAAATAAGTGTAGTGAATGAAATGGTGAACAAGCTGCTTTGATTTGTCTTCTTACTAGCTATGTCACTTGGAAAAATTAACCTCCCACAGCCGCAGTTTTCTCGTATGAAAACAAAATTACAGCTATTTCACGGTTGGTTGTGAGGATCAGATGAGATGCTGTATGTACTACAACTCCTGAAGTAGATGCTCTTACACCCCTCCTCCATGACTATGTAAAAAAAAAAAAAACTTTGATTCATAGGAGAGAAAGTACAAATATACTAAATCAAATTATAAATATTAGCAGAACGATTACATTTATTTAAAAATTACGAAGTTTCAGATAATCCTAGGATTTCTCATTTAAACCCATGACAACGCAGCAAGTTTGGTTCTGTTAGCATCATCCCATTGTTCAAGATGAAACTGAGGTACAGAGAGTTTAAGTAATTTGCCAAAGAACATGTATCCAGTAAGTAGTAGAAGAAGGATTTAAACTTAAGGAGGCTGATAGCAGCACCTAAGTTCTTAATCACTGTGTGTTTCCTATTGCTGCTGTAACAAATTATCATAAATGTAGTGGCTTAACGCAGCACAAATTTATTGTTTTACAGTGGTCAGAAATTTAAAATGAGTCTGCAGGACTGTGTTCCCTTTGGAGGCTTGAGAAGAGAATCCATTTCCTTGCCTTTTCCAGCTTCTAGAAGCTGCCCACCTTTCAATGGCACAAGTGTCAAATAATCTGGGGACCATGCTTTAAAACCACCATAGCTTTATTAGTTAGTATCCTGATTGCAAGTAATAGAAGATTCAAGTACAATGAGCTGAAATACTAAGATTTGTTTTCTGGCATAGCCGGAGAGGTAGAGATGTTCCAGATTGGTTCACTTGCTGAACAACTTTTTTGGGGTCTCTGTGCTTTCCATCTTTCAATTCTACTATTCTCAGCATATCAGCAATATTTCGTTATGTCCACACATGGCTGCAGCAGTTCAAGTATCACAAGGAATGAAGGTATCACATCCAATGAAGAAAACGGCCATTGATTTGGGTTGATCAGTTTTTCTTAGGAAGGCAAATCTTTCCTTGGCGTCCCCTGGAGTCTTCTCCTCAGGCCCCTCCTATTTGCCTACATTGGGTCATGTGGTATCCCCCTTGGCAAAACCTATGGGAAAACACATGTTTGGTATTTTCATCTTCTATGGTGAAAAGTGAGTGCTACTAAAAAGAAAGAAGGGATATGAAATAATCGTTGGTAGGAAAGTCCTTACCAACTGTTCTCATGCTGTGGTCCATATATAAAAGATAGTAGTATTTGCGTGATACTTTGGAGTAAACTAAAGGGGCTTTGGGGGCATTTTTATAGTGTTTGGTTAAAAATATTTTCTTTAAGTTATGTAATTGCAAGGAAAAATAAAATTAAAAAGGTGTTAAAAATTGAATTTGTAAAAACTTCCAAATGAATTCTTTCAAATCTTTTAATGAGACCCTCAATCTTACTTTCACAAATAATATTTCACATCTGGATTTATTCTTAAAATAACTGTGAAATTTCTGTTTGAGAGATTTTAATAAAATCTTAATAGATCCTATTGTTGAGAAGTGTTCTTCATAGAAATAACTGATAAAACATTTAGACCCGTTTAATAAACCATTCAAATTATATTTAAAGGCTTCTGAAATGGTAGTCTAAGTAATTAGGACTACCCTTTCACTGCTAGTTAGGAAGGTTGTGCAAAATATAATAAGCATTTGCTGAAAGGAATTGGAGATTTAACAATATGGGGAAGAATTATGGATCCAAGACCTGGAGAAGAATAAAACCTAAAAGCATGAGCAGAGCATTTGGGACAAATTTTCCCCCTGAGGGGAGAGAAGATGCAAAGCCTCTTGCTCATGAGCCAAGACGTAAAATAATCAGATTCCATGCCCTGCCAAGGAGATCTTTGGTAACAATCGTATTTTGGGTTGAGAATCCAAGGATTACACCCTAGGAAAAGGGTGTAAAACAATAAAACTCCATCTTGCAGGCACTGAAGCTGTTTTAAATCGCTTCAATTCCTGAAATTGAATTAAGGTGTTAGGGCATTGCTAATGGCTTTAGCCAACTTCCAGAAGCAAATGTAAATTCTTTCTGAAGGAAGAAAACATCCTCCGTCCTAGGCCTCAAATTAGATACATAATTGTTCACGTATATCATCGCATGCACAATAAAATGTAACTAGGCACATAAAGAGACAAAACAACATTATCGTAAATCAACAGACAATGGGAACAACTCAACAAGGGATCTAGATGGTGGCATTATCAGAATAGACTTTAAAATGTATGTGCTTAAGGTGTTTGAGATAATACTGAGAATTTCCTCAAAGAACTGGAAACTACGAAAAATATCCAAATGGAATTTCTAGAAGTGGGAAACACAATAACCAAGATTAAAAATTTAAAGGGTAGGTTCTACAGTAGTTTAGACAAAGCTGAAGATTTAATTAGTGAAATTTTAAAAATAGGTCACAAGAAAATATTCAGAATGGGGCATAAATGAATGTAAACTATGTAAGAAATCGTAGAGGCAAAAGGAACACCATGAGAATGTTTAACACATATAATTGGAGTTCCAAAAGGAGATGAGAGGGAATGGACAGAAGCAATATTTGATGAAATAATAGCTGACGATCTTCCAAAAATGATCGAAGAATTTTATTAATCAGGTCTTCTACGGGAAGCAGAGGAACACTCAAAATATGATAATTCAATAAGGATTTATTTACAATGATGTGTGTTGGGGAGGTAGGTATAGGGGATCCATAGTTCTGGAACCTGATACGGTTTACCACTTTTGCCCTCAACATTCATCCTCTTGACCAGCTACAGAGGCACAGACTATCACAACTATTTCATGTTACTTGAGCCTCTCCCAATTCCACCATCTTATTTGTAGGACACAAATTATGGCTAATGGTTTTGGTTTCAGGTGGTTGCATGACCAGCTTCTCACATTAGAATGACACCATAGTTGATGGGTCACCTCTATGTGTCAAGCAGCACATCTAGGGCTTCCCTGGTGGCACAGTGGTTAAGAATCTGCCTGCCAATGCAGGGGACACGGGTTTGAGCCCTGGTCCGGGAAGATCCCACATGCCGCGGAGCAACTAAGCCCGTGTGCCACAACTACTGAGCCTGTGCTCTAGAGCCTAAAAGCCACAACTACTGAGCCCAAGTCCACAACTACTGAAGTCCATGCACCTAGAGCCTGTGCTCCGCAACGAGAAGTCACAGCAATGAGAAGCCCGCACACTGCAATGAAGAGTAGCCCCCGCTCTCTGCAACTACAGAAAGCCTGTGCACAGCAACGAAGACCCAATGCAGCCAATAAATTAAAGAACTAACTATCTAAATAAATAAATAAAATTTAAAAAAATAAACTGCACATCTATTACATTTATATGGACCTAGTGATTACCATTGTAAAGTCACCAATGTGATGGATTGATATGATGTTGTACACTTATGGGAAATGAGGGACTCCTGCAAACCTGTCCTGGAGGCCTTCTAATTATTTAGTGCATGTTTTAAATTTTTTGTTCACAACTCTTAATTTCTATTTTCCATATCTGTGCTTTCCAAAGTTATAATAAGATTCCAGGTGACTCTACAATCTTTATTAGCACTTTTGTACTATGCTACAGCCACTCGACCCCCAATGCCTTGCCCTCCACATGCATTTCACCCTCTGGCGATAATGTGAGTAATCATGACGTCACCTCATGCCAGGAATTACCCATGCCTCATGATTCTCAGCAGGAAGATTATTCATGAGCTCCCTCTAAATATGAACATTTAAGGATTTATTTCATGAGGATCTAATTCCTAATACCCTATATTAGCCAGGGTTCTCCAGAGAAACAGAACCAATAGGACGTGTGTATGTAGAGAAAGGAATTTATCTTAAGGAATTGGCTTACACAGTTGTGATGGCTTGTTGAGCCCGCATCTGATGGGGAAGGCCAGCAGCCTGAAGATTCAGGAAAGAGATGCATGTCAAGTCCAAAGGCAGCCTTCTGTTAGAACATGGAGAGCCTATGTTGCAGATGAAGTCAGAAGGCAGTCTGCTAGAGAATTCTGTTTTACTTGGGGGAGGTCAGTCTTTTGTTTTAGTCAGTCCTTCAACTAACTAGATGAGGCCCACCCAAATTATGGAGGGCAATCTGCTTTACTCAAAGTCCACTGAGTTAAATGTACATCTCATTCAAAAATCCCCTCACAGAAACATTCAAAATAATATTTGACTAAATATCTGGGCGCCATGGCTCAAAAAACTTGACACATAAGATTAACCATCACAGGCTGCTTCTGGTACTAGTTACTGTATCAGTCAGGTTGCCAAGATGAAGAAGATGGCACACGCCAACTGACATAAATTGAGGGGGGCTCATTTACAAAGGGACTAATTACAAAGGTGTGGGCAGGTGAATGACAAGTGATATTACAAGAACCTGTGGCTAGCAGTTCTGGAGCTGTCACCACCTCCAGGCCCAGAAGTTTAAGGGGAAAGAGAAGCTTAAACAATCATGTAGAGAAGCCTACTTTGAGAGGAACAGTACCCTTTTGTCAAGGGATACAGCAAATCTAGGGTGCCTCCCAAAAAGGGAACCAGAGGAGTAATTACCCTGATTTCTTCACCCTCCCTCTGATCTCCTATTAATGCTCCCCAGTGACTGCATTCAACTGGAAACCAGAGGGCATGGGAGCTATTATAAGCCATATATGTCAGGTTCCCAAGGCAGAGGGGAGCAGAGCATGGATGTAGAGAGGCACACAGAGGATATCTAGCACAGATCTCAAGCCACAGATCCAAAAATCCCTAAGATTCCCCAAGCAGAATGAATAAAATAAAATCTATATTTTGGCACATCACAGTATCATGACTAAAAACCAAAGGAAGATGAAAAATTGTGAAGTAGCATCCCCTCCCAACAAAGAAGACAAATTACCTACAAAAGTCAAACAAGAAGATTGACCTCTAACTGCTCACAGAAACAATAGAAAACCGAAGACAATGCATTTGCCTTCAATAACAATGCATTTGACACCTTCAAAATACTGAAGAAACGTTCCGTGAACTTAGGGTGTGTAGCCAGCAAAAATAACCTTCAAAAATGAAGTTGAAGTAATAAAAAATTTAGGCAAATAACTGAGAAAATTAGTCACCAGCAGAAGTACATACTTCAATAAATACAAAAATCTATTATTTTGGCAAAAGGCAAATAATCCTGGATAGAACTTTGGGCAAAATAGAAAGAAATGAAGAGTAATTAAAGGATTAAATTTATGGATAACAATGATTATCAACTCTATAAAACAATAATAATAATGTCTTATGGAGTTTAATAGATATGTCAAATTAAAATACAGGGTAGCAATATAAATTGAGAGGAAAAAAACTTGAGTTAAAATGTTCAAAAGCCCTTTTATTGCCAATGAAGTAGGTAAAAGTATCGAGTTGTATTTTGACAGGTCAAGGATGCCTTCTGTATATGGTAAGCAATAAAGGAAAAGTTTAAAAAATGAATAGCTACCAAGCTAATAGAGTGGGGAAATGGAATAATAAAAATACTCAACTCAAAAGAAGGCAAGAAAGGAGAGGAAAAAGTGACATAATACAGGTGGGACAAACAGGTACCAAGTAATAAGAGAATATATTTTAGCCTCAATATATCATAATTGTGATAAATATAACTAGATCATATGTTTCATTGAAAAGACCAGAGGCGCTTAAAAAAAAATAACCCAGAGGCAAAACAAAACATAACCCATCTATATGCTGTTTACAAGAGACATAAAAAATATCAGGGATGCATAAAAGTTGAAAGTAAAATGATGGAAAAGATATACCATGCAACATTGTCATATATATACACATATATATACACACACACATATATATTAATAATATCATATATACACATATACTATATATTAATAATATATTTATGGCATATATACATTCACATCAGATAAAGTAGGCTCTAAGGCAAAAAGCATTACTTGAAGACAAGGCACACATTTCACAGTGATGAAAGAGTCATTTCACTAGGTAGGCATAACTGTTCTACATTTGTATGCACTTAAATTGCCTCAAAGCACAAGAAGTAAAAATTAATAGAATCAAAAGATGAAATAAATTCATAATCGTGTGGGAGATTTTAGTACCGCTCCCTCAATAGGTGACGCAAGTTGGCAAAAACGTACATCAGAAAGAACGTAGGAGCTTTAAACAACATGATGACTATAATTTTATCTAATTGATGTGTGTAGAACATGATGCAACAACCACAGAATACTTATTCTTTTGAAATACAAACAGAACTTTATATAAACTAGATTATTTTGCATGGGGAATTTAATCAGCATTATTTTTATGAACAATGATTGCAATATGGTGATAGATATTATGCCTATTTGTTTTGTAGCTGACAGTCCAATTTCAAATCAGAGAAGCACATACTCCCATAAGAAAGCTTTTCTAGAATTAGAAAATATTAATTTTACTTCAGAACTATTCATCTTTGAGAACCAGAGTTCATTTTTCAAGCTACAAGTTACCACTTTGGGAATGAAAAACTCTGTATACTTGATAAGACACTTAAAATCATAGTTATTCATGTTCTCACTAGTAGAGCATCATATGTTACATAAATATTGATGGAACTCTCCAATTTGTAATGCTAACCCTGCTTCCCTACAGGTTCTGTTTTGGGTATCTGCTTCTACAGTCCTTTTTGTTTCCAGTACATAAGCCACTATAAGTGAAGACTTTCACATCACACTATTTTAAAGCCTTTGTTACATCTGGTCCCAATATGACAGAATAAGTTTTCTTCCATGGCATAAGCCATTATCATAAAAGAAAATTTCAGGGTAATACAATTTTTCCCATCACCAGAAAGAGTTATCAAGAATAGAACACTAATTTTTAAACTACCTTACTTAGAGTGAACATGGATGAGCAATGAGGCGGGGAATAGAAGATACAAATGGCCCAGGAAGTTACTATGCTGACATATGATTTCTTCCATTCCAAAAACGCTGATCAATAGTGCAAACGTGTGAGGAGAAATGTCCTATCTATGAAGATTGCTATGCTGTGAGATTAGTCTTTCGAGGATTGAAAAGAACAGGATTTGAACTCAGGTTGCAGATCAGAATCATGGGAGGAGGTTTTTAAAATTCGCTATGCTAGACCCCACCCCCTGAGAGTCTCATTTAATTGTTCTGAAGAAGGGCCTGGCATCAGTAGTTTTTCAAAAGCTTCACCCAGGTGATTACAACATGCAGTCACTGCTGAGAACCCTTGGTACAAAATCCATTTTACACCCCCTCTGGATGTCTTTAAAACAAGGTCAATTCACTTTTGCCGGTAAGGCTTAAATATGGTCCTGCTGGAAGTTAGGATAATAACATATTGATTCTTACGTTTTTTGGTGACCTATGGTTTGGTGATTCATTCATTCATCAAATGTTTGCTTAGCACCCACTATGTGCCAGGCATTATGTTAGAGCAGTGGTTCTCAATCAGGGGCAATTTTTGCCCCTTCCTGGACCCCAGGGATATTTGGAAGCATCTGGAGACATTTTTGATTGTTATAACTAGGGTGGATGGTATTGCTTATAATGAGTAGAGGTCACTGATGCTGCTAAACATTCCACAGTGCATAGGACAACCGCCCACAACAAAAATTATTTTGCAGAAAATATCAGTAGTGCTCAAGTTGAGAAATCCTCTGTTTGATGTGGGTGAATGGGAGAAAGTCTCTGTCTATGGAGTTTATGATCTAGTGGAAGAACTCAGCCAATATGCAAATACCATATATATTTGTGCACATATATGTATGTGCATGTATATGACATCAGGTAGTTTGTTATAACTGTTACAAAGATGATTTAAGCAAAGTAAAGGAATAAAATGTGATTGGGGACAGGCTCCTTCACATGAGGTGATGAGGAAAGGCTCCTCTGAGAAAATGTTTAAGCAATCCTTTGAATGTCAAGAAGTTAGATGAGAACTTGCGAGTTCGGCTAGAAGTTAGGTTAGAAATTGGAAGGTAGTGAGAGGGGACTGTTTTCTCATAGAGCAAGGGAAAGAATTAATTAGGGAAATATGGTAAGACTTAAGACGGCTCCATTGGGCTTTGTGGTCCTTATTTCCAAGTGAAAACAATTATGGAAGTCACGGGCTCTGGCCATGTTCAGCTCTTGGAAGCGTGTGCAGAAGAGTGGGATTAACCAGGGGGTGGGATTTTTCCAGGTGATTCTAATTGAGGAGGAGCGGCACGTGGGTTTTGAAGGCATTTTCAGGGGAGAGACTGTGCAGACAGATCATGGATTCTAAGCTGGGTAAGTCATGACGGACAGTGAAAAAGCAATGGGGTCTTTGCTTTGAAGGTCCAAACGGGGTCAGAGAATTACTGTGGTGAAGGTTCTAGGAAAAGTAAGATGGGGAGAAAGAGAGTAAGGGTCAGAAAGTCAGGTGATTGAAAATAAAACTTTTGGAGGCTGAGATCTAAAGAGCAAGGAGGAGCCTCTCCTACTTGGTGCCTCCTTTATAGCCTACTGTGGGCGGTGAAGCCAGGAGAGAGGGGGATTACTAGGAGTACAGAAACTTTGTATTAGGGTCACACCTGGGGGCCAGTGCTTTTGTCAGATTCTATGATTTGGACTTGATGTCTTTCCCTGGCTTGTTGGTATATGGGGTGTTCTGGCTGGTGGCGGGTGGGGGGCCAGGCACCAAGGAAGAAAAAGGAGGACTTTTCCATACAGGTTGATCCTTTCCTCCAAACTCATAAATTCCATATGAGACGTCTACCTCTTTTTCCTGTCCTTGTCTCTGCGTGAATTTTTATTATGATTTAGTACTTGTTCATGTAGCTAAAGGCGAGATGACATTTATGTCTCTGGTATGCTCTGCTTGTCCATACGATTTAATGACAACAATAAGAATGCTGGGGGCTAAGGTTTGGAGGATGCATTTATTTGTGTGGTTTCGTCCTTCCTGCTCCTGACATTTCTAGCAAAGGTAGCAATTTTTGAACCATTTGCTTAACTAAAAATTCTATGCATGTTATGGCAATCCATGCCCCATCTCATCCACAAATTGCAAAGTTGAAACACATCTAAAGACAATATTCCCTTCCATTACAGAGAAAAAAAATCTGTTTCTTATTCACTGTCTGTCTTTTAGTGGGAAGAAATGCTAACCTTTTGATTCAGGGTCTAAAATCTGACCCTGTCGTCTATTATAGAGCTTTATTGCATTGACGGGAACTATAAACTGGTTAAAAAATAAATGCACTTCATGAATCAGCTCTGTACTGATTTAGGGAGAGTGCAGGTGCAAAGAGACCAATTAAGTCTCACCCAGCTCTTCATTTGTGTGATTCTTCTAAACCATGTCTCATGAAGGGCATTTCTTGATGATTTTGAAGGCCTGGAGTAAGGTATTTACAAACATAAAATGCCTTCATTAAGTTTAGTCATTTTGCTCATGAAAAATCTGCAAGAAATCATTCATTGTCAAAGCTTATATGCTAATGACCCTCTTCATAGGCAAAGCGCATTATAAATATTTATTCACAGGCCAGATGAGAACCTTTAAAGTGGTTAATTTTAAAACAAGTTTTGTACAGGGAGCAAATAACACTGAATGTGAACAAAGTGAGTGTTTGTGTAACAGTTTCCACAAAATAAAGCATTGGCTAAGCACGAGTACTAATCACATATGTTTATCCAACACGTCATACAGCCGTGGTTTTCAAATGCATAATCAAATATAAATATATATAGTTTGACCTCAGTCGACATTAAGCAACTGTAGATAGATTTTTCAAAACAGTTTACTGAAGTGTAGTTGATTTACAATGTTGTGTTAATTTCAGCTGTACAGCGAAGTAATTCAGTTATACATATATATATTCCTTTTCACGTCCTTTTCCATTATGGTTTGTCACAGGATATTGTATATAGTTCCCTGTGCTATACAATAGGACATTGTTGTTTATCCATTCTATATGTATAATAGTTTACATCTGCTAATCCCAAACTCCCAATCCTTCCCTCCCCCACCCCCCTCCCCCTTGGCAACCACAAGTCTGTTCTCTATGTGTATGAGTCTGTTTCTGTTTCATAAAGTTCATTTGTGTCGTATTTTAGGTTCCACATATAAGTGATATGATATGGTTTTTGTGTTTCTCTTTCTGACTTACTTCGCTTAGTATGATAATCTCTAGGTCCACCCATATTGCCGTGGGTAGCTTTCTCATAACAGTCATCATTATATTCCATTCTCCTTAGGGAAAGACATGGATGTTGAACAATACTCTGAAGCAACAGTATTAAACACATTTCTCATTCCTTTGTGCCAAGGTATAAAAATTAGGAATCAGCGCCAATTGAAATGTTCAAAGTTCAACTGTCTCCTTCCAGACACAGACAAGTGCATAGAGAACAGTAAAAGCTGTTTATAAAGGGTTTCCTACCCACATAGTCTTAACTCTGTTTCACCCTTAGTTAATGTTTGATAGAATGTGGGATTCCGAGCCTGGCGATCACCAGCCATTATGGTGAGGACATCAGGCCAGTGTGGCAGGAATTTGTTCAGATGTGAAGGAGGCCCTCACTGGGGGATTTTTACTAGAGGCGTCTTTCTTGGAGTCATTTTGGAATTTGGGTTTTAGCTATTTCTTTTAGAAATTAGCACAAAGTAAAGAAAGCTATGGTTTTGATTTTTTGTTGGCTAACAGTTTAGCACAGTTGAATGCTTCTATTGATCCAACTCATCTGCCTTTTCTCTACCTAAATCCAGGCTGGTGGTAAAGTCCTTCAGTGAAGGGAGTGGGGCCTCTGTAACTCTGTTTCCATCCACGCCGAGGTTTTCAGAACAGCAGGGGAAACTTCTGGATTAATTTCTGGTCTGCTCAGCTCTGGTTCTCCACCATGGCCATTACAAACATTCTCCCCACTCTCCGACCCTCTGACTCCAGAATATTCGTATCAGAATTATCAGAATATTGCTCCCCACTTCACCAAGAAACTGAATCCATCATATGAGGCCTCCTTGAACTTCTTGCCACCTAATGAAAGAACACACTTACATGCCTAGCTCTTCTTTGTTTCTCTTATAAAAGAAGAGACATTTATTCTTTCTTTCTTACTCATAGACTATGGTGAGACGCTTTTTAAAATTTCCCCTTTGTTTTTAATCCCCTTCCTTCTAGGGTTTACTGTAACTGCAACACTGCGTGTATCTTTCATGCAAGTATAAACCCTGTGAGGGTGTGAACAAAGAAAGTCGCCTACCATATCAGTAAACAAAGAAGTTTGTGGCCACCAAGCCATCAGCCACTGCAGCCACACCTGACTGTGCACCCTGAGGGGATTCAGGATGGAGAAAAGCAGAATACTGGCCCTAGATACAAAGGAGTAATTTCATTAAGCCTTGCATCTTCCTATGCATAGAAAAGTAGTAAATTCATTAACTTGAGATGTATGATTTTTCTTTAATTAGCAGTAGTCTTTTGATGTTCAGCTACCTGGTTTGGTTTTGTTTTTGTTTTGCAAAAACTGCTATACATCCTGGGTCCTCCCTTACCTCTTTGGAACAGTCCCTCAGTTATCTGAGAGGCTGTATCCCAGGCTTACGTCCTCAGAAATGCCCCAAATAAAAGATAATTCATAACTTTTAGATTGTGCATTTTTTTTCAAACGACAGTTTTGACGGACAATGAAGGGACCCAGAGCAGGCTTCTCTCCTTCGCCCGAACACTATGTGGAACCTGAGCCTTGGTACCCGCAGTGGCCTCTTGTGCCTGTCTGCCTCCTCCAAAAGTCCAGACAAATTTGGGTGAGTCTTTCCTGGTTGTCAAATCTCCTGATTATTGGTTGATGATTCTAAGTTTTATTTGGCAGTGTCTAACAGGTGCCTGGCTCCCCTGTTGAAAAATACTGAGGAGTGCCCCCTAGTGGAAAAATACTGGAAGAGTCCATTTGAAAGACACTGGGAGTTGCTCAGTTGAGAAACACTGAGCCCTCTGGACTGGCTGATTTGGTGAGAGGCTGGTCTAACATCTTTCCTAAATGAGGGGCATCAGAAGGCCTGCCTCCAACTGACACCCCAGCCAGGTTTATGTACTTACAAAATGTATACTTACAAGTACTTAATTGGGAATTAAAGGAAATCTCTCCTTGAAAATGGCCAATATGGGGCTCTTTTATTGTGTACGCAGTTAAGTTAGAGAAAGCCAGCTTGATTAAACATCTTTACAGAATTCCGACCTTAAAGAAATAAAAGCCCTCCTTCTAGGGGGAACTTGCATTTCTCTCCCTGTGTCTTTGAGATGTAATGTTCTACCTGATCTTCTTAGGTGGTTTTCTTGTATATGAGTGTGTGTGTGTGTGTGTGTGTGTGTATGTCTGTCTGTGTGTCTGTGTTTTGAGAGTTTGGTCTCTGCATCTGGAAGGTACACATATGGTGTACAGTTGGCAGCCAATCGAATAGACTGGGATTCTGAGCAGACTTGTCTGGCTGTGCCAACTCTCAGAAGCTTTTGCCATTTTAACCTTTGTTGTGTCAGCCTGTATTTAGACTATTTTTGGGAGAAAACTTTATAGATCTTGTATAGGCCGCATCCTTCACACTCTTTTGTGGGGACACCTCTTACATCTTATTGGTTTGAGTCATTATTAAGAAATATCTCGTTGATGGCCAGACGATGGATCCTTTAAACTGGAGAGACTTCTAAATTGGTAAATTTTTAGAGACTCTCGTTATAAACAGCTGTTTTATTGGTACCAATAAAAAAACAAATTAGAAGGTGGAAAAATATATATAATGGTTAACCTAAGAACTCCCTTAGTTTAAAACAACTAAAAAAAAAAAACTGGTTTGGGACGCCTTATTTGTGGTCTCTGCTTTCCCTCAATGAGTCTACAGATACTAATAAAAACATTAGGATAATTAATGTTAATTAGGTTGATTAACAGGAAATAAGAAAAAAAATGAAGGAAATTCTAGAGACTTCTTCCCTACAAGGTGGAAATTTTAAAGGGACTCATCCCAAGAGGATAAAGAAATATTTAGATGGTTATTTTAAAATGGGTTAAGTGGAACAGGCAGTAATGGGATTAAAACAAAAGGTTTTGATACAACACTACCTAAGATTGGATGGGCCAAAGGGAGCCCTTATTTGTTCCCGATATTAAAGGGCCCCAAACAAGTCTGCTCTATTTACCTCAGTTTAAATATATATATAGTTATTATATATATATAATTTACATATATGTATAATATATATATATTATATACTGGTTCCATAACACCACTCTGCCCCACCACACACCCCTCTTAGCGCTCATTCATTAATTTAAAAGCAAAAACATTTCTTGAATCAGCCATTGATCTTGGCTCTAGAAATACAATGGGAAACAGAATACTTCCTTGTCCTTGTGGATCAAAAAATATATATTATAATTTACATAAATATATATATAATTTACATATATATATTTACACACCTATACACACAGACACGTAGCATAATTATAATAGTGCAACTCTAGATATAGGAAGAAGCAACAAGGAAAAACATTTCCTGGATCGTAATAGACCAGTAAGAAAGACAATCCAGATAATTTAGATTATCAATAGAGCCTAATGCAAAAATTAGCACATTGAGTGGCCTATCAACAGAATCTTTGCCTGATCTAAGAAGGAGCCTTCCTAGTGTCATGGGACAAAATTGGTCATGAAATGCCTCTCAAATGTTGGTCAAATTTATGACCAAGGAGAGGCAACATAGACAAAGAATGTTGCCTGCCATATCAGTAAACAAAGGGTGTTGAAGCCATCAAGGCTTCAGCCACTGCAACCAACCCCCAATGGTGGACCCTGAGGGGGTTCAGGATGGGAAAAAACAGGGTACAGGCCTTGGGATAGTTAAGGTGCATATCAAAGGAATAATTTCACTAAGCCCAGACTCTTGCATCTTCCCATACATAGAACAGCACTAAATTCATTAACTTGAGTTGTCTGATTTTTCTTTAGTTAGCAGTAATTTTTTGGTCTTTGACTACCTGTTTTGGTTTTTGGGTTTTGGGATTTTTTTTCCCCAAAATTCCTATATAACCTGCCTCCTCCCTTACCTGTTCAGAACAGTCTCTCAGAGCTATCTGAGAGGCTGTATCCCAGATCAAGTCCTCAGTAGTGCCCCAAATAAAACATAATTCTCAACTTTTTGCTTGTGCAATTTGTTTTGATCCACAAGGACAAGGAACTAGTCTATTCTGTTTCCCATTGTATTTTTAGAGCCAAGATCAATGGCTGATTCAATAAATGTTTTTGTTTTTAAATTAATGAATGAGAGCTAAGAGGGGTGTGTGGTGGGGGAGAGTGGTATTATGGAACCCAGAGTGTTTTATCATTCAGTTTCAATAATTCTGTTTCTTTTGAAGTTCCCTATGATAGTCTCTCTCTATATATGTATATAATAAAAACAATAAATAATAAATAAATATATATACACACATATATATGTATATGTATATATATATTTTTTGGCTGCACCGAGCAGCATGTGGGATCTTAGTTCCTTGACCAAAGATGGAATCCGTGCTTCCTGCATTGAAAGACTGGAGTCTTAACCACTGGACCGTTAGGGAAGTCCCGATAGTCTATCCTGAGAGGTAGTCTTTCATCAACAAAACAGTGGTGCTACTGAAATACTTATCTATAGTTGCTTGTTTACTTTTACGTCAGCACAGTCTCTGACCCAAACAAGTTGCCAAGTTTATGGCATTCATACTGTACTGTGCTACCAAGAGACTGCTAATGTGTATATTTCCCAGTGAGTTATTTATCAGAAAGTTAAGTAATAAAACTCAATGTAAAAAGGGGAAGCTGCATAAGAAAACGTTTTGATAAAATTATACTTATTTATTCTATTTATTGGAGCATTGCATAGTACCTGTTAGATACCAGTGATGTGGTTGAACTAAGTGTGCTTTCCCCAAAAGAAAAACATTCAGCCATTTACATAGAAAATGAAGGTACAAAAGGTCAACTACAAAACAGAGTATGTCATCTCTTAAAAAAAAAAAAAACTATTTAAGGCCTATCATCTAAAGGTTATATCTGAGGTCCAAATAAAATGAATTATTCACTCCCAGCTATCACATATCACATTGTGAATCTCTCTTAAAGAG
Source organism: Hippopotamus amphibius kiboko (assembly GCF_030028045.1). Classification (NCBI taxonomy): domain Eukaryota; kingdom Metazoa; phylum Chordata; class Mammalia; order Artiodactyla; family Hippopotamidae; genus Hippopotamus; species Hippopotamus amphibius. Next base: position 103,100,226 of record NC_080203.1, on the reverse strand, counting down.
GAGTGGAAGAAAAAAGCATTATAAAAATCTGTTTCTTTGTCACCTTTCATCTAAGAAGCCTAAAACAAATTTTAGTGTTATGTCTTTGCCCAGTAGACTATGATTTTTTTAAGTTTTGGAATAAAATTAAATACAGATTTTTATTTTAAATTACTATTGCAACGAATGTTTGTTGATGGCCTGGTATAGTCTAACAGTAGTCTGGATTTTGAGGGATGTGGGAGGAAGGGAAGGTGATGCCTTAGCTGAGCTGACTCTTAGACGAAAGGCAGATGTTAACCAGGCTAAGGAATGTGAAAATGCCAGGAAGAAGAAACAGAATGTTCCAAAGCATGGAAGCGTGAAAGAGTACAATGCATATGGAAAACTGTAAATGTTTCCATTTGACTAGAAAAAGGGCACATGTTGATATAAAAGTCAGAGTCCTTAATATTTAAACGGTGGTTAGATCACCCAGAGGGAGTATGCAGAGTGAGGGGTAAAAAGGGGCACAGAGGTTGAAATAGTAGAAAACACTCACATCCAAGGGATCAGCAGCAAAAGAGTCCCCCCAAAAGACAGAGAAAGAACAATTATGAAAGAAGTGAAATCACACACACACACACACACACACACACACACACAAAACCCCCAAAGTAACAGAGTAAGTAAATTGCATTAATGACTAATTTTTTACCTCTCCTTATATCTACTCCTATTATTATGTACATTTTCAGTGTTTTCCTTCTCTGACTCTAGGCTTGATCACACAACATGCTTTAGTTAGTGGAATGTTAGCAGATGTGACACAGAGATTTGAAAAGAAGCTTGTACAATTGAGCCTGTACTCTTGCACCTCTGCCATGAGAAGGACTAGTCTGGGTAGCTCACTGGTCGTAGCAGAAGGGTAGACCAGCCTAGATCAAAGAGCCCCTGCCTGACTCACAGACTTATGTTAAAATAACCAGTGATTGTTACTTTAAGTCACTGAGTCTTGGGGTGGAGTGCTATACAGCAATAGCTGACTAATACACAAAATTTCAAAGAAAGAGTGATCAGTCGCATGGAATACCAGAGAAAGAAAATATGGATTGAAAATATTCCATTGAATTATGCAATTAGGATTCTGTTGACCTTAATCAGAGCAGCTTCAGTGAAGCGATGGGTTCAGACCCACAACTGCAGAGGATTTGAAGAGTGTAAGCGTATATTCAATCTACCACTCTATGGAAACAGACTGGAATACAGTTTGCCGAGATAGATGGCAATAGCTAGCTGATATAGAAAAAGGGAAAGGTGCTGTGTGACGATTGTAGAGATGTGAGTACTTTTATATGCTTAGGAGACAGAACCAGCAAAGAGGGAATGGTTGAAAATAAAGAAGAAAGGAAAATGACTTATGCAGAGTGATCCCTGAGCAAGTGGAAGAAGATGACCACTAGAGCAAAGGAAGAGGAAATCGCCTTGATTAGAAGGTGTACTTCTTTACTGAGCTGGGAAGATAGTAGTAAGGTTTGGAATAAAGATAAGTTTCCAGAAAAGAACTGAGAGGAGGAAGAAAAATGAAACTGGGAGTTCCAATATTATGGCCTTTTTGTAAAGTGCAAAAGGATATTCGTCAGGAAAATTTGCAAAGTCACATTGCAAAGAGCAATAAGGTGACAAACATTTATTGCTGCTAGTAGGTGAAGAGAGGGGAGACTTGCTCCAGTATTGAGTAAAGCTCAGGATGCTTACCAACTAAAGCTGAAGATGATAAGTTCATAGCAGTAAGAATACATGCTTGTATGACTTCTCTAGATAGGCTTTGTAATTCAGGTCAAGGAGTAGGTGGGCAAATTGGAGGGACTCTAGTTTGGAATGTTGCAGGGTAGTGTGATAGAAGAGAAGATGTATTAAATACATAAGGACCAAATAAGGAAGAAGGTTGTAACAGTACAGCTGTACTATACAGCTATGAGCAACAGAAAACCTTATTGTATGGAATAGCTTAAATAAGTAAAAATTATTTTTCTCATTCAATAAAAATCCTGAGGAAGGGACTAGGGCCATGTTGTAACTCCATAGTATCATCACTGTAACATTAACATATCATCTTCTTCATCCTTGTCATATAGCTTTGATCTTTGTGGTTATAATATAGCTGCTAACCAAGCACATCATCACATCTGAGTTCCAGGCAGGAAGGCAGAGGAAGTAGTGAAGGGCTTTCTCTTAATGAAGTTCTCTTTGGGAAGGAAAGCCTTCCATTGGGACTTCCCCTAACATCCTTGGACAGAACTGTGTCACATTGCACCCCTTGTTGCAAAGGAGACCAAAAATTCAAGGTCTTAATTTTACAGCCTCTATTTACGCAAGGGGGCTCAGGAAGAGAGGTCTGATATTGAAGCTAAGTGAGCCAATGTATAGATCTGCCACAGCAGTGAGATCAAAAGAGAGTTGTCATACTGCAGGAAAACAGAGGAACCAAAGTTAGAAACTTTCAATAAATCAGAAATAGGAGGAGGCTGAAAGATATTGGAGGTTAAATATTCTGGGGTGAAGCAATTCAGGCAGTGAGAGATGGTTGTTGAAGAGCCACGAGGGTAAAGGTTCTTGGAATTGAGAAGGTAAAACAAAAGAAAACATCAGAATAGAAAGAATCTTCCACATGGATATTGACATTTCTCAGGATGATGAAGGGGTTTGGGATTTGAGCAAAGTAAAAAAGTCAGTATTGCTAATAGAACAGCATCCTTTTCTGTATATTACATCAGTAATGAAAACAGGTCCTATTGCACATGTTTAAAACCTGAAGGAAATTAGGATGACTCCAAAGAAAATCAGACAGCAGGTACAAAAGAAAGTTAATATTCATTGACTGTTCAATTAGCTGTTGCTAAAAATAACACTTTAAAACAATAACCATCTATAATTTTTCAGAAGTCTGTGGATTGGCTGGGTGATCTGGGTTTTGCTGATCTGGGCTGGGCTCAGCTTATTTCAGCCTGGCTCATTCATACATCTCTGTTCAGATGGCAAGTTAGCTGGTGGCTGGCTGGTCTAGGATTGTCTCAGCTGGGATGACTAGGCTCTGCTCATTGTGGCCTCTCATCTTTCATCAGGCTAGCCTGGACTTATTCTCATACAGAGGAAAGAGTCCAAGAGAGAAAACAGAAGTATGCAAGGTTTCTTGCCCCCCCGAGCTCGGAATTGGAACAATATCATTTCTTCTGCATTGTGTTGGCCAAGGTAAGGCACAGGTTGGCCCACATTGAAAAGGTGGGGGAAAGGACTCCACCACTTGGTAGGAGGAGCTGCAATATCATAGTGCAAGGGGTATAGATATGGGAGGGGAAGAATTGGAGCCATTTCTGTTATTAATCTACTGCATTGTTTATTTTTTTGAGTTATTTATTGAAATTCAAGACCATGGTATGGTAAGCCTGATGATGTCTACTTCTTGAAAATAAGCATAAATGCTTACTGCTTGACTAAGTGGTTTCTCTTAGATTACTTAGAAGAGGTGATTTGAAATGTCAGTAGTTGGTAGTCATAAATACGAATGGATATAAGCCACTTAGAAGTTTGAATGGTTCTTTTATTTCAGGTTAAATTGCTCACCCTAGTAGCTACTATGCATCTTGAGGTCTTTTGTCCTTTCTTCTTTTCTTTTTTTTAATAAATTTATTTATTTTTATTTATTGGCTTTGTTGGGTCTTCATTGCTGCGTGCAGGCTTTCTCTAGCTGCAGCAAGCAGGGGCTACTCTTTGTTGTGGTGCTCAGGCTTCTCATTCTGGTGGCTTCTCTTGTTGTGGAGCATGGGCTCTAGGCAGGCGGGCTTCAGTAGTTGCGGCACATGAGCTCAGTAGTTGTGGCACATGGTCTTAGTAGTTGTGGCTCGTGGGCTCTAGAGCACAGGCACAGTAGTTGTGGTGCACGGCCTTAGTTGCTCTGCAGTAAGTGGGATCTTCCCAGACCAGGGATCAAACCCATGTCCCCTGCATTGGCAGGCAGATTCTTAACCACTGCTACCAGGGAAGCCCTGTCCCTTCTTTAATAATAACTATCCTCATCTCACCAGTCATGTAACAACATATAGATTCATCATTGAATTGCTTGGCTATCATGTGCCTGATTTATTAAGCAACTTATTATACTGGTGAAGCTCAGGCAGACAGTAACAGCTTCCTACTATTTTCATGAGGGAGAAGGAAGAGAACTTTTTGTAAATCCAGCGATCCTTCACACATCTGAAACAAACAACCACAAGCCTGGTGTGCTGAAAGCTGTGACCACAAATGTTCCCCTGGCTGTGTTTGCCCCCATCCCAAGCACACACAGATCCATCTGTGTCAACATAGCTCATTCTCTTCTCTTTCCCCCTCTCCAAGTTCACTCTATGTGAATACAGGTTTGGAAAAGAGTAAAAGCAGAACACTGCCTGCTTTCTCTGGATGAGTGAGTTTCTCTAACAGTGACGCTCTCCAGTGCCACAAAGAAGCTGTTGTCAGATTGTGGGACCTGACGCCACAACTCCCTTACCAGTTGTTCTTTGATGCGTCACTTCAGGAGCCATGAAACAGATGAGATTCAAGGGCAAGCATAGCTCTTCACTCAGTTCAATGAAACAATCTGTCCCTTGAAAGTCGCTTTGTTTCCAGTGGTACTTTCCATGCCAGTGTGTTAAAAATGTCACTGAATCAAGCTTTTTATTAACTTGTCAGTGTACCCAAAGTGTTCCACAGAATCTCTGCGGGGGATTTTCTTGTCTTTTAAACCTACACGTTGCCACATAGGCTTTCCTCGCTAATTAGCACTGACAGGTTCTCTTTAGTGCAAATATCCCTACTCTCAGAGCACAAGAGAGCAGGTGGGTGGAAATAGATTTTGATCATTTGCTAGACACGGAAAGAGAAACCAACAGTGCTAACGGCATATGGCTGTGACGGGAATATTGAACGAATGAGTCCAGGGCAGTGAAGTCATACAAGTCAACAGTTGATTGAGGTATTAACACAGGCTGCTTATTCTGAGAAAACTGAAACATCTTGGATCCTCTGGAGACTGAGATTTTTCCTAATTCAGGGTCACATTGCTGAGTCCATAGCCTTAGTCCACAATGTGGGATCTGAGATTGTGCTGGTAACCACATTATCCTGTGGCCAACGTTACTCACTCCTTGGATGTCTTAGCTAGTTTGTTTCTTGGTGTCTGGGTGGCTTTCAGAGTACACCCTCCTTGACTAAACTGATTTTTATGGCCCTAAACTCTGGAGGCCCATTTGGTTTCCTGCCATTTGCCCCATTCCAATGTACTCAAATTTCTAAGAGGCTAAGAGTCCACTCTGATATTACTCACTTAGCTTGAGGTAAAATTCAGATTCAGTAGATATCCTGAGAAATAGGCTAGTAACCTGTTGGGTGATTTTGTAGGGTCAACTCTATTCTTTGGCCTAGAGGGTTCCCATCTATGTAGCATTATTTTAAGATGGTAGACCCTGTTTATCATCCAGATATTTATATGAACAGCTTTCCAGAAGACCCCAAGTTCCTACTATTGGAGTAAAGAATCATTTTGGCCAGATACAAGTTTCAAATAAAAAAATTCATTTGCAATTTCCATATAGCACCTAAGCATACTATTAAAAGTTAAGATAGGAACTTCCCTGGTGGTGCAGTGGTTAAGAATCCGCCTGCCAATGCAGGGGACATGGGTTCTATCCCTGGTTCAGGAAGATCCCACATGCCACGGAGCAACTAAGCCCCTGTGCCACAGCTACTGAGCCTGTGCTCTAGAGCTTGCGAGCCACAGCTACCAAGACCATGTGCCACAACTACTGAGCCTGTGCACCTAGAGTCAGTGCTCTGCAACAAGAGAAGCCACCACAATGAGAAGCCCACGCACCACAATGAAGAGTAGCCCCCTCTTGACGCAACTAGAGAAAGCCCACGCACAGCAACGAACACCCAATGCAGCCAATAAATAAATAAATAAATAAATAAATAAGATAGTATACTGTTGGACTTCCGGTTTAAGCTTCAACAAGTAAAGAGCTTGGAAGCTGTCACTCTCATCCTTAAGAGAAGAAAAAGCTGAACTGAAAAAGCAGTGATTTTTCTTGGACCCATCAGAGAACTGAGGTTTCAGGGCAAACCACCACCTGGAGAGAGAGGCGAATTCAAGGAGTCACAGCCAAGATCTGTTTACCTGGAGAAGTGATTAGAGCCATACACTGGTGGGAACACTTCCATAGTAATTTTGAGGAATTGCTGGAGGCTAGTATGAACTAGGATGAGAGGGAAAAACTCTTGGGGGATGCAGTCTTGTTGAGGGGTGGGGAGGTCAGCAATACTTTATTGGGTATTACCTCTAAAATCCTCACCAGGTTCTCATGGCAAAAAGCTGGAAAAGGTCCCCTGGTAGTGAGAAAGGAAGAGTAACCGTTGTGAACTGTGCCCAGTGTATTCTCCATGACAGGCCTACTCTCCAGGGGGAAATGACTTTACTAGAGTCTTATCCCACTTTGAAGAAAGGGCGTTTTTCCCTACACTACGCCCCTCTAACCTTCCTTTCTCATCAAAGAAAGGAAAAATAAAGCTAAGAAATGCTTATGAAAGTCATAGCCTGGGGGCACAAGCCCATCAAAAGACTGACACTTCCTCTTATGATTTCAGAATGCTTCCCCTCCCCAACATCTTACCACCACACCAACAGGGCTCCAACAGGGCTGGTCTGAAAGAGCAGCAAGATGCCATGCAGACCCTCTCTGAGGAGGAGTACTTAGGTTAGCCCAAAGTCAACAGGGGAATCACAAACCAAGACACTAGAGGCATTTGAAGCCTCTGGCACCTGTAGCTACAGCAAGTATTAAACATAGCCCAGAAACTACCCTGGTGATCCAATGGTTAAGACTCCTGCTTCCACTGTTGGGGGTGTGGGTTCGATCCCTGGTCAGGCCATGCAGCGTGGCCAAAAACAAACAAGCAAGCAAAAAACATAGCCCACTCCTAGCCAGATTAACGTGAAACCTCACACTAAAGGTCTATTTACCACAGTTTCCTTTATCTGATATATTGTGTTTGGCTTTGAATAGAAAACTCCAGCTATGTTAAAAGGCAATAAAAGTAACAGTCTGAAGACACAAAACAAACATCAGAACCACACTTATCTGAATTATCAGATGGTGGATTTAAAATAACTATGATTAATATGTTAAGGCCTCTAAATGGACAAAATAGACGACATAGAAGAACAGATGGGTAATTTAAGTAGAGAGGTGGAAGTTTTAAGAGAGAAAAAAAGGCTAGAAATGAAAAACACTGTAATGGAAGTGAGTAAATCCTTTGATGGGCTCATCAGTGGACTGGACATGGCTGAGGAAAGAATCAGTGAGCTAGAAGGTAGGTCAATAAAAACGTCTTAGACTGAATTGCAAAGATAGCATACTGTTTGAAAACCTTCATCAACATACAAAATAGTAATTTTCACCATCATTATATCTACCAACAATTAAAACATTTTGAGAAGAAATATGAGACTGCATAGGGGCTGTGACTTTCAATAGAAAGACTATTGATTTACGTCTCAATAGGTTGATAACTTACAATCAGCTAATTTTGAAAGAGGAGGAGGGTTTCTAGCAAAGCCATTATAATTAGTGTCTTTTTTGAGGCAACTGGAATTATTAAGAAAGTCTGTGTATATTGGTTTGGCTGTTTTAGCAGAGACTAAATAGCAATAGCTTTAACAAGACAGAAGGTTTATTTCTCTTCCACATGAAATTCTAAGCTGATAGAACAAAAGAATAAAGAAGCCCTGGTCAGCAGAGTTACCAAAAGGTTATCATTCCTTTCTTCTTGTTGCTTTGCCAACTCCTAGGATACTTTCCTCGTCCCTGTGAATCTAAGGAGGCTGATTATCATTACATCTGTTTTAACCCATGGGGAAAAAAGAGAAAATGAAGTAGAGGCCAGACATCCTCCTTTTGAGGACGTGACCCAAGAGTTGCACACTAGAAGACGGTAGCCACACCTAGCTGCAGGGGGTCTGGGAAATTTAGTCTTTAGCTGGGTGGTTGGCTACCCAGCTTAAAAGTGTCAGTTTCTAGTACTAAAAAGAAGAAGAAAGAATGAATATTTGGGGCATTTAGCAGTCAAAGCCACAGTCTACTCTCCAGTCAACAAATATCTATGAATACCACTTTCCCCTAGAGAAATAATCCAAACAGCCAAACAGTTAATTTATCTAACTCAGAACCCAGCATCTCTTGGTGATGCATAGTTCTGACTTTCTTTTTTTATTTATAATTTTTACTTAATTAAATTAATTAACTAATTTATTTATTTATTTATTTATTGCCTATGTTGGGTCTTCATTGCTGTGCGTGGGCTTTCTCTAGTTGCGGGGAACGGGGGCTACTCTTCTTGCGGTGCACAGGCTTCTCAGTGCGGTGCCTTCTCTTGATGTGGAGCACGGGCTCTAGGCTCTTGGGCTTCAGTAGTTGCAGCATATGGGCTCAGTAGTTGTGTCTCGCAGGCTCTAGAGCGCAGGCTCAGTAGTTGTGGTGCACGGGCTTAGTTGCTCTGTGGCATGTGGGATCTTCCCGGACCAGGACTGGAACCCATGTCCCCTGCTTTGGCAGGCAGATTCCTAACCACTGCACCACCAGGGAAGTCCAGTTCTGACTTTCAGATTGGAATATGACTTCTCAGGGTCTAGTGACCTATGAACTTAACAACAAATCATTAGACTTCTCATCATCCAATACACCATGGTAAAGAGGGATAGCATAACCACACTTAAAGCTCCCATTTTGGAAAAGGGAAGAATGGGAAACACATGACAGTCATTGTCCATGGCAGTTATCAGACTCTGCTGCACAGCAAATGTGAAAATTTCCTGCCTGGCAGTAGAGTGCCACCGGGTTGCACTCTGGGTATAACTCTCTTATCTCTTATTCTGGAAGGCCACATTTGAAAACATATTGGAACGTGGCTCACCACTACTTTATTTGTGTTCTGGACTACAGAAACAGTGCCGGGAGCCGTTCGGGGATTGCCTAAAGGCTCAGGCAAGGCCGAGCACTCCGGGAATGGCCTGCAAGGCGGGAATTCCGATGAAGGCATCTTCGGTTCGGGAGAGCTGCAAAGCAGGCATCCTGGAAGTACCGGAGTTCTCCGAGATTTAGTTTCACTATGAGTCTCCTCTGTTTACTTCTCTTTCTAGGAATGATGAGCTCTCTGGGTGAAGGGGCGCCTACGCCGCCTTCAAGAATGGTGGCTACCCCCCCCCCCCTTCTTGATGTTGTGGAAATTCTATGGGCCGCAAACAAATCACATTTAGACCCTTAGGGGGCCCGGGTAATGGAGGAATGTTTAAACTTATTGTCCCCACCCTTGGGCCATGCTGGCAATTCGGCCGTAATGGGCCATGCATTGTGATCAGGAATGCTGCCTCACCCAATCACAATTATCCCAAACCTCTGAAGTGAGGGTCAGTCAAACCAAAGTTGCCTATAAAATATCCCATGCACTCTTCCCTTATAAGAACAGAATATTACAGGTATCTGTGTTATGTCCATGTCCTGTGTGTCTGCTGTCACGTAGCATAGAGAATGTAGCTCACTAATTAAGCTTAACCTGCTAACAATGTGTCTGTCACTTCAAGCCTGTGGCGCCTGAGAGGCCTGCCCTTAGAGATTGTTATCCTGTGTTCTCCTCCCCCTTGTAACCACTGGAGGGTTAAAACAAGAATGGTAATGTTAAGCATGGGGAAAAAATTGTTCGATTGTTTATGGACAAGAACGTGAAGAACTGATGAGAACTGATGATTACATAGAAGACTCGTCACCTGACTAAGGACAGGCCCCCGGCGGAGTCATTGGGACATTTGGGGGAGGGATATGGGGCCCCTAATGGAAAAATCCACATAACAAGATGTAAGATATATAAGACCGGAGCAAAAATTAAAGTTACTCTCACTCTCTCACTCTCTCCTCTTCTCTGCAACTCCACTGCCTCCTGTATCTTTTTTTTCTCGCCGACTCTACCCCTCCCAAGGGACTCCCTGGATCCTGCCTGGGCTGGACCCCGGCAAAACAGGAAAAGAGGAAGTAGAAGGCAAGAAGCCTCCTTTTAAGAATGTGAGAGAGATTTCACACATTACAGTTGACCCTTGAACAACACAGTTTGAACTGTGTAGGTCCACTTGTATGTGGATTTTTTTCAGTAGTAAATACTACAGTACTACATGACCTGCAGTTGGTTATTTGAATGTGGAATTGCAGGTACAGAGGACCAACTATAAGTAATACTCGAATTTTCAACTGTGCAGAGGGTCAGCATCCCTAATCCCTGCATTGTTCAAGGGTCAACTGTACTTCCACTTAATGGTGTACCAGAGCTGCCTTGCGCCAGCTTTGCACGAGCTCACAAGAAGCAATTGTTAAATTTTCAAGAATTTTGTTAGCTGGTTGTTAAACACAGCCATTGTTAAGAATTAAATATGTAAATTTACCAGTAAACAAGTTGTATTAAAAGAGTAAATACTCAAAGCTTGTCTTTTCTTAGTTATTTTACCACACTTTACTATTGTCTATGCTATTGCTATTATTTGAATCTATGTATCCATAGGGTACGAATAGAATATAATGCTGTTTTAAATCATTTCCAAACTGCATTCAGTGATATTGTAGCTTGAAATCAGACATGGTGGGAGTATTTTCACCATAGAAATCAGCAAATACTACAAATCTGGGCTTCTCCTCCCCTACACCCAAGAGCTGGTGGTTAAACATTTACCAATACATAATTGCTTCCACTGTATCTCTTTGGCTAGAATTTACTCACACGGCCACACCTAGTTACAAGGGAGGCTAGGACATGTAGTCTCTAGCTGGGTGGCCATATGCCACCTATAATTTAGGGATTCTATTACAAGGAAGAAGTGGAGAATGGATGTTGGAAGACCATGAGCATTCTCATGTTTTGATGTACAAGAGGACGCTCTGGTCAGGTTTCCAGAACTGAGATGCAGTCCCTCAGTAGATCTTTGTAGAGGTGGTAATAAACTCAGAATAGAACTTTTAGTGCTTATGTAGTCCACCATCACAGGATCAATGAAAATGACCAATTTCAGTTTATGATAGTAGACTGAACACATAAGACAAGCCTCCCTTGTTCTGTCTGTTCCCAGAAAATGCAAAAAAATCATATTAAAATATAAATGTATAAATGTGCCAGAAAACAAGAAGGTGAACCCCTTGTGCCTCCAGAAACTATGAGGAATCACTGAGAGGAAGAAAAATGATGTAGGATGTAAGAATGTACCTAAAACCCAAAATATACCTAAGTGACGGGGGCGCTTTGAAAACTGGAAACCACTCACAGAGAACTACTTTCAGGGAAATCCAAATTAAGACATTGAGTATACTCCGGAATAAAAGAAAGTCTGTACTTTTGATTTGCTAAGGAACTGGGTTGTGGAGGTACCTAGCCCCTGCCTCTTCCTTTTTCAATGCATTCTTATAAAGAGCAAGTCTTGTTTTAAAGTTTTAAGTCTGTAGGTATTTTTTTTTCAGCTGGTTAAACCAAGCTCTACAATTTAGTGCCCAATAGAGACTCATAAGGCTGAAAAGATATGACCAGCGACTGAATGCAATACTTACCTTGGGTATTTGCTTGCTGAGTAAACATTTGTGCAAGCTGTTTGCTCTTTCTATATTAAAGTATAATGAGGCTATTTGGAGTATGTAATATGGTCAGAGACTTGTCTTGTGCATACATGACTTATATTAAACGAGCATTCTATCCAAACATTTGATCTTTAAAATCATTTTAGAACCAAGCACAAAACATGCCAGAAGTAAAAATATTCCCAGGATGATGGATGTTAAACTGCTTGCTTCTTCCTCACAAAAAATAAAAATGATAGGTGTCTGTTTTTAGCAGCATTTTCCACAGGAGATCAGAAAAGCCATTACAGGGTTATGGATGAATTCTTGGTGTTTGATGATAAAAATAACTAATGCATCTATGGGTTTAACAGAGCTGCAAAAGGCTGTACAGGTAAACAATACTTTAGGATATTGGACATTTGGATTCTGGAAGGAAGAAATATAAAATTACAAAATTATATTCAAATGATTTCTCTCTTTTTTAAGGAGTAAATAATTGTTTTTATTTTTTAATTTTTTTTTATAATGGGTCCTTATTGATTATCTATTTGATATATAGTTGTGTGTATATGTCAATCCCAAACTCCCAGTCTATCCCTCCCTCTCACGCTTCCCCCCACCCCAACCATAAGTTCATTCACTAAGACTGTGAGTCTGTTTCTGTCTTGCAAATAAGTTCATTTGTATCGTTGTACTTCTTATTTTTTGATCATTGGACACATACTTGTAATAATATTAACTGAGCACCTACTATACGTAAAGTGCCACTAAGCCCTAAAATAAACACAATGGCACCCTCAAGGAGCTTGCAATCTAGAGTGGAATATAAGAGAGACATTTCAGGGCAATTTTTTGTAAAAATATTGACAGCAAGTATGTATGGACTGCCCCACATTTAAAACAGATGCTGTCTTTCTCAGCAAGTTGGGAGATTTGCAACAGTAGGCAAAAGAGCTAGAATTGCACCATTTCTTCAGTATTCAAAGGGCTCAGCCTGAATGTCCTAGTTTACAGGGAGAGATAAATCCTTTATAATAAGCCTACTTTTCCCCTAAATGGGCTGAATTAGCATAGCAGGGAAAGAAGAGAGGACTGAACTGACAATTTTCCACAAAAACTTTGCAATGTTGCTTTTAGCTCTGACAGGAAGCAATTTTAGTAATGTGTGCATATTTCCAGACTTTTCCCTTCTTTCTCCTTGTGAGAATCCTGGGTTGTTGCAGCACTGATGCTAGAGTATGAAGTGGAGAGAAGAATTGGAGAAAGTGAAAACACTAGGTTAATTTACACATGAAAGGGTATAGAGCTACTCCCAGAGGATGAGAATAGTCTAGAAAGGCTGGCGATCTGTGTGAGAAAGGCACCTGGGAGATTTATGAGAGGAGAGAGAATGTGGAAATCAACCACAAAGGAACTAGCATAATGGTGCCTTAAAAGAGGACTTTGAGGAACTCTTGCTCCCTGGTGAGGCATAGCTCTTCTTTACTGCTTCGCGAAGAGACATCAGGAAATGCTTTTGTGGCTTTTACAAGGCTTTTTAGAAGCAGACTTGGAGGGTTTTTGCGCGTGTTTTGTTTGTTTGCTTGTTTTGGATGTCACTCCACTACAATAAGGGCCTTAAGCAAGGCGTGAGAATAGTTGTGTTAATTGAGAATAAACAGGAAAAATTCTACCACCCACAATGGTGCACTCTGAGGTGACTCAGGGTGGGAAAGAACAGGATACTGACCTTAGATAGCTAAGGTGCATATCAAAGGAATGATTTCAATAGCCCAGACTCTTGCATCTTCCCATACGTAGAAAAGGGCTAAATTCATTAACTTGAGATGTCTGGTTTTCTTTCATTAACACTATTCTTTTGATGTTCCTACTACTTGGTTTTTGTTGCAAAACTCCTATACATCCTGGCTCCTCCCTTGCCTCTTCAGACCAGTCCCTCAGAGCTACCTGAGAGGTTGCCTCGCAGGCTTAAGTCCTCAATATGTACACTGAATAAAAACTAATTCTCAACTTTTAGGTTGTGCTTTTTTTTTTTTTTCAGTCGACACTGTAATAGTGTTCTCTAACATTAGTTGGTACAAACCTGCTCTTCCTTCCAACAGGTAGTTGCATCTTTATATAGAGGGCTTCTAAAGATTAAATATACTTTGAAGCCCAAAGGAATGGTAAGATTTCATCACAAAAACATATACTGCTGGGGAGGTGGAAGGGGAAGCTCTTTTTCAAATATATCACAGAGGTAACTGTCTTTCTTACTCGAGGACAAAACTAAACATATTACTCCGATGTTTAACCTTTCCATCTCAGATTTGATTTTGCTTTAAAAAGAATAGTACCAATTTTCTACTTGAACAATAACTCTCCCCCCACCCCCACCTCACTTCTCCAGTCCTATTTTCAGCCTTACGTGATAAATGGACAAACTTTCTCAATTTGACTTTTCAGAGTATTACTCTCTAAGTATATAGAAAATTGAGGGAATTCCCTGGCGGTCCAGTTGTTAGGACTCCATGCTCTCACTGCCGAGGGCCTGGATTTGATTGCTGGTCAGGGAACTAAAATACCATAAGCCATGCAGCATGGCCAAGGGAAAAGAAAAGAAAAGAAAGAAAATTGACTTTGGGTTGTTGAAATCATGCCTTTGCAGCCTTATACTAAAGTATTAACTGGGACTTCCCTGGTGGTCCAGTGGGTAAGACTCTGTGTTCCCAGTGCAGGGGACCTGGGTTCAGTCCCTGGTCAGGGAACTAGATCCCACATGCCTCAACTAAGAGTTTACATGCCACAACTAAGACCCAGCATGGCCTAAATAAATAAATACATATTTTTTTAAAAAGTATTTACTGTAATTGAAATAGAAGTTTCAAATCTAGATGAAAATGTTACCCAATGCAAGTTTGTGTGCCCAACACGTAGTGAGGCCAAACAACACGAATCATTGGAGTTTGGAGCAGAGAAAGGTTATTGCAGGGCTGAGCAAAAAAGGGGGGATGATGCTCAAAAAAATCGAAACTCCCTGATGGTTTTGGGGAAAAGTTTTTATAGGCAAAATTTTGGATAAGGCTGGGGGGATGTGGTTTTCTTCTGATTGGTTGGTGGTGACCTAACAGTGTAGTGCTCCAGGAATCTTGTGCTCAGCCTGAAGTTGCCATCCTCCACCTGGCTGGGGGCCTTAGCTTCTATAGAAGAACTCAAAGGTCTTGTTCTGTATATTCCTTAAGGGGGAACCAGGATCCTGCACTATAGTTTCTTGATTGTTCCTCCTTTGCTTCTGTAGTCCCTCCCTTCCCTGATTAGGAACAATTGATTCTGCTCTTTGGAACTCAGGGAGGTCTAGGGGGCTAAAGCATTTATGCTGCAAATAAGAAAGGGTGATGGGGAAAGGCTTTTGTGCCCAGGAGGGCCCCACGAGGTCCTGATCCATTACGAAAACAAGTAGCATAAATGATTTAACTTCTTTCTCTCTCAGATATAACAGTTCATACTGGACATTACAAAATGCAGGACTTTTATACTAGAAATGCGATTAAAAAATAATACCTCACCTTGGGCCTTCTAAGGTAAATTAATATTGTAATGGATGGTAAAGCAAGTGGGAAATTACTAAGAAAGAAGCCCAGAAAGATAAAATGTAAGGTAGATGGAATTACAAGTAGGTTTTGTTTTTTATTTATAGTTTTCTAGCTTTTAAAAGTGAGAATGTATTATTTAAAAAATCATGAGAAAATAAATTTCATTAAAAATTAAATACAAATAAGAGATTTACTTTTATACTCTTCAGAGAGTTAACTAAATCTGCTAGGATTACTGGATTTGAACCAGCTTTAGTAACTGTTTGGGCCAATTGTTTCATTTTGGGGATGAGGTTGTTGAGGTCAGAGAGGTTCAGTGTCTTGCCCCAGCTCACACGGCAAATAAGTTGGCAAATCTGGATATGAAATTTGGATTTCCCGGTGTCTCATCCAATATTTATTCCGCTGTGCCCCCAATCAATTCTACATGTCCATCTTCACAGGCTGTTAAAGACAGAAGATGTGGCAGGTTCTCTGTTAATATTTTTTTCTTTTTAATGTTGTCAAATGTAGCTGTATTTTATAATTCAAAATATACTGCCCAATGATAAACACTTCTCTGTTGTAAATATCAAGATAGAAAATATTGATAGAAAATCAGGGTGTGGGGCAGCTATATTGCTAGCTTAGGTAGTGGAAGAGGGCAGCTCTGCCATGTGCCCTGGGAGTGTTACCAAGAAGTTCAGCATAGAGACTGTTCCTCTGACTCTTCCAAAGCTCATTCTGTGAGCTTTTTATATTCATTTACAATTCCCTTTCTGCTTAATTAGATTCTGAAGTTTGAATCCTAGAACCTATCAAATAAACCTGCCTACAGCATCACAGCCAGTAATAGGAATATCTAGAGCTTGAAGTCAGATCTAACCCTCTTAGTTGATATTCTTCAGTTCTAAGGTCTTAGAAAGAAAAGGGAGAGGTTTACCCTGACCTTATTCCAGAGTGAATTTCTTTAGTTTTCAGAAGCAATTATGTTGCAGGAAGGGGGACCCCTTCCAGGGCTCGAGGTTGGGCTCTTGTCTAACACTTGGAAATAAAATGGCTGAAAAGACACAAGTGCTAACAAAGTAAAAGACATTATTGGGATAGGGTGCCTGGGTGGAGAGCGGTGGGGTAAAGGAACCAAGGAGGACTGCTCTGCCACGTGACTTGCAGTCTCAGGTTTTATGATGATGGGATTAGTTTCTGGGTTGTCTCTGGCCAATCACTCTGACTCAGGGTCCTTCCTGGTAGCATGTGCATCACTCAGCCAAGATGGATTCCAGCGAGAAGGATTCTGGGAGGTTGGTAGGACATATGGACTGGAATCTCCTCTCTCCTTTTGACCTTTCCCGAATTCTTCCAGTTGGTGATAGCTTGTTAGTTCCATGCTCCATACCAGGACCTCCTATTGTAAGATAACTCATGCAAGTGGTTACTATTTTGCCTGGCCAGGGCAGGCGGTTTTGGTCAGTGGTTCTCTTAACAATTATACCATAAGTGGAGAAGCTTTGGGAAATGAAAATCTCTAGTCAGACACTTTATTGAAAGGATTGTGGGTTCCACTGAAAAAGCTGGAGTTATGAGCAGAATGGGAGAGGATATTTGCTGATTCCTTTGTCAGTGTGGCATCAAGGGAAACCTAAATGGCCTACATGTTAAAGGAAAGACATTAGGCTGCAGAGGATATAGAATTAACCACAGCAGCAAAGAGTAGTAAGCAGACACTGCTGGTAGTGGGAGTGTTTTTGCAGAGTTAGTAACAGGAACTGTAAATGACCTGGAGAACACTCACGTTATTGAATGCAATTTTGTGTGCCCGATGCATAATGAGGCCAAACAAACCAAAATGTCAGAGTTTGGATCAAAGAAAGATTTATTGCAGGGCCAGACAAGGAGAACAGGTGGCTTGTGCTCAAAAACCCCAAACTCTGATGGTTTTGGGGGAGACGTTTTTATAGGCAAAATTTGGGGTGAGGGCTGCAAGGTATGTGACTTTCTTCTGATTGGTTGGTGGTGAGGTAACAGGGCGGTGCCCTAGGAATCTTGGCTCAGCCTGAAGTTACCATCCTCCACCTGGGTAGGGGCCTTAGTTCCTGCAGAAGAACTCAAAGGTGTTGTTATGTATATTCCTTCAGGAAAACCAGGCTCCTGCTTTAATCATTGCACTATAGTTTCTTGACCTCTTTTCCTTTGCTTCTGCCTTCCCTCACTTCCCGGATTAGTAACTGTTTGAATCTGCCCTTTGGAACTCAAGGAAGGTTTAGCAGGCTGAAGAAAAGGGGGAAAGGACTTGTGCAGGGAGGGCCCCATAGAGTCCCACTCCATTTCACTCACTGAAGTGTTGGAAAACCATCAGGCCCTGTGGGACTTCCTGTTGCAGTATTTGCCTTGTTGCATATTATTCTGTGGAATTATACTTCTTTACCATAAAAATCCCTTGTGTTATGTGGCCAAAGCTATATACGGAGCAGTCCAATGTAGACAACTATCTAGGGTTTTTTTCTTGCAGGTTCATACTAAGAAAGAGAAGTTAAATTGTCTCTTCTACTACAGATATTGTTAATCCTAGAGATATTTTTAGATGACACATAGGTTTTAATGTTTTCACAATAAGGTCACATGAAGCCAAAAAACTCCTGGATATGGGATAGGCTTGTGTTTGGGGGATGATCATACAAAGTCTTTATTAGAAACATTTAAAAGCAAAGCGCAATTTGCCTAATAATAGCCCGCCCAGTAGAAAAGAATTGCTTTAACTTCTCTTGAGTGCTTTAATCTCAACTCTGACAAAGTGAACGCCTGTTGGCAATTTAACAGTTCCTTGGTTTTTAGCTGAAACAAAATCAAATAAATGGAGTGCTGTTACTGCTTGAGGTACATGCGCAGTCTCGCAAGACTGGATTTAACTTGTTTTCCAAAACATATCACATAAAATATATGTGATAAAAATATATCACAATTATACTTCATTTAGATTTTTTGTGCATTATTTTATCTTTATTGTGTTATACTGATGCCTGATATCCCCAAACCTATATGTATATTGGCCTTGCCACTGTGGGAGAGAATTAAATGGGGATCATGTGTGAATGAAAAATGTTGCCTGCCATATCAACAAACAAGGAATACTGAGACCATCAAGCCATCAGGCACTACCACTGCCCTCCCTTACCTCTTCCCAAGCAGTCCCTCAGAGCTGTCTGAGAGGCAGCCTCCCAGGCTTGAGGTCCTCAGAAAGTCTGCCAAATAAAACATAATTCTCAACTTTTAGGTTGCATATTTTTTTCAGTTAACAATGTGTCCTCTTAAGTTTCATATTTTTTTTCCCTCTGTATAAGAATCAGCCCAACACACTCCAATTAAAAAGGGTCAAAGGATCTAAATAGACATTTCTCCAAAGAAGATATACAAATAACCAATAAGCACATGAAAAGATGCTCAACATCACTGATCATTAGGGAGATGAAAATCAAAACCACTATGAGATACCACTTCATACCCACTAGGATGGCTATAATTTAAAAAAAAAAAGCAAAACAGATAATAATAAACGTTGACGAGGATGTGGAGAAATTGGAACCCTCATAGGTTAACATGGAGTTAAACATATGACCCAGCAATTCCACTTCTAGGTAGACACCCAAGAAAAATGAAAATACACGTCCACACAAAAACATATACAAATTGTTCATAGGAGAATTATTCATAATAGCCAAAAAATAGAAACAACCAAAAATGTCTAAAACTGATAAATAGAATATGATATGTCCATACAATGGAATATTACTAAGTAAAATAAATGAATGAAGTATTGACACATGCTACAACATGTATGAAGCTTGAAGACGTTATGCAAAGTGAAAGAAGCTGATCACAAAAGAATACACATTGTGTGCTTCCACTTATGAAACACCCATAACAGACCATTCTGTACAGACAAAAAGTAGATTATTGGTTGCCTAGGGCTGAAGGATTGGGAGAAAATGGGGAGTGGTTGCTGATGGATATGGGATTCCTTTTTGGAGTGATGAAAATATTCCAAAATTGATTGTGGTGATGGTTGTACAACTCTGTGAATATACTAAATACCATTGAATTGTACTCTTTAAATGAGTGAATTTCAGGAATTCCCTGGCTGTCCAGTGGTTAGGACTCTGTGCTTTCACTGCCAAGGGCCTGGGTTCAATCCCTGGTCAGGGAATCCCACAAGCCATGTGGCTAGGCCAAAAAAACCCTTTTTTTTAAATGGGTGAATTTCATGGTATGTAAATTATATGTGATATATACATTTATCTGACATATATGTATATATTAATCCAAAGGGCTTGCCATAAGTATATGTTTTAAGGTAAATATCACAGATTTACATATAAAAAAGAATTACATGGTTCTTTTTCTCTTTCATGGGCTTCTTGGCAATAATACGCAGCAGTCTTTTAGCATGACCTTGCTTTTTCTGGGCATCTGATAGATGTAGGGGAAAGGAAATCTTGCAGCAAAGAATGCTTATGGAGAAAGGTATACATGCTAAACTTGTCCCAAATTGTTCATCTCTTTGGAGGAATAAGATGTGAGTGAAATAGATGAAGCAATTTATGCTGTGGTTTAATTTAGCAACTATATTTGAGCCCCTTAATCACCATTGCAGTGAGACAGGAACTGTGGAGAAACAACAACATGTAAGACAGAGAAAGTACTGTCGAACTGGTTGACAGTGCATGAGTGGTTGGATGTCAACTACTCATCTGAGAGCTAAATGTAATACAAGCCATAGATATACCAGGGATGAAGGGGGAGTTTAAGTACAGAAGAATAAGTTGCCCTCTGGGTAGATAAATAACAGCAAAAGGTATAATTTTATTCAGTGCATGCAAAGCACATGACATTGGAGCTGGTCCATGTTAAATCAATTTCTCAAAGTGATTGCCATTACGTGTCAAAGGTTTTATTCAAACTTGCAGCAAGTGAATGTGAAGTCTGGAATTGGAGTCTTTATATATATTTTTGAAGTATAACATACATGCAGTTACATATGTTAATCTTGAGAGTGTACAGCTTGATGAATTTTTATCCTTGTATAACCACAATCCAGATCATGGTACAGAACATTCGCACCACTCCAGAAATCTCCCTCATGTCTGTTCCCAGTCAATACTACTTTGACTCACCCAGGTAACCAGTGATGAGTTTTGCTTATTCTTGAACTTTGTATAAATGAAATCATACCACATGTCTTCTTTTGTGTCTGGCCTTCTTTTGCTCTACAAAAGATGCCTGTGAGCATCAACAGTGTTTCATGTGTAGCACTAGTTCATTCCTTTTTATTGCTGTGTAGTATTGCATTGTATGAATATACTAAAATGTACTTGTCTGTTTACCTATTGTTGGACATTAGAGTTGTTTCCAGCATTTGGCCATTAGAAATAATGCAGTTATAACCCTTCTTGTACAAGTCTTTTGGTGGATGTGCATAAATTTCTCTTCAGTACCTTCTCTGGAGTGGAATTGCTGGGTCATAACGTTTGCATAAGCATAGCTTTTGAATGTACTACCAATTTTCCAAAGTGGAACAGCAGTACTCCTTTATACTCCTTCCAGCAATGACTGAGAGTGCCAGCAGAAGAGTTTTTTTTTTAATAGAGTGAGAGTGGGGTTAGATACTGATGTTAAACTAAGTAATAGGAAGAAGGTCTTATTCTAGGATACATACAAGAAAGATAGTTGGTTCTACAGAATTAATGCATTGGTTGCATAAATTTAACTTCCCAGACAGGGCTCAAAATCTAATCAACATTTATCAGAAAAATATTCAAACATTTTTATCAGAAATGTAAAAACTTTCCAGGAGAGATTGTTAATGACATCCCCAAAAAGTTCTGTTCCAGTCCACCTTTGCTAATGCTTGAGAAAATTTTTGTTTTCATAGACCTAGGTTCAATGCCAGATATACCATTTAGTAGTTTTATGACCTTTGGTAAATTACTTAAACTCTTTATGCCTCTGTTTTCTTAGCTGTGAGATGGGGACAATAATATCTATCTCACAGGATTAGTCTAGAGTTTGAATGCCTGGCACAGAACAAGGGTTCAATTAATTCTTCCTTCCTCCCTTCTTCCCTTCCTCCCTTCCTTCTTTCTGTTACCAAGTCCAAGCTCACTCTACTCACTGCTCGACAGGCCAATAAATCAGAGATGAGGTGTTGAGGCAAGGAATATGACTTTATTCAGAAAGCCAGCAGACAGAGAAGATGGCAGACTAGTGTCTCCAAAAAACCATCTTATCAGGGTCTGGATGCCAGTTTCTTTTATATAATCAGAGAGGGAGAGGCTGTGAGGAAGTAAAATAAAACAGTAGAATAGAGAGGGAGAGACAGCTGGGAAGTAAAGTGAAAGGGCCATCAGTCTTGCCAAACATCTCCTGGAATGACCAGCCTACCTCTGGGAGGGGATGTGTTAATTTCTGCTTTCTTGCAGCCATTCACAGGTGGGCAGGGTCAGATTGTCTCCCTGTGAGCTGAACAGAGGCACTTTAGTTTAACATTCAGGCAGAAGGGCAGGGTTCCCTGAGGCAGGCCATTGTGTATGATTATAATAACAAAAGCAACAAAAAGCAAAGGTTAAAGTCAAAGAAACAAGTTAAACATAGAGTCCAATTTAGCTCTTCTCTGTTACACTTCCTTCCTTCCTTTCTTTTTTCTTCCTTCCTTCCTTTTTTCTTCCTTCCTTTTTTCTTCTTTGAGAGGTTGAATTGATATGATGACAGCATTACACCATTACAATAATCTTAACAAACACAAAAGTATAGGGTGACATTGGGGAAAGTGGGAGAGTGTGGCTGGAGAAGAGAAAAGAATAAAAAATATAGGAGGGAAAGACTTCACGTCCCCATTTAAAAAATAAAGTTCTCCATAATAATGATGACATTGGGGGTGGGGAAATGGTGAGCAGAATAGTACATCTGATATTCTGGAAATTAAGCCTCATTATCTATATCAACATTAACCCCCCCACACACACACTAGAAAAGAGACACATTCAGCCTTAATGACACACTATAAGTAGATTTGCATTGAACTGAAAATACGTCCATGTGAAAGTATATCAAAATTAAAATCTCATTTGCATATATAATATCAGCTAGAGCAAATGTTCACTGCATGATAATCCTCCCTCTAGGAGAGGCCATTAGGTTGATTTGCATTCATTTAAATGTTCATGTGGGACGTTGATTTTGTCTGCGCAATTACTAGGGTAGTTAATATATTGTGCTATTAAAACAGTTAAAAGACTGCTCAGAATTTGTAACACACAAATGTGACCATGGATGGGCCCAAGTCAAAGGACATCTCATATAAACAGATTCCATTTCTTCAGTGTGGGCTAAGAAACTGAAAGGAATCACTCCGCACAAATCTCTCCCCACCCAGTGCTATTGTTGTGGCAGGGATTCATGAATGAATGGGGAGTCATTTTCACAGTAAGCAAAATGATAGGTAAATTATATGATATGTTAGAAGATGTGGTAGATTGCAAGTATGGCCACGAATTTTTCCCGTCGCTGTTTGTACACCCTTTTACCATGTTGTTTTGCAGCTCTTCTTTCCAAGCATTGGTGTCTTTTCTCAACCACCTAAATCTAGGCTGGCCACGTGACTTACTTTGGCCAAAAGGACATTAGCAAGTAAGACACAAACACAAGCAAGGTTCAAAAAGTGCTAGCTCACTGGGGCTTACTCCCTTACTGCTCATGGAACCCTCAAACCACTATGTGAATGGTTCCAAGGAAGACTGCTGGAAGATGAGAAAGCTACAAGGGAGAGAACAGAGGTCTCTCAGCCTGCCAACCACTAGAAATGTGAATGAGGCCATTCTGCATTGTGCAGCCATCAGCTAGCCTGCCAGCTGACCACAGATGCATGAGCAAGCCCATGAGAGGTCAGCTGAGTCAGTCCAGGCCAGAAGAACTGTACAGCCAACCCACAATCTACAAGCTAGATAAAACAGCGATTGTTTTAAGCTGCTAAGTTTGCAGTATTTTGTTATGCAGAAGTAGCTAACCGGTACTGCAGGTTATAAATACTTGAGAGGGAAAGAGAGCAGAGCAAGAGGGATTAGAAGTGTATATGTGGGGCCTTCCCTGGTGGTACAGTAGCTAAGACTCCACACTCCCAATGCAGGGGGGCCTGGGTCTGATCCCTGGTCAGGGAACTAGATCCCACATGCCGCAACTAAAGAAGTGTGTATGTGGATGTCTGAGGGGATATGTTGCCATTTTAAATAACTTCCCTGGTGATCCAGTGGTTAGGATTCCATGCTTTCACTGCCAAGGGCCGGGTTTGATCCCCGATCGGGGAACTAAGTGCCGAGACCAGCTCGGCGACTCGAGGTGAGTGACGGGTGCCGCAAGCTTGAAGAAGACACAGACACAGACTGAAGAGAAAAGTGGGACCGAGGGGCTCAAGACCTCTCGGATCAAGAGCCCTGCTGACTTATCCCAGGTTGCTTTTATTGAGTTCATGGGCTAACATTCTCAGGTTACACTCATAAACAATCAAAGGCCTCACATGACTGAGGCAATTATCTTTGTTTACTTCCTGGGTCCGAGTTGAGCAGGTGTGGATTTGAGCTGGGGGTGGAGAGCAAAACAGCCCTGGGGGCAGGAGACCTCTCTCAGATATTAGGGGTCTGTGCCCCACCCGTGTTGGCCCCTCTGCGACTGTGCCTGTCTTAGGTTGTTCCTCCCTTGAGGAATCTTACCCGTCTCTGGCTAACCAGTCATCCTCTAGGGCCAAACACGGTGATATAAGGAAGGCTCTGTGCACCACCCCTGTTGGCCCCTCTGCGGCTGTGCCTGTCTTAGGTTGTTCCTCCTCTGAGGAATCTTACCCGTCTTTGGCTAACCAGCCATCCTTCAGGACCAAACAGGGTGATATTAGTCTCCACGCCCCGCACCCTCAGTTCCTCCACTGCTCAAGCAGGACATTCTGAATCCCATCGCTCGGCCCACATACTTCAACATTTTCAAGGTTTCAGAAAGTTTCCCGAATGTCTTCCCACAACTAAGATCCCACAAGCTGTGTGGTGCAACCTAAAAAAAAAAAATTAAAAAATAAATAAAATAAATAACTTTGTCAGGGAAGGCTTTGCTGAGCAGATAACATTTGAGTAAACATATGAAGGAGATAAGAAAGTAATTCAGGGGGTTATTTAAGAGAAGAACGTGCCTTGCAAAGGGAATAGCAAGTAGAATGTTCCCAAGGCACTATGTGTCAGGCTGTTTTGAAGAAAAGCAAGGTCAGTGTATCTGGAGCGCTGTAGGAGATGAGGGCAAAGAGGTAACAGGAGGCCAAGTATTCCCGGAGTTCCCTGCTAAATCTTGGAAGAGCCTTCCAATATATAGGACATGACACCCCTGTGGCTGGCCATGTCTGATAGGGGACCACACTAATGAATCAATCCAGAGGTAAAGAACTGACATAAGCTGGGCCAACCAGGTTCTTCCTCCTGGAAATTTGAAACTTGGGACACAGGAACCCAGAGATTGAGAGGAGTTGAGAGCTGAAGGCATCTTACTTGCTGAGCTCAAGAGACCCAGGATCCACACCCAGCTCTACTTGTCGAATTTCTAGAGCTGGCTTGCTTCTTGTCTGCATCAAGGTTTAGGAGCTGAATTTGTCTTTGAGGCTGTGGAACACCCCTGAATTGTTACAATGAATTTGCTCTGCCCCTCGATCTTTTTTTCTTAAATAAGACAAAGGTAATTTCTGTGGCTTGCAAATAAAAGAACTTAACTAATGTAATCATCTTGTGATTTCTCTCTTGTTTCATATAGGCCTTTTCTTCTGAAATAGATTATTAGCTTCTTAGAGACAAGAATAATTTCTTCAATTTGTTTCGTATCCTTCGTCTATCCAGCTGTGCTTATAGGACAAGATAATAACAGCTAAGTATTCATTCAGCGTCTATAGTGTGGCAGGCACTGTGCTATATGCTCATATAGATTATCTTATCTAAACTTCACAATAATTCTGTGAATAACTACTCTGATTATCTCCATTTGTACAGATGAGGAAACAGAGGCCAGAGAGGTGACACAGCTAATTAATATTGGAATGTGGACTCAAACCCAGGCAATCTCACCCCAAAACCTACATTCTTTCAGAACCCAGCACTGAGAAGGTACTTAAGGATACTTGTGTATTTTTTCATTGAAGAGTGCTGAGTACCCACAAAATCACCTTCTGGGATGATCACCTGGCCTTTACCATCCAGACAGGGTTTTGCCTGCCTCCCTCTACTGTGCGTAGAGAGGTTTCAGTCTAGGAACTTACTATCAGTGACAAGTTAGGGGGTGTGATGAACAGACAGCAGAAAACCATTCCTGCTCAGAAAGTGTTCCTTATCCCATCAGGGCCAGACATGACAAAAATGGGTCACATTTTGGGTTAACATTCTCATTAAGATGCAAATAAGTTTTGCAAATGTGAGTAAGTATAACGCACATGAAATCTTTAACATACATCACTACATATGAGTTTACCAAGAAAAAGAAAACAAAGCTCTGTGCGGGCAAGGCCTGTGGCTGCTCTACTCATCTTTGCATTACCTCGCACAATGCCTTGACTCACAGTATGTGCTCAATAAAAAACTGCCAAATGAATTGGATGAATGAATGAAGAGAGTTAGGCATCAGAGAATAAGGGTCCAGCCAGGACAGTTTAAATACATAGAGTTTAGGGACTTACCTGGTGGTCCAGTGATTAAGACTCTGTGCTTCCAATGTAGGGGGCGCAGGTTCGATCCCTGGTTGGTGAACTAAGATCCCATATGCTGTGTGGCGTGGCCAAAAGATTAAAAAAAAATACATAGAGTTGAAATCCATTCCTAATGGATGCATATGAATCTTACTGTATGAACTTTATGATTCTTCTGACTTGTAGGGATTTCCGTGTTGTAAATGTGCACTGGGTGAACTTAGATGAGAACATTCCCCTGTGTTTTGGAGGCAGATCTCCCCAGAAGAGTGAGATGGTAGTTTGAATTAATACTCCAGACAAGGCTGTCAGAGAGAGATGCAGTGAGAGAGCCATGATGGGTGGCAAAGCAGGAATATGTCCTTTGACTCTAGTTTGAGGACAGAATAGGCATCCATTGTATCAGCCGTAGGAAGCTAGAATGGAGATGAGAAACCTGTGTGGAGAAGTTGCCTGGTACCATAAGGAGGAGCATTGTGGTAGAATACATTGATGGCTGTAATTCCTTGTCCCTTCCTATATAGATGCCCATTGCCATCTAACTTTGCAGTGCCTTCCTGGGTTGGGTGCACTTCTCTGTCCCTTGGCTTTGAGTTCAGCCAAAGCATTTTATTTGGCCAATAGAATGAGCTGGCAATGATGCTGCACCAGTTCTGAGCCTAGCAAGAGACTTTGCAAGTTTCCTTTTGTGTCTTGCCCTTTTACTATTACCATAAGAAGAGCATGCAGGCACCAGCCTTGTAGTCCAACGTGATAACAGAGTCAGTGCAGCAGAGTCACCTCCAACCAAGCTCAGCCTAAATTAGCTGACTCTCATCTAACCTGCAGATACATGAGAGTAAATGATTCTGGTTTTAAGCCACTGACATTTGAAGCATCAGTTTATGGTTAGGGCTAATTGATACAAGCACCAAATTTATAGAAGAGTAAACGTTAATCTGAATTCTGGCTCTTTCACTGATTGGCTATGTGCCTATGGACAAAGCATTTAAACATTCTGAGCCTCAGTTTTCTCATCAGTAAAATGGGCATGATAATATGTACCTTATTTTTTAGGGCTGCTAAGAGGCATATCAAAGATACCTGTGAAAAGCTTCATAAATAAATACTAGATTAATGCCTTTTTCTTTATTACTGGAGATTATTTCTTCATTCTACAATACTTTTAATTTTTTTCTTTCTTAATACGTTATAGGAGTCTTATTTAAAATTTCACATTGTCACAATTGTTCTACCCCATGCCAAAGTTTTTTTTTTCATTTTAAAAGTCATATATTTATTTTTTATGTTTTAAAATCTCATTCATTTTTTAAAAAAATTTTACTATGGTTGGCTTACAATATCGTGTTAGTTTCAGGTGTACAGCACATGCCAAAGTTTTAATGCATGAACAGTGAGCCTCTGGGGGCCACAGTGGCAGTGGGAACAGCTAGCAGATTGAAAGACCCTCAAGAAGAATAATGAAACTCAGGTGGGCAAATTCAATACCTCCTCACTTGATGATGGTTCTCTTAGTGTTTGGTTTTCGTAAGAAATCATTTCCTGATACTTAAAGGGGAGAACCATCTTAAGCAGCCCAACTGTTTTTGGCCTCCTGGTGTCAAAAGCCTAGAGATGAACCAGAAGATAAAAGGAGGTACAGGAAGAGCAAATCCCACCAGCTATCCTAACATGACACTTCCCAACTCCAAGGCTGCTGTTTTCAATAGGCTGGAAATGCAAAAACGGCCAAGCCTGAGACCCAGATACTCTACCCACAAATTACTGCTCCTCTTCTGAGCTTACAACCCATTCTCTCTCACCCCGCATCATTTGCCATTTAATTATGTGCTGCCCCGTAAGATGAGTGTGTTACTCTGATCATGTTATTTCAGTGCTATGTGGCCTCCTTGTCATTTTAGTTTTCAGACCCTTTACTTTATGTCAGGTACTGATAAAATGGACTCTTTCCATAACAAAACAGATCTACAGATTTATAGTCAGCTTGTGATAGTTTAATGCCAAGATATTATAGAAATATCTACCAGTGAAGAAAGGGTTCAGTGCAATCAGACTTAGTGATTAATTGGGCTTTTCAGATTTAAAGAAAAAGTCAAGCAACATATCAAACAGACTTTATATAATGTACAAGTATTAGTAAGTATGTGGGGGTATCCTCATGGTGTAATATTCATTATTTGTTCTCTTAAGCATAACAACTTTGCTTGTCCATGCCAAATAGGTTGAATGATGCTGAAACAGGTCATGCTTTCTAGCATATAGTATTTAGGGAGTTGAACACACACATGCGCGCACACACACACATACACACATGTGATGGGGAGGCTTCATCTCTCTTTTTTTTTTATAAATTTATTGATTTATTTTATTGGCTGTGTTGGGTCTTTTTTGCTGTGCACAGCCTTTCTTTTTTATTGTGGTGAGTGGGGGCTACTTTTCTTTGTGGTGTGCGGGCTCCTCATTGCCATGGCTTCTCTTGTTGCGGAGCACAGGCTCTAGGTGCATGGGCTTCAGTAGTTGCGGCACATGGGCTCAATAGTTGTGGCTCAAGGGCTCTAAAGCGCAGGCTCAATAGTTGTGGCGTATGGGCTTAGTTGCTCCGCAGCATGTGGGATCTTCCTGGAGCAGGGATCAAACCCAGGTCCCCTGCATTGGCAGGTGGGTTCCCAACCACTGCGCCACCTAGGAAGCCCCAAAGCTTTATCTCTTTTAAGTTTTTAATTTACTGCCATATTCCTAATGCCTAGAACAGTTCCTGGCATATAGCAGACAAATATGCACTCAAATATTTCTTAACTGTCTACTACCTGCCAGATCCTGTTCTAGGCACTAAAGATACTCCATTAAGTAAAGCAGAAATGCATGTTTTCATGGTGTTATTTTGTACAAGTGGGAGACAGAAAATAAGGAAATAAATGAAGATAATATTTAGTATGTCAGATAAGAACTATTTGGGTGGAAATAAAGCAGGAATGGGAGATAGGAAGTGCTGGGGTTAGATGAGAGAGTCAGTATTTTAAATTGCATAGTCAAGGAAGACCTCAGAGACAGATGACTTTGTAAAAAATTTTATTTATGTATTTATTGGCTGTGTTGGGTCTTCACTGCTGCACACGGGCTTTCTCTAGTTGCGGTGAGTAGGGGCTGCTCTTCACCGTGGTGCGAGGGCTCATTGTGGTGGCTTCTCTCATTGTGGAGCACAGACTCTAGGCACACGGGCTTCAGTAGTTGTGGCGCATGGGCTCAGTTGCTCCGCAGCACGTGGGATCTTCCTGGAGCAGGGATCAAACCTGTGTCCCCTGCATTGGCAGGCAGATCCTTAACCACTGTGCCACCTAGGAAGTCCAACAGATGACTTTTGAAGAGAAACATAAAGTTGTTGAGAGAGCAAGCCCTGATGATATCTGGGGGAAGAGAGTTCTAGGCAGAGGGAACACTCAGTGCACCAGCCTTGTATGTGGAATGAAGAACAGGGAAGCCAGTGTGAACGGAGTGGAGGAAACTAGGGAGACAGTGGAAGAGGACAGGTTTAGAAAGATGGTAGGGCTTAGATCATGTAGGGACTTAGTGACCATTGCAAGAATCAGGTTTTTACTCTGAGAGAGACAAAGAGGCAATGGGGGATTCTGAACAGATGAATGACATGTTGGGATTTGTAATTTTTTAATAAATCAAGGCTTGAATTATTAATAAATTGCAGTGAATAGACAAATTTCATGTTCAGAAAAACTGCAAATAATTTATGCAGATGCCTCACATTCAAGAAGATGGAACATAACTTCCCACCCCTTAAAAGTGTGGGTTGTGGGACTTCCTTGGAAGTCCACTGGTTAAGTCCACTGCTTCCACTGCAGGGGGTGCACGTTCCATCCCTGGTTGGGGAACGAAGATCCTGCATGTTGCGTGGTGTGGCCAAGAAAAAAAAAGTGTGGATTGTGATTTTCTTCCAAAGAATATAGTATGAAAAGGGAAAACACAGTAACTTTAGGTAAACCTGCCAAACACTTCCTCAGCCAGGTGACCAAGGTCAACATCAACGATAAATCATATTGATAGTATATACCCTTACATATACTATCAAAACCCTTGTATATACTATTGAGGGTATATACTATGAACATGGAATTATATTTTTAAAGGACCATTCCAGACATTGTGGGAGAATAGATTAGAGGGGGCAAAGGGCAGAAGCAAGGAGACCAGCTGGACTGTTTGTAATAACACAGCAGAGATGATGGTGGCTGGACTAGGATGGTGGTGGTGCAGGTTGTAAGGAGTGGTTGGATTCTAGATGTGTCTTGAAGGTAGAATATGCAGGGATTGTTAGTGGATTGGATTAGGGTGTGAGAAAGAGAAAAGTCAAAAATGATCCAACAATCCCACTCATGGGCATATATCCAGAGAAAAGCATAATTCGCGAAGGATGCATGCACCCCAATGTTCACTGCAGCACTGTTTACAATAGCCAAGATATGGAAGCAACCTAAATGTCCATCGACAGGAACGGATAAAGAAGGTGTGGCACATATATACAATGGCTACTCCTCAGCCATAAAAAAAGAATTAAGTAATGCCATTTGCAGTAACATGGATGGACCTAGAGATTGTCATACTGAGTGAAGTAAATCAGACAAAGACAAGTATCATATGATATCACTTATATGTGGAATCTAATAAAAATGATACAGACGAACTTATTTACAAAACAGAAGCAGACTCACAGATCTCAAAATCAAACTTATGGTTACCAAAGGGGAAAGGGGAGGGGGAGGGATAAATTAGGAGAATGGGACTAAAATATACATGCTGCTATATATAAAATCGGTTAAGTTATAAGGACCTACTGTATAGCACAGGGAACCCTACTCAATATTCTGTAACAACCTGTATGGGAAAAGAATCTGAAAAAGATTCACTGATTCACTTTGCTGTACACCTGAAACTAACACAACATTGTGAATCAACTATACTCCAAGAAAATTAAAAAAAAAAATAACAAATTAAATTTTCTTTGATTGCAGAGAAAAAAAAATGATCTAAGGATTTTTTGCTTGGGCATCAATATGGATGGATTTGACATTCAATAAGATGAGGGACACCTGAGAAGAAGATCTGGTTGGAAATATCGAGTTGGATTTTGTAAAAGGTAAGCTCCAGATTCCTATCAGTCATCCATGTGAGGATGTTAAACAGGTTGCTGGATAAGTATCTGGAATTTGGAGGAAATGTCCAGACTAGAGAGAGAAATCTGGGAGTCGGTAAATAATTGGAATTTAAAAAAGCAAGACTGGATTAGAGCGCAGGTGCTTGATAAATATTTGATAGATAATAAATATACACTATCTCTTCTAGTAGCACACATTTTCTATAAGAATTGTTTGTATGTAATTGCAAATAGGGGAACAATGTCAATACGATGTGGAAGCTGTGTTGGAGTATAATTATAACCATGAGCCTGAAAGGAAAAAGGACTCAACTTGGCTGCTGCACAGTCAGAAGCCTTCTTAGCTTTATTTTAAGAAAATGAAAAGTGAGAGTCTGCACCAAGGGCTTCCTCCCCAAGGAAGCCTTGCATGGTTCTCACTCCAGGTAGACTGCACTTCCTCTTGTGCTTACCTTAATGGTAACTTCATGTCTTTGGGCTCTACTTCCGTGTGCACTGTCTCAGCTCTATCAAGTCAGAATTTCCTCTCTATTGGTTTCTTGCACTTTTAATATCCCCCGAGGCAGCCTCTGGCCATACCAAGCTGTGTGTTTGAGATATTCATTTTTTATTTTATTAATGCTCTGCTAATAAAGTTGCATAAGTTTTAAGTGATGATCTGCCGCTAACTCTATTTTTTTTTCTAGAAGCCTTGTTCATTTTAGTGTGTTATTTTGCAAAATGAGAGATTTTTCAGGGTAACGATTGTATACATGTAGTGGACATGTTACTTTTGTCCACATCTTTCCTAGCATCTTTTTCTTTAGGAACTGCACCTTCCTCACCAGGTAAGGCTGTCAATCTATCCATCACACTTCCCTCCAAGACAGACCAAGAGGAATGGGCACATGACCCAAGATAGCCAATCAGAATACACTACCCACCTACCTGGCCCATGGCAACTGGTTCAGGAATAGACACATGACCCAAGCAGAGCCAATCCCTGGAGCTTTGCTGGAGCTGTTAGGAAGGAGAACTCTCTCAACTCTGGAGCTGTCTTGGACATTATCTGCCTAAAGAATGATGCCATCACAAGAGAAAGGAGACACAAATTAAGAATCCAAAGTAAATTATTCAACTTCTTTGTATTTCTCCCATTATTATTTTCTTGGAAAAATCCTAGTCTTTCTTCAAGGTTCAGTTCAATTGTTATCTTCTGGTGAAATGTTTCATGACCACTGCACCTCCTCCACAGAGGGCTATGAGCTCCCTTCGCATTCCCACAGCACCTTGTACACATCCCTCTTACAGCAATGCTGTGTGAGCTGGTTTATTGCCTGCTTTTCCCCCTCCCCACCCTTTGGTGTATGGTGTAGGGCATTCTTGACATTGGTGACTTTGCCTTATTCATCTCTGTGAGCCCAGGACCTAACACAATGCCTAGTACATGGTAAGTGCATAGTAACTGTGAGTTAAATGAATGGAGGATGATATGATTCTAGTAATGCTTATGGTCGATCACCTTGCGTGAAAAGAGACATTGTCTTAGATACACACACACACACACACACACATTCTAGGGGAATATACATAGATGAGTCAAAAATTATCCACACCCCAGTTATATTAAAACTTCTGTTGGCTACACTGTCTTATCAGTGCTTTCTGTTCAAGGCTACTGTCTCCCCAGTCACTGCTGTGCAGGTGTGAACGTGTTATCTCAGATCATTTGTAACTGTGGTGCAAGCAACAGCGGATGCCCCACTTGTGATTTGCACAAAAGAAGAGCAGCGTGCAGTGATTTGTTTTTTGTGGTCTGAGGGTGTGTATGCCCACACACTTCTGCCCATACTGTCGACATGCTGCAAAAACTTCATTTTGAGGTGTCAAAGCATCCTCCCTATAGTCCTGATCTTGCTCCATCGGACTTTCACCTGTTTGGTCCCCTGAAAGTAGCCTTACGAGGATGAAGATTCACTTCTGATGAAGAAGCGAAGACAGCAGTGCATTTGTGGCTCGCAGCTCAGCCTAAAACATTTTTTAATGAGGGAATACAAAAGCTTGTTGACAGATGGACAAAGTGTATTGAAAAGCAAGGAGATTATGTTGAAAAATTATGTATTTGTCTTTTCTAAAAGTTAATTAAAATAAATTCTACAGCCAGAGTGCAGATAATTTTTGACCCACCCTTGTAGGATTTATGATAGGTAAGAATTTTGACCCAAGTACCTAATAGCTTAAAACAAAAAAGCTATTCATTGAGATGAACCTTGAAAATAAGATAGCAAGGGAGAATGCAGAGTAGGGGAAAAAGAGTAAAAACAAAGTTAGAAAAGAAACAGCACCTTATAAACTTAGAGAGTAGAGATAGAGAAGCTGAGGGATGAAATTATTTAGGAAAGTAGGTATAGATAAGGGAGAAAACTAAAAGGAAATAGATGGGAAAAGATGAAGGGTATAGAGATATTGGTGGAAGGCAGAGTTGGGAAGGTCCTGGATGTTAGACCTTTGAGCTTTCAAGAAAAATTTGTTTTCTACTGAGGTTCAGGCTGTGTGATGGAACATTGAAATGAATGTCATAGTCTCTGCCCATCGTGGGGGAGATGTAGGTTTATAATGGTGGTAAAAAATAAAAGCAATAGGATGATGAGAAGGGGTGTGTGCTGGGGGGAGATTACCTGCTTTTCTGAAAGGGCAGCAACCTTCCATTCTTGACTGGAGTTGTGGGAAGTATGGCAGCTGAAATGCTGTCCTGAAGTTGGGAAAATGCGCCACTCTCTCCCCATTCTTGTCGCTTTCTCTCTGAACCCTATAATCCCTCACACTTGCCAAGACTAATTGGGTTCTTACTCTACATACTCTTCCTCCCAGTTTTGATATGATGGAGGCAGGACTGTGGTCTCATCACCCCCTCCACTCAGCAGAGCAAGATTACTTACACCAGAAAAATTCCAGGCACCAAGGCAGAATCCCCCATCCACATTTGCTGGGGATATTACTCCTATAAGTCCTGGCACTCTGTGGCACCTTGACTGTCCCAACAAAGCTTGGGTAGGGCCTCAGCTGCTTTTCCCACCCCGACTCAGAATAGGAGGGTGCCCCTGACACCAGGGTCCCATCATCCCCACTGCACACATCCGGGACTCTGGAGGGTCTGAGAGGGTAGAGGTTCATAGCCACCCCTGCAAGGAAGGGGACTCCAAGCATATGGGAGTTATTTGTGCATTGGCTATGGTGGGCAATAGGGGGACCCCGGGCATAGACACCAACTGGGAGGGTCTGGGCATTGCCAAATCCAGCTGGCAGGGGGAAACTGTCGGATGGGCAGCTCTGCGGGCAAGATAAGGGTCCTTGGAGAGGGGAAACCTAGAGGAAAGGCTACACCTGGGATCTTGAGGGGCCAGCTGTGCTCGTTTCTGGGTTGGGTGGGTTCTGGCACCACCGCAAGGGGGAGACCGAGGGTGGCAGGGCAGGGGGCCGTGCAGGGCTGGTGGTGCGTCCCCGGAGCCGGCTGGCATCGCCTGGGGGAGGGCCTTGGCGATGCCGTGTCCAGATGGCAGGTGGAAGGTGTGTGGAGCTCAGATGTGCAGCCCGGGGGCAGCGGGTCCGGGGGTGGCTGCGGAGAAGGGAGACCCACGACGGAGACGCTCGTCCTGCAGCGGTCGTCTCGAGGGGTGGGCTGTGCCCGGCGCGGCTCCCGCTGGGTGGGCTCTGGCGCTGCCAGCTAGGGGCGTCGGGCAGAGGGCGCTGTGTTTAAGGGCGGCTGGAGACGCCCCCCAGCGCTCCGACCAGGTACCTGCCGGGGGCGGGCGGCGCAAGGGGCGCGCGGCGCAAGAGGCGGGCGCCGACGCGTGAGTCACTCGGCTCCCCCGGGTTCGGAGCGGGACTTCGCCTCCCGCCTGGGGTCTGCTTTCATCTCCAGCTTCAGCGCCTCACCCCTGAATACCGGCCCCCTCCTGAGGCTGGACCAGCCTCCTTTCCGTCTAGGTGACGGCCAGGTAAGTTTCTCGTCTTTGGATGCTTGGGTGACTCGGAGCGTGGTGGGGGGGGGTCTCCCGGTCTGTCTCGGTCTGCCTTTGCTTCCAGCTTCTGGTTCTCTCCGTTGGAGACAGAAAGTTAGATTTTTAAAACGCAACAGAGGAGATCAAATCCATGCTCAGACCCCAAACAAGCCAAACTCTGGGGCCATATTCTTAATTTCCCGGGTATCTTCAAATGTCCGAATGCGGCGTTTACGGGGCTAGGAATGTTCGATTTCGTGTGTTTCCCTCCTCCCCCACTTTCTTCCTGGGTGATTCTCAGAGGTCGCGTTTGGGGGGTGAGGGACAGGGGTGGCACGAAAGCTGGAAGGCTGAGCTGGAATCCCTTGCTAGGGCGGTTTCCTCATTCTCGGCGAGGTGGCAGATGTTTTACTGTAGCCTGAGTTGGGATCTTGGAACAACCGTCCCCAGACCAGGACGTGCCGGAGCTGTAAGGTAACTGCAGTTGCTGCATATCAATCTCGGCACCATTGACTGAACCAAAATGTTCCGTAGGCACAATTAATGTGAATGCCACGATCATGTTGAAACAATTCACTGAAGGACTCTATTGAATATTTTATTTTGAATGTATTCCAGGAAAATTTTAGGACGCTACCGCCGGTCTTATTTTCTGAGATGCTTCAAAACCTATTTCCCTTGCAAGAAAAATCAATGAGCACTGTTTCTTATAAGGATTTAACAATACAAAGCTACATGTTAGTTTTTCTTTTCCTCTACCAGTGTGTGTGTGGGGGGGGGGCGGGGGGGGGGGGAATGCTTCCACAAACTGCCTTTGGAAAAATCAACGGGGGCAGGGCGCTTTCCCCTTTCTCTACCATTAAGCGCAAGTGTTTCTGTGACTATTAAATAGGTACTAATTGTCCTTTTTTGCTTAAAAGCAGAGGAAAGAACCTCCTAGAATGGGTGTATTTGTGGCTTATGTTGACAACTGATTGCTTTATCATCAGTACTATTTGGTTTGCTGCCGTGTTAACAGGTGGTCTTGGTTTACAGCACAATTCTTCTGTTCTAGAGGAACAAGCCTGCTGATATGGGAGGAAAGTAGCGCTTGCCCCCTCACCACCACCACCCCCTCCCCCCGCCACCAAACCAAGTCTTTCTCCAGCTTTGTGGAAGAGAGAAAGATGGTGGGGACAGCTTTTCTGGCAGTTGATTGGGTTGCCTATCATAAATTACTCTTTCCTGAATCATCTGGTTTATAATCTGTGACAGTTACAAATGAACCTTCACCACCCCCACCCCCTTCGAAGAAAATTAATAAAACCTGAGATGTTTAGTCAGCTCACAGGGGTACCTTTTTAGAGCTAAGTGGAAGCTGTGATGATCCTTTTTTTCCAAAGCTCTTCCCAGAGACCCCCCCCCTCCCAAACTGAGTTAGATTTCCCACCTTTCAAATAACATGACTCTTCTCTCCTGTATCTTGTGACTCTTGGTTTGCACACCAGTCTTGCTCAAGATAATAAAATTTCTTGGAAGGCAGGGTAATATCTTACTCATCTGTGTATCCTTGGAGCTTATCAGATTAGGTGGGGGGTGCTGAATGAATGAATGAATACATGAATTTGGCAGTTTAGATTGGGTTTACCATTACTTGAACACAACCTGGGCATGCTTTTTCTTCACTCCTAGAAGCTAATCCTTCTAATGCAATGATTTTCAGTATGGATCCTCAGACTACACTGTATTCTAAATAAATAAGAGTTTGACATATATGGAAAACATCTATTAATTGTGACTTTTTTTTTTTTGCTGCAAGTAACCGAAAAGTCAACTAAAAGTGGCTTTAACAAATTAAAGAAGGCTGACAGCAGGTGATTAGTGGAGTTGGCTCAGTGGCACAACAGTGTCAGAGTTCTGGGTCAATGCCTTACCCTCATGGTTTCAAGATGGCTAATAACAGCTCCAGACATTACATCCTTATCCCATGTTCAAAGGCAGGAGATGAAGTAGAAAGGGGTAGAATAATTCCCCTCATGCAACTTTCTCTTATCAGAGAAGAGATAGCTTTCCTCAATGTTCCCCAACAGAATCTCCCTTGTATTTCATTGGCCAGAGCTGGGCCACGTAAGAGTCCTTAGTGGCAAGGGAGGCCAGGGGAGGTGAGTATCTGGTTTTTTAGCTTGTATAGTGGGAAGGAGGCTGGGGAGAGGGGCTTTACAGATGGCTTTTGAGAGTTAGCTGGCAAGTCTGCTGAACTGTCATGAAAGAAAATGGTTCTGTTTTAACTAGTGATCATATTAATGATTGGTCCAACTAAAATAAAACATTAAATATGAATCAATGTAGCAAAAGCACATTCAGAACAGGATTATTTTCCCCCTAGGGTATGGTATTTTAAGGGTGCTAAATCACTTTTGTAGAGTGTGTTAACTTTTAGAGACTGCAGGTAGAAAAATATATTTCTATATATATAAAAAATACATACAGCTTGTATGGTTTGCATTATATTAAGTGTGGGTCAGATCCTCCAGCTCCTGAAACAGAGTAAACATTCAGTAAATAGTTGTGTTGTGAGTAGACTGTTGAGTTTGGGAGTCTCACAACTTTGCAGGGACAAGTGGAAAGGGGTTTACCAATAAAATAATTAGTGGTTTGGCATCTATGTCCCGAAATTCTGGTTTACATAAATTCAGAGTCTTTAATTTGGATCCTAGGAGTCTGGAGAGCAACTTAACAGGAGGGGCAAGAAGAACATAGAAGTAGTAGATAGTGATAATTTAGGGCCACAGATTTTCTTTGGGAGCCTTTTCTGTTCCTTACTGTGGAAGATGTATTGATAGAACAAAAAATGTTTGACGATCCTTAGTGCACACACAAAAGTTTAAGCTGATGCAGGAAAAGAAGTGAGCATATATCACTACTGGCTTGGATTCTTGACTCTTTGCCAGTAGGATTCCTGATATATTTACAGAAGGACCAGGTTTGAGGACATACTGATGGGAGCTCAGCTAAGCAAGTACCAAGAGATTGAAATTTAACAATTGTAGAATCCTATGCTTTAGATTTCTCACCAAACAAATAAAGTAGACTGTTGGTGGTTCTCAAACTGTGTTGCACTTTAAAAATCACACGGGGAGCTTTTTT
The DNA here is from genome assembly GCF_030028045.1 of Hippopotamus amphibius kiboko. NCBI lineage: Eukaryota > Metazoa > Chordata > Mammalia > Artiodactyla > Hippopotamidae > Hippopotamus > Hippopotamus amphibius. The sequence goes on along the minus strand of NC_080203.1, from coordinate 103,062,016 downwards.
TTTTAATTGGGTTATAGTTGCTTTATAATGTTGTACAGCGAAGTGAATCAGCTATATGTGTACATATATGTCCTCTTTTGTGGATTTCCTTCCCATTTAGGTCACCACAGAGCACTGAGTAGAGTTCCCTATGCTATACAGTAGGTTCTCATTCGTTATCTATCACCTGGGGAGTTTTTTAAAATCCAGATTACGGGCTGATCCCTAGACTTCTTAAATCAGAACCTATGGGACTGGGACCCAGGCATCAGGATTTTTAAACCTCCTCAGGTGATTCCAGTATGCACCTGACTTTGGGAACTGTTTTTGTTTGCTCGGGCTGCCATAACAAAGTACCACAGACTAGATGACTTGAAAACCAAATTTATTTTCTCACAGTTCTGGGAACTAGATGTTCAACATCAAGGTGCTGGCAGGGTTGGTGTCTTCTGAGGTCTCTCTCCTTGCCTTGTACATGGCCACCTTCTCACTGTTCTCACGTCTTTCTTGTGACATGTCTGTGTCCTAATATCCTCGTATAAGGACACCAGTTATATTGGATTAGGGCCTACCCATATGACCTCATTTTGCTTTAATTACCTCTTTATAAAGGCCCTGTCACCACAGAGTCAAATTCTGAGATACTAGGGGCTAGGACTTCAACACGTGAACTGGGGCTGTGGCGGGGCACAATTCAGCCCAGAACAGGAACCACTGGACAGGTACAAGTACAGCACTTCTCAAATGTTAATGTGCGTACAGATCACCTGAAGGTCTTTTTATAGTTGAGATTCCAATTCAGTAAGTCTGGATGGGGCCTGAGGTTCTGCAGTTCTAACAAACTCCAGGTGATGCCAATGCCACCAGTCTGCAGATAACACTTGAAGTAGCCTGGTTCTGCCTAGATCAGTAGTTCTGAAGCTCTAGCAGGCATGAGAATCACCTGGAGAGCTTGTTAAAAACATTGCTGGGTCCTGGCTTCAGAATTTCTGATTCTGTAGGTTTGGGGGAGAGCCCAAGAATTTGTGTTACTAACAAGTCCCCAAAGGATGATGCTGCTGGTCTAGGGACGATACTTTGTGAACCACATATCTCTTGACATTTTGAGATTCTGTGGTCTTGGGTGAGTCTAGTTCATTACATACATCATTGAGAAGTTTATCTGTGGTTTGATATCGGAATCACTGACAGCATTGCACTTTTTGTTTTGCCAAGCTTAACTACTTTGCTCAAAAGACAAAGGATGAGGAAATGAGAGAAAATGCTAAGTTGAGATCTCTTTTAATCTCTTATGCAAATAGAGGTGAATGAATACGAAGTCTATACATTAGCCCATTTATCGCTATTTGTTTCTTCTCCAATCGCAGAGCTGAATTGCAGCTTGTGTTTATACTAGCTTAAAGATGATTTTATGAGATTGGTTGCTTGCTTCTCATATGTGATTTTTTTCTTAGAAGGATTAACTAGTCTAGAGATTGTACAGTCTCAAGGGGCATTGCACATTTCTCAAAACACATTAATTTAAAATTCTAATTTAATCACATATTTATTTGTATGTGAGACCCACAGTGAGCTACATCAAATAATATCCCCCTCTCCAAAATGACTGGAGGTGGGAGAATAGTTTGCCTGCTCTTTGAGAGTTAAGTGAGTAAAATTCATGTTCCCTTGCAAGAGTAAAACAAGAGACTGACTGTAAATGTGAGATTAAATGGTTTAGAAACATCTAAAACTTCTGCTAGTGACCTGGGTATAATTTCAAGAATATGATTGTATTTTATAAAGTAGAAGCCTATCCCAAAAATAGCTATATATTTTTTTCAGTGTGCTGGTCACTCTACCTATAGTATCTCATTTAACCATTGTAACCTCTAATATATCAGACGTGTGTGTCAGTTATCTGCTGCCATAATAATGCTGCATAACAAGCAACCACAGAATCTCAGTAGTATATGACAGTAAGTGTGTATTATAAGCTTATGTGTCTGGGTCCTCTGGGGGTTAACTAGAATGTTTTGCTGATCTTGGCTGGGATTGTTCACATGTCTTAGGGTTACCTGGATATTGGCTGATCTAGGCTAACCCTTTTTTTTTAGTTATATATATATATATACACTTTTTTTACATTCTCTTCCATTATAGGTTATTACAATATATTGGGTATAGTTCCCTGTGTTATACAGTAGGTTCTTGTTGGCTATCTATTTTATATATGGTAGTGTGTATATTTTAATTCCAAACTCCTAATTTATCCCTCACCCTCCCCCTTTGGTAACCATAAGTTTGTGTTCTGTGAGTCTATTTCTGTTTTGTAAATAAGTTCATTTGTATCATCTTTTTTAGATTTCACATATAAGCAATATCATATGATATTTGTCTTTGTCTGGCTTACTTCATTAGTATGATAATCTCTAGGTCCATCCACGTAGCTGAAAATGGCATTATTTCATTCTTTTTTAGTGACTAATATTCCTAGACTGACCTTGAATGGGGTAACTGGTGTGCCTGGGCTCTATTTCATGTGTTTCTCATCCTCCAGCAGGCTACCCAGTCGTGCCCCCAGTGCAGCAGCAGAAGCACAGAAAGAACAAATGGAAATACACAGGCCTCTTGAGGCCTAGACTCATAACTGGCCTATCATCACTTCCACCTTATCCTGTTGGCCAAAGCAAGCCCCCATGGTTATGCCCAGAGTTAGAGTGGGAGGGCCCTACAAAGTTATATGACAAAAGAGGTGGATGTAGAGAGGGGTAAAGAACAGGGGCTATTTTTTACAATCTGTCACAGAGGGAAAAAAAGTTCAGAGGCATGAAATAACTTGTTCAGATCACATTACTTATAAGAGGTGAAGCCAAGACTCAAAAGCAACTTTGATGCTAAAGTTTAATAGTGTTTCCTTTATAACACGTTGCTCTCCTACTTTTTTATTGGATCCTATTTACAGAAAAACTACGTTGAGAAGGTATATGTTCAGCCTACAAGATAAAAAAAAATCTTCATACTTTGTCACAAGTGAGATTTTATGCACACATATGTATATATACATTGTATTTTTCTATTTGCTCAATTTATAGCATTTTGTGTCCTCAGCTTTTATAAATGTTCTCTATTATGCCTCTATATGAAGCAACTAAAATATTTCCATTTTAAACTAAAACATGGATTCAGCTTGTAATCCAATAAATCTTTTAAACAAAGATAAAAGCAGGTGTCATGCTGCCCCATTTACTCTGGGGCTGTGATCAAAAAATGGGTCTTGTTAAAGCATTTCCCTTACTTATGACTTTTTCAAAGTTATACCAGATGTATAGGGCCTCTATTCAGAATGAATTTGCTGATGTCATTAAGTGTTTTGAGTTTACCCTCAGGGTTTTCACACATCTCCCACATTCCTGGTGAATTTTGCCAACAGTTGGTAAAACCTCCCAGCACTGTCCAGGAGCAGAGGTTACTTGTGATACTTTCAGGCTGATCATCTGACCTGCCAGGTTATATAAGCTCAGTTGTGGAGATGGACGCAATAGACTGTCCAAGCCTAATGCCGTTAAATAGTTGAATTGTATAACAAATTCTCTTTCTCCTGATTTCATGCTCGGCAATCAACCTTATGATTCTCCGTGTCCGTTGCCTTCAGGGAGCGAATAACCTCGTCAGGCTGTCTGGTCTGCGTGAAAGTTATATTTCTCATTGTAAATTACTAAGCCGCCACTCTGGCTTTAAACACTTAGGAGCGTTATGGGGGTGAGTCAGCATCCAGCACCTTCAAGCCTGATAAATGCAGAGACACTGATAAGATCAGTTATCCGAGCTTGTACTGCTCAATGCCAGGCCTGATGATGATTCACCAAAGTGAATTAATACCAGCTAGCGTTTATTAATCATTTTCTGCATACCAGCAACTGTGCAGTTTTATTTACATGATCTCATTTGGTCCTCATGACAACTTTGTGAGGTAGTACTTTTATTTCCACTTTACAGTTACGAAGACTGAAGTATAGATGAAAAACTTGCCCCACATCAAAGGGCTACTTTGGCAGAGACCTCTAATTGCCTCTCAATATGCTTTTTTGCCTTTTCCCTTAGTGACAGAATGCAGTTTTATTTCTGGTGCCAGTGCATCCAGTGAGCAGTCTCTGTGATCCAGCATCTCTCTCTCTCTCTCTTTTTTTTGGTTGTGTCAGGTCTTAGTTGCAGCACACAGGATCTTCATTGAGGCATGCGAGATCTTTTGTTGCAGTGTGCGGGCTTCTCTCTAGTTGTGGCGTGCGGGTTTTCTCTTCTCGAGTTGTGACATGTAGGCTCCAGGGTGTGTGGGCTCTCTAGTTGTGACACGTGGGCTTAGTTGCCCTGCAGCATGTGGGATCTTAGTTCCTTGACCAGGGGTCAAACTCGTGTCCCCTGCATTGGAAGGCGGATTCTTTACCACTGGACCACCAGGGGAGTCCCCCGACCCAGCATCCCTTGAACCAAGGTGTGATCCTATGACTGAGTTGGGCCAGTGAGGTAGAATTGTTGTGTGGGGACTTGTAGGAAGCCTGCCTAAAGAGAGTTGGCTTGGCTGGGAGGAGGGCCTTTTTTTTTTACTTTCTGTTTTCTCCAGCTGCTAGCCTGGAATGCAGGCATGATGGCTAGAGCCATCTTGGACCCTGGAGTGATGTCTTGGATGTAGGTTAGCACTGAAATTGGCAGAACAGAAAAGTAAAAGGAATCTGGGCTTGTGATGGCACCATGCAGCTACTGTGCCAGCTCCATTCCAGAGAACTTTGCCTGCTTCCTGAACATAGTAGCAGAGAAGAAAGGTAGCGATAGCTATTGGGTAGGCAGTGGACAGCGTTTACACACTATGTGCCAAATGCCTAATATTTGAACTGTGATAGACACACGTGTTTGCATTCCATCTCTGCCACTTACTAGCTGTGTGTATTGGGTACATCTTGTGCCTCCCTGTGCATCCTTTCAGCCTCCCTTTTAGTCAAGCCATTGATTCAGGAACCAATGGGTGTAACCAGACAGGACCTTGCCTGAACCTCACAGTGAGTATTTCACTTTCCACCCCAGGGCTTCTTTGATGTTTCAACACGGAGGCCTGTTGGAACTGCCTGGCACCCACATGGGTATTATGGAATGTGAGGGTGTTAAAGGCCCATGAGTCAGCCCTTGACTAATGTGGGTTGGGAGCCAGGGATAAATGCTCCTTTCTCCCATCCTTGGCTAGATAATTTGAAACCACATTTTACTATTGTTGGCTTCTGAGAGGTTCTCAGAGGGTCTAAGCAAGATGAAGGCCCCCGTTGCCTACAGTTTGTGGCCAACTCAAAAATATGCCCCTGTATTGATTTTCTCTCCTTTCTGGTTCCCTTTCCCAAATTCCCTAATTGTATTTTCTGAAATCAATTCCCAAAATAAATTACTTGCCTGCAAACCCTTGTCTCGGGCTCTGCATATCAAGGAGAACTCAGGTTAAGACATTGTATAACCTTGAGTTAAGCTGTACTGATAAAATTTTGGCACTTGCTGGCACTTTTATGCCCCTATATGATGAAGCAGTGTACTATCTTTAGTGTGCAAAGATGGTAATACATTATGAAATCTGATAGTATCAAGTATTGGTGTGTACACGGATCAATAGGAATTGATGTACCTTGTTGATGGGAGTGCCCATTTGGTAAAATCATTTTGGAAAATAAAACTTGGCACTATCTTGTGAAGTTGAACATGCATATACTCTTTGACCCAACAATTTTATTTCTAGGTATAAGCCTTAGAAAAATTCTTCTGCATGTGAACCAGGAAATCTCCTTAGGCATGTCCTTAGCAACATGGCTTATAATACAAAAGTACTGGAATAACTTAATTGTTCATTGATGGGAAAATAGATAAATTAAAAATTTTGATGTTTGTTATTTCATGATAGAATAAAAATGAATTAACCACTGTTATATGCAAGAACATAGCTGCCTATTAGAAACAAAAGATTGAATAAAAAACTAAGTTACCAAAAACTTCATGCAGTTGGGCCTAAGTTTTATAAAGCTCAAAAACAAACAATACTAAACAATACCTTTGGAGGAATCATGCATACATGATAAACTATAAAGCAAGGTAAATACCAAATTCAGGCTAGTGCTTTCCTCTGATGGGGAGACAGGGATGGGATAGGTAGGAACATACAGTAGATGCACTGGCATTCATAATGTTTTAGGTCTTGCATTGAGTGATGGGTTCATTAAGGTCATTTATCGTTATTCCTTATACTTTATTTATAAGTGATATAGATGATTTTGTATATATCAAATAATATTTTTTGAAAAATCAAACTACCACCAACAAAGATGCTGTGCTAACAGAGCGTGGCCTTGGTGAAAGCCTACTCTAGTCCTCACTGTGAGCTAATAGCTCTCAGAGTCAGTGTCCTTCATCATGTGATGCATTTTTTTCGCTTTGTGTTTCCAAGTGTATTATAATCAGTTAGAATGGCAGAGCACAAGATTCAGTTTCCTTATGGCCCTTAAGGGTTTATGTCCTTTTGTATATTTAGGAAAGAACAGTTTGTTGTGCTCCATCGTCCACTTGCCTGTGGTTTCTATATGTCCTGAAGCTCCTCACTGCTCTCTGCTGTACGCCATCCACCTGTCATTTTACTGCTGTTCTCAGCACTGCGTTCATGGGCTGCAGTCCCACTTGTTTCTATGGAGTGTGTGCGTGTGTCTTGGGAGGTAGTATCATGCTGGGGAACAGTGAGGCTATTAACGTGATGTTTCCCTCTCTAGTTTCAAACCTGCTTTCTTTGACAGCACTGCATACAAAGCTGTAAGGTTCTACCAGATTTTAAACTCTAGGCTAGGGTTCATAACCTTTACGACATTTTTGTGCCATGGACCCTTTGATGAAAGCAATGGCCTCTTTATCAGAATAGTGGTTTAAATACATAAAATCAAATGGAATTGATGACAAAGGAAACAAATTAAATTGAAATACAATCATCACAATATTAAAAAATTTGTACTTCTTTATTAACTTACTACACAACAAGATCTCGTGGTGGGCCTAATGACCGCCCAAATTTTAAAATGGTAATGATGATAGAGGATATTTCACAATATATGCAATAACTGTAATGCGACATGCAAAATATCTGTGATTTCTATTGGTGACAAAGTCACAGATGCTCATACTATTGTGGTTTATTGCCTATATCCATATTTGAAGGAAATACTAAATTTCAGGTAGAGATTGGTGAATATTAAGGATGTAATTTTTTTCCATCCAAGTTCATGGACCCTCTAAATTCTTATCCATACACCCTTGGGGGACCATGGACCCCAGGTTGAGAACCTTGCTGTAAGCAAAACAAATTACAACAGATGAAGGAAATGATTTGAAGTGAACACCCAGTATTATCTAAATCATAGTCCACAAGGAAAGCACTTAACTCCAACCCTTCATGAGGGGCGGGAGAGGCACAATGCATCCCAGTTCCCTTTCGGATCTCACAGACCTTCTCTTTGAGAGGAACTTCCTCTTTATTGGCCTGCAGACAGGCCTCCATACTTCCCTCAGAAAGTCCTGCCTCCTTCTCAGAGGAGTTGGTCTTACCGTTGGATTCATCCGTCTCCCTTGTCCACTCCATTTTCCCCACTCAGGGTTGTCCACCTTCAGATAACTCTCTAGTGATGGCCCCACAACAGTGTATGGTGGGCTTTGGCTCCCCGGGTCTCTTCTCCTTCAAGGCCTTTCCACTGTGGTGAGTTGTAGTGAGCGGAGTGCATGCACCCCTCCTAACTCTCCAGTAAAAACACTCATTCTCAGAGGTAGCTCAGCCTTTTATAGAAAACAATTTTTATTGAAATGTAGTTGATTTTACAGTGTTGTGTTAGTTTCAGGTGTACAGTAAAGTGATTCAGTTATACATATATATACACACACATATAAATATATATATATTTTAACATTCTCTTCAATTATAGGTTATTACAAGATATTGCGTATAGTTCCCTGTGCTATATAGTAGGTCTTTGTTGGTTATTTGATATATAGTAGTATGTATGTGTTAATTTCAACCTCCTAATTTATCCCTGTCCCCGCAACCTTTCCCCTTTGGTAACCATAAGTTTGTTTTCTATGTCTGTGAGTCTCTTTCTGTTTTGGAAATAAGTTCATTTGTATCGTTTTTTTTAAATTCCACATATAAGCACAAATATCATATGGTATTTGTCTTTATCTGGTTTACTTCACTTAGTATGATAATCTCTAGGTCCATCCATGTTGCTGCAAATGGCATTATTCATTCCTTTTTATGGCTGAGTAACATTCCATTGTATATATATACACAGTACCACATCTTCTTTATCCATTCATCTGTTGATGGACATTTAGGTTGCTTCCACGTCTTGACTATTGTATATAGTGCTGCTATGAACATTAAGGTGCATGTATCTTTTTGAATTATGGTTTTCTCTGAATATATGCCCAGGAGTGGGATTGCTGAATTATATGGTAACTCTGTTTTTTAGTTTCTTAAGGAACCTCCATACTGTTTTCCATACTGGCTATACCAATTTATATTTCCACCAACAGTGTAGAAGGTTTCCTTTTTCGTTCCTACCCTCTTCAGCATTTATTGTTTGTAGACTTTTTGATGATGGCCATTCTGACTGGTGTGAGGTAATACCTTGTTGTAGTTTTGATTTGCATTTCTTTAATAATTAGTGATGTTGAGCATCTTTTCACATGCCTATTGGCCATCTGTATGTCTTCTTTGGAGAAATGTCTATTTAGATCTTCTGCCCATTTTTTGATTGGGTTATTTGTTTAGCTCAGTCTTAAAACAGGAGGAAAAAGAAGCGTTTCCCTGACTGCTCCATAAATTAAAAGGCTGCTCAAGTGTGTAGTGAAGCTTGCATGCTATAATTATTATGCTGATCAAGGAGAGGTCCTTATTCATCCCACAGCTTCTTTCAGACATTACTGAGCCATAGACCTTTTAATGTCTGTTCTCTGAGCTTCACAAATACCTGGCCCCAGTGTGAAATTTCTGTTTGGCTGAGACTGATTGGGTACTTAGATAGTGTCATTGGTATCCTCCACGAGATCTACTAGTTGACTGATTCATTGATTGATTGATTATTTTAATGATTTTTTCCAGAATCAGTAATATTCTTTTTTTTTTTACCATTTTTAAATGTGAAGTATAGTTAATTTACAATGTTGTGTTAATTTCAGGTGTACAGCAAAGTGATTCAGTTGTATATATATGTATATATACATACGTGTGTGTATATGTGTGTGTCTATATATATGTATACTTTTTCAGATTCTTTTCCCTTATACGTTATTACAAGCTATTGAATATAGTTCCCTGTGTTATGCAATAGGTCCTTGTTTATTTTATATATAGTAATGTGTATATATAGTAATGATTTTTTAACTTTATCTTTAAAAAATTTTTACTGGCGTATAGTTGATGTAGTAATGATTTTTAATATATGTTATATTGGGGGACAGTTTTGGTTTACAGAAAAATGGTAAAACTAGTATAGAGTTCCCATACCCCATACCCAGTTTCTCCTATTATTACTATCTTACATCAGTATGGTATATTTGTTAATGAACCAGTATTGTACATTATCATTAACTAAAGTCTATACTTTATAAGGTTTCCTTAATTTTTACATAACATCCTTTTCCTGTTGCAGGATCCCACCCAGGATCCCATGTTCCATTTACTCATCATGTCTCCTTAGCCTCCTCTTGACTGTGACTGTTTCTCAGACTTCTTGTTTGTGATGACCTTAACAGTTTTGAGGAATACTGGTCAGGTGTTTTATAGAATGTCCCTCAATTGGAATTTGTCTGATGTTTTTCTCATGAGTAGACTGGGGTTATGTGTTGAGGATGAAGGCTGTAGAGGCGAAGCAGTATTCTCACCACATCATGTCAAGGGTACATACTGTCAACATGACTTAGCACTGTTGATATTGACCTTGATCACCTGGCTAAGGAGTGTTTGTCAGGTTTTCTCCACTGTAAAGCTACTCTTCCTTCACTTTACCATACTGTTGTCTTTGGAAGGAAGCCACTATGTGCAGGCCACGCTTAAGTTGTGGAGAATTACGCTCCATCTCCTTAAGGGTGGAGTATCTATGTAAATTATTTAGAATTCTTCTGTGTGGGAAAATTGCCTCTTTTTTCCCTTTTGCTTATTTATTCAATCATTTATTTATATCAGTATGGACTCATAGTAATGAGTTTTTAATCAAATAATCCCAGTCTTATTTATGGCCAGTAACATGAATTTCTGTACCAAACTATGACTAGCCCTGTGGTTTCTAAGCATACAAAAAAAGAATAAAACAGTGGTTACACATGGATTTTGTTTCACTATTTGTCTCTTTCCTTTTTTTCATCAATTTTTTCGTTTAATTTCTAGCCAAAAGAATAATTCAGTCATGTGGTAAAAGAAATTCAACCATCAAAGAGCACAGAGTGGAAATTGGGACTACTTTCCACCCCATATCCTTGTACCCTTCTCAGAGGCATCTCCTATTAACTGTTACTGGTATTTTTCCAGAGATTTTCAATGCATATATTAGCATATATCTATCATTCAGCTTCTTTAGACTCTAAAGCAAGGGGTCAGGAGAGGGGTAGCAAGGTAATGAGAAAAAAGGGGAGGGCAAGAGCAGAGCAAAGGTGATTAGGTCAATCATAGAATTCTTAACTCAATCACTTTATTTGCTTGTAAAACAATTCATTTTTCCAAGGTTTTTTTCTGGTGGAGTTTTGCCACATTTGTGCATTTTAACCCCTGGTCATCAAGCAGTGTAGCTATATATCAGTCAAGGTTCTTAGCTGAAAACAATCAAGTCCTCTCTACCTAGTTTAAGCAGAAGAATTTATTAGGTATTAGATGCTATGGTGTTTCTGGCCCCAATTCTCTCCACCTCTACCCAAGCCTTTTGGACATATGTAGTTTTTCTCACTCAGGGAGACTATTTCTATGTGCCTTGAGTCTGAGATTGACCATGTGACTTGCTTTGACCAATGAAACCTTAGTACATATGATGCATGCAGAGGCTTGAAGAAGCATTTGCACATTTATACTTTTGTTCTCGCTCCTCTGTCATCTGCAAGGGAACATGCCAAGCTTTGCCTACTGGAGGCTGAGTGACATGTGTTGCAGGGCCACATCATTCCTGTTGTCCCAGTTAAAGCTTTCCTAGATTGGGTCTCAGCCAGTTGACCCCCAGACATGTGGGTGAGCTGAAGTGCAACTGACCACAAGATACATGAGCAAGCCCAGTCCAGTCCATCTGAACCCTGCAGATTCATGAGCTAAATAAATGTTTATTTTTGTATGTCACTGAGATTTTGGCATTGTTATGCAGCATTATTATTGCAATGAATAACTGATACAGTCGTTTACATAATCCTGAGGAGGGCCAGAGAACTTGGTTTGGATGTTATTTGACCAGAAAATCTGCCAAATACACCCAGGATGTTCCTAGCAGAAACGTCACTCCTGCTGACTTGTAGTATTCAGCACCTGAATAGAATAGAAGGAACCTTTACCAGTGTTCCTTTGAGGAACCGAATGCCTCCAACCATTGCTTTCAAGAATCACTGCTATCCCTCACAAAGTTTACTTCCTCATCCAAGCCCTCCTGTGGATTCATCCTACTGGTAGAATCCAAATCACACCTGGAACCTTAGCTGCAAGGGAGCCTGGAAGATATGTTTTTTTTTTTAAGTTTTCTAGGCTCTGCTGTGCAAGAAGACCTGCTAGAGGGGGTTTGAAATAAGTGTGAATGAGTCACTCTCCAATATCTGCCAGAGACGTAGAGAAAAGAAAACATCCTGGTCCCCTGATTGTCCACCATCACCTCATAGGGACAGTCAAGGTTCGACACTCCCAGGACTTGAAATTCTGAGGGGAGGAGCCCTGGAGCTTTTAATTCCTCTACACCAGACTTGCTATAGCAGTCTTAGCTCTAAGAAAGCAGTTTGGTTCTGATACTGGTGACCAAAGGTACCCCGTGCCTTTTCCTCCATTGGCATCTGGCAAGGTGAGTAGCATGTGAATAACTCCAGGTGAAACAATATTTTAATTGCATTGGATACTGTAAACAAGGAGTTTGACCCCATTTCACTTTCCCTGTAATAAGTGAAAAGTCCCAAGTAAAGGCATATGGAAAAGCATATTCATGCTCTCATGAGGAGAAGATGTAAAGGAAGAAATGTACGCCTGTCTCTGTCCATACCTTATATTCATATGCCAGTTCCTTTGACCTGAGTATCCTAAATACCTAAAGGGTGACAGTGGTGGGCTGATGGATTTGAAGCTCACCCTTGCCCTCCAACTTCACTCCCACCACAAGCTAAAATGGCCCTCTGAAGTGTCTGGTCTGGGTCACATGACATTACCTGATTGATAGAAGACATTTCCATTAAATGAGAAGGCTTTGGGTGTAGGTATATTTATTTGTTAAGTGCCAGTTGTGAGATTGGCCCACAGGAAACCTTTATTTGTTCTTTTTTTTTTTTTTTCCTCTGAGGACCTCATTCCAACTAAATATATGCTGAAACATTTTGGTGAACTTTATGCATTGTAATTTAATAGGCAAAACCACATGGTTGCTAACAGTACAAATATTGAAAAATACTGCATTTGTGCAGTGTTTTAAGGGGGGAGTTTTAGTACAGCTGGGTGAAAAATGAAGTATTTAGCTGTATAGCCAATATCTGGATCCTTGACTGGTTACCAGTGAAAGTAGGAGTTGGAAAAAATATATATATATATAAAATATACATTGGAATATACATATATAATATACATTGGAGAATATATATATATGTGTATATACACATATGCTTTAGAAGGGCATCTAGTCGATAAACATTCCTAACTATGGCAACATGACCAGGATATTTTCTTGGAGGAGCAAAAGATATTGTGATATTGGCAAGATGCTACTTGGCCCATATGACTTTGTGTATTCAGTCATTTGGTTTAACATCCCTTATGAACTGATGGAGAAGCTAAATATGAAATAGTAATCCACTTAGCTACCTGGAAGTTTGTGGTAGGCACTCATTATTATTGTTATTTTTTGGGGTAAATTTCCTTGTATGTTACCAAAAATATTTGTGACAATGTCTGAAACTTCTGTTCACAAAGGTGCCAGACTTGGATCAAGACTTAGGCCAGGAATGATATCACTTATATGTGGAATCTAAAATATGACACAAATGAACTTATCTATGAAACAGAAACAGATTCACAGACAGAGGACAGATTTGTGGTTGTCAAGGTGGGGGGTGGAGGAGTGTTGGATTTGGAGTTTGGGGTTAGCAGATGCAAACTATTATATATAGAATGGATAAAAACAAGGTTCTACTGTATAGCACAGGGAACTGTATTCAATAGCCTCTGATAAATCATAATGGAAAAGAATATGAAAAAGAATGTGTGTATATATATAAATAAAATGGAATCACTTTGCTGTACAGCAGAAATTAACACAACATTGTAAATCAACTATACTTCAATAAAATAAATTAAAAAAAAAAAAGACCAGGGAGAAGCTACCTGTACAGATTGGCCCCTACACTCACTGAATCTCCCACTAGTACCCTCCCTATGTAATCTTCTCCATCAGCCAGCTGGTATAATCGGTCACTGGTGATACATTTCTACCTTTGCCTGTACCTTTTGACCTGCCTAGAGGACCTCCCTGGCCCTCTCTGTGCATCCGTGATTTACTATACAAGGCCTGGCCTAGCCTAGATCAAGGTAAAGCTTAGTTATAAATCCAGAATTCTCCTGGTTTGCTCAGCCCTTGCCCAGCGCTCCCTCCTCTGAACTTCTAACACATTTATACTTTTGGCATGTAAGCTAGACCTTCTGTGCCTCCGAGATGTCTACTCACAGCTAAAATGTTAGCCTCTAGAGGATACAAATAGGCTGACTTGTAATTCTGTGTATCCTCAGCCCCTACCTACGTGCCATACAGATATAATCAGTGCTCAGTTGATAGGATATGATGCCTTGGAACCTCCAGCACAGAGCTGGAGTTTGGGGAGCAAAATTCCTTGCATCTCCCTAGCCCTTCCTGCATTGCCATTTCCGACTTCTGACTTAAGTCCTCGTTTTTGAAGGGTCACATGATTCCTTTATTACTTCTCTCCAGTAATGGAGGGGAAAGGTCTTTGTCTCACTGATCTTCTGTCCTGAAGGCCTCCTTACGCTTTATGTGTTACGAGGTACCAAAGCAGTGTGGCCTTTGGCCTGTGGGCTTGGCTAATGATCTCATTTCATCCTCACAACAGCCCTAAGAGGTTGTTGCCATTATTATTCCTATTTGGAGGTGAGGAAATTGAGGCAGGGAGAAGTGGTGTAACCTTATGTCACAAGCTATGAAGTGGAGGAGCTAGGATTCGCACTAGGACATTCTGGCTCCCAGGTCTGTGCTGTTAACCTCAACACCGCGCTGCCTTTCCTGATGCTGGCTTGGTGTCCATCACATGGTCCTGTAAACCTCAGCGTTTCCTGAGTTAGCAAGTTTAAGCAGCAAATGGAAGGGATTGCTAATCCAGGAACAACTTTTGTTCTTCTCACTGTGCTACAGAGATTCCCAGAACATCCTCTTGGTGGAGGAATTAAATGGGAGGAATATAAGTCTGATACTCCCCTAAGGCCACAAAATATAGGACTTCAGAAACATCCATGTCAGTGAGAGCAAATCTGGTCTATAAGTACAGGCAGAGTCAGGGTGTGAATCTACACTGAGTAAAGCACAAGAGGTTGGAGTTTTGCTATTGGCATTTATTGCTTAGAGCATGAGCGTATTACTTTCCCTCTCTTACCTGGCACTTGGTAAATACTAAATAAGTTTTAGCTGTTATTTCTAGACCACAATATTTCCTTAGCCCTCTCTCTTTCCTTAAGACAAAGCACAGTGTCACTAGCGTTTATGTCAGTTGGAAAGCTGCCTGCCTCCACCTCATTGAATTAAATAAACATGTAAGTAAATATGAGAAGCAGCAGTGGTGATGAAAGAATGGATATTCAACAAGTCGAGATGGTCAGGGTGACTTTGTTCCTTTTGTTAATATAATGACAAGTTGCAAGGAAAGGGAGTGAGTCACACTGACGCTGAACCAGCAATTTAGGATTGGTTTTAATTTATTATTTTATGACTGTTGCTTGTTTCCTGTTGCTATTCATTTCTTATTCATTGGGGGGAACAATAATTTTATTTTGGCTTTGTGAGTTTCATAGCTGAGACATTCACTTCAACACACATTAGCCAAACCTTTCCTCCTCCCCACCACCTCATCAGTCATCCCAAACACCAAACATGAAATTTCCAAAATTTTCCAGAAGTAGTGGATGTGCAAAAATGTTGGCATGTGCTTTCTCTTTTGGGATTACTTCCTATGAAGGGTTGGACGTGGGGTTATTACAGAGAGGATGAACACGAAGAATATTTGTGGAAATTGTCACTTACTTCCCTTCTCTTAAAATGATGTTGGGTGGAGAGCCTCTAGGATAAAGGACTTAACAGTTGATGATCCGTTTTAAAGGGGAGAGTTTGAAGTAACAACATAAGTAAATGTTAGCCTAGGGAAAGTGTGGATATATTTTATGGAGTGTTTAAATACAAGTTCTTTTCCCACTTTGTGCTGTGCCTTACCTGAGACTGCTGAATGCATTTTCCATTTGTACGCATTTGTTCTTATATCACGTGCCTTCTGGCAACACCCTTTATTACCCTTGGAAACAAAGGCCCCTCTTCTATGATGCAATTCAAATGTGTCTAAATTCTTCAGTCCTCAGAGATCGATGGAGGCATGGCATTGCCTCTCCCTTTAAGAAGCCAGGAACATGGTTATTTGCCATGCGGGAAGTCAAGTTTCCTCTTCCGGTATGCTCCAGGAGCCCTGCATGTCATTACATATATCACAAGTTTGTCCTGCTTGTGTCTTGTCCTCTCACTTAGCTGATCACATGTATCAGCTTTTCTCCCAGTTGCCTCTGCTGCCTAGTAACTGTCTCCATGCTGCCGCCTCTCTCTGACTCATCCTGTCCTCACACTGTGGACAAGGGCCTCTTTCTCAAAACCTCACTCACAGAAAACTGTCCTGTCTCAGGCTTGGAGATAACCTCAGGGGAGTACTCATTGCTGCGCATGGGCTTTCTCTAGTTACGGTGAGCCGGGGCTACGCTTCAATGTGGTGCATGGACTTCTCATTGCGGTGGCTTCTCTTGTGGAGCACGGGCTCTAGGTGTGCAGGCTTCAATAATAGTTGTGGCACTTGGGCTCAGTAGTTGTGGCTCACGGGCTCTAGAGCGCAGGCTCAGTAGTTGTACTGCACGGGCTTAGTTGCTCCGAGGCATGTGGGATCCTCCCGGACCAGGGATCGAACCCATGTCCCCTGCATTGGCAGGCGGATTCTTAACCACTGTGCTACCAGGGAAGTCTGCATATTGTGCTTTTAGTCCAGTGGCCCTGCCTGTGTCTGTGCTGCAGAGGCCCACCAATGCCTCTTCCGTAAGAGCCATCCTTTTCATGTCCTCAGTCCTTTCTTCTCCTCCATGCCAGAAGCAAAAGCCCTTTACAGGCATTACAAGCTTCGCCGAATGGATCTTGGGGATGATAAAAAACACTGTTGTTCATCATCCTACAGAATCCGTTGCCCCTCCCTTGGAAGCATCAGCTCCTGGATTTCTCCTACTAGTCATAGTGTGTGTCATACTCTTCCACCTGCTTGGCTACAAACACTCCCCAAAGTAGTGTCTTCAAGATGGAAAGAAACATTTTTTGGAGTTCTGCTCTGAAGAGTAAGTACGGCTACAGGTTCAAAGACAGCATTTTCTTTGTCCCCTTGTCCAGTGGTTTATGAAGGGCGAATATGACTATGGAATCTGGAAGAAAGGTAAACTGTATAAACAAACTACTGTGCACCTTCTCAAGAACACCTGAGACCTAACTCCACAGGTCTAACTCCCTCCAATTTCACAGAACTTATGTGCCTAGCAGTAGGTGGGGTTCCATGGGTTCCAAAACCAAACCAAACCAAACCAAATCCACTAGCAGCGCCAACCTAGACTTTGCTTCAAAGATCACTTAAGCCCACTTAGTCAATACTGTGAATTTCACGTGCAAATAGTGTTTTTTAAGTGCTTCTGATTTAGCTCTTTATTAATTACCCTAATGGAAGCAATGGACCCTAATGGATATTTTTAGTTACCATATGGATTTTTTCCTTAGTGTGTTGTTTGAAAAACATCATTATTGTCTGAGGAGAGACTTAATATTTAGTGACTTAATTCTAGGCTTTTCGGTTTATTTCGTTCAGTCCTTTTTTTTTTTTTTTTGGCTGCACAGATTACGGGATCTCAGTTCCCTGACCAGGGATTGAATCCGGGCCATGGCAGTGAAAGCCCGGAATCCTAACCACTAGGCCACCGGGAAACTACCTTTAGTCTAGTTTTTAAGCATGTGTTTAATAGGTTCCTGCTAAGGATCAGATACTACCAGACACCAAAGGTGATTCAGACCCAGTTCCCACTCTCAAAAAGCTTACATCACCTCCTGGGGAGAATCAACATATTGTATATGTAAATAAATACAAGGTAGAAAGTCATGAGTGCCCTAAGAGAGGTGTGGATAAAAAGTCCATTTACAGCACTTACTATTCAAGATCAATATGATTCTTCTGATTGGCACTTTCTAGTAGCTACCTAGGGCATCCCACTTTATTTGTACATTTTTGGATCTCAACAGACTTGGGTTCAAATCCTGCCTCTGACACATAACAACTAACTATATAACCTTGGAGTGTTCCTTTATATTTAGTGGAGTTCAGTGTCCTTGTTTATATAACGAGGTCAGTAATTCCTCAGAGGGTGATGTGAGTGAGGATTACATGAGATGACACATACAGTATATAAAGTATTTGGTGTGGGACTTCCCTGGTGGCACAGTGGTTAAGAATCTGCCTGCCAATGCAGGGGACATGGGTTCCAGCCCTGGTCCGGGAAGATCCCACATACAGCAGAGCAAGTAAGCCCGTGCACCACAACTACCAAGCTGTGCTCTAGAGCCCGAGAACCACAACTACTGAGCCCATGTGCCGCAACTACTGAAGCCTGAATGCCTAGAGCCTGTGCCCCACAACAAGAGAAGCCACCACAGTGAGAAGCCTGCACACTGCAATGAAGAGTAGCCCCCGCTCACCACAACTAGAGAAAGCCCGCACACAGCAATGAAGACCCAATGCAGCCAATAAATTAAAAAAATAAAGTATTTGGTGCATAGTAGGTGCCTAGCAGGAGTCTTCTCTCCTGTTGCTCCATAAACAGACCAAATAGATGTAAGTGCCCTGATGTGTGAATATCTATTGCATAGTCCAAAGAAGAAGTAGGAAGTCACAGCTTCCAATCTGAGGGTATAGAAACTTTATGACATATTTAAAATTTACTTTATCATGAGGCTTTCCATGACTGCCCTAAATAAAATACCAACATAGTGCCCCTAACTTCTACTTTATTTTCTCCGTAGCACATATCATCTGAAATAGTACATATTTGTTTGTTTACTGGCTGTCCACCCCACTTCCCCTTAGAGGATGTATGTTCCATAAGAGCAGGGGCTTTGCCATTCAGTTCACTGCTGTATCCCTGGGGCCTAGAACAGTGATTAGCGTATAACCAGCACTTAATAAATATCTTTAAAAAAATTTATTTATTGGCTGCATTGGGTCCTTGTTGCTGCGCAGGCTTTCTCTAGTTGCGGAGATGGGAGGCTACTCTTCGTTGTGGTGCACGGGCTCCTTATTTCAGTGGCTTTTTTTTGTTGTGGGGCACGGGCTCTAGGCGTGTGGGCTTCAGTGATTGTGGCATGTGGGCTCAATAGTTGTGGCTCATGGGCTCTGGAGCACAGGCTCAGTAGTTGTGGCACATGGACTTAGTAGCTCCATGGCATGCGGGATCTTCCCGGACCAGGGCTGGAACCCGTGCCCCCTGCACTGGCAGGCGGATTCTTAACCACTGTGCCACCAGGGAAGCCCCTTAATAAATATTTATTAGATGAATGAATGTAGGGATTAAAGCAAATTTTGAAGTAAATTTGGTTCTTTTGCTTTCCACTGGCTTCTGTGATAACATGGAAAATTTTTTGGCAAGTGAGTTGGCATCATGGGTATGTTGGTTTTGCATCTCCATCATGTCTGTCTGTAATGGTCATCTCTTAGCTATTTACAGTTTTTTCCTGCGTGTTATTTGTCTGTCTCCAGAAACCCCCTGTGCCCTTGAACCTTATCAATCTCTGTCAACTCTGGTGATTTATTTCCTACCGGGGTATCTCTGACTTCATATTTGTAATCTCTAGATCTTTCTTTTCTCTCGGATTCGGCAGTTTCTGTGTGATGGTGGCTCTGTCACATTTCCACCAGTAGGTGCCAGTATCTGATATGACTTGCGGAGACAGATTTACCGCTTATGGAGGATTCTTTTTCTGGGAAACGTTCTCTTTTGAGGAGAATTCAGAAAGAGCAAAACCTCTTCTCTGCTTGTAGGAAGCCTGGGTTGAATCTTATTGACTTAGAAATGATGACAAGATTGGAGGTATTATATTCCTTTCTTCCCCATTGTTCTTTTAAAGTAGATAATAGAGTTTTTATTTACTGTATTTACGTGGTTTCAGAAAAAATTAAATCAATCTCCTGCATATTGTGCCAACATAATAGCCAAAAAATATTTTGGAAAAGGTGTACAAAAGTGAAAATAATATAAAAGTGAATGTAGTATTTTAAAGTTTTTTGTAAGGTAAAAGGTTTGGTTTCTTAAATAGATGACTTAAAAACTAGAAAATATGCACTTTCAGTAATATGAAAGTTAAAGCTGTAATATATGCCAATATTGTAGAATATTAATGTATCCCTAAAAATCTTATCCTTGTTTCTACCAGATATAGGAAGAGTCTCAAATAGAGGTTTCATGTGTTCCCTTTTAAAGTTTTAAAAATAAAAATTCAATGGGTAAATTTTTAGAGAGTAATAAGAATGATTAGATTTAATGTAATTATTTAAATTGTGATTGGACTAAATGTCCATCAGCAGAAGAATGGATAAAGAAGACATGGTACACATATACAATGGAATATTGCTCAGCCATAAAAAGGAACAAAACTGTGCAATTTGCAGACACCTGGAGACTGTCGTACAGAGTGAAATAAGTCAGAAAGAGAAAAACATTGTATAATATTGCTTACATGTGGAATCTAGAAAAATGATTCAGATAAACTTATTTGCAAAGCAGAAATAGAGATACAGACATAGAGAACAGATGTATGGATATCAGGGGAGGGGGAAGTGGGATGAATTGGAAGATTGGGATTGACATATATACAGTACTAAGTATAAAATAGGTAACTAATGAGAACCTACTGTATAGCACAGGGAACTCTACTCAATGCTTTGTGGTGACCTAAATGGGAAGGAAATCACAAAAGAGGGGATATATGTATACGTATAGCTGATTCATTTTGCTTTATAGCAGAAACTAACACAACATTGTAAAGCAACTATACGCCAATAAAAATTAATTAAAAAATTCTGGTTGAAAGGTTATTCCATATTAGGAAGGCTCTTCATATAATTATCACATAGATAAAATTTAAGATTATATCTTTTTTAACTGAAGTATAGTTGATTTACAGTGTTGTGTTAATTACTGCTGTACAGCAAAGTGATTCAGTTGTATATATATATATTTTATATATTCTTTTCCATTATGGTTTATCATAGGACATTGAATATAGTTTCCTGTGTTATACAGTAGGACCTTGTTGTTTATCCATTCTATATGTAATAGTTTGCATCTACTCACCCCAAACTACCAATCCATCCCTCCCCCACACTGCTCCCCCTAGGCAACCACAAGTCTGTTCTCTGTCTGAATCTGTTTCTGTTTTGTAGATGGGTTCATTTGTGTCATAGTTTAGATTCCACATATGAGCGATATCATATGGTATTTGTCTTTCTCTTTCTGACTGACTTCACTTGTCATGATAGTTTCTAGTTACATCCATGCCACTGCAAATGGCATTATTTCATTCTTTTTTATGGTTGAGTAGTATTCTGTATATATACCACATCTTCTTTATCCATTCATCTGTCAGTGGACATTTAGGTTGTTTCCATGTCTTGGCTATTGTATATAGTGTGGAGGTGTTATATTTCTGAACAGAAGTCTCTGATACCATTTACCCTCATAAAAATAAATGCAAATTCTTTATGTAATCTTTCTGATATGTCTACACACTGTAAAGCTTTAAAAGGTGTATTTAAATCAAGCACAAAAGCACTTATGCCATTTCATTTCCCAAATGTTCAAGGAACTCTTCCATGCATTTGGGCTACTTACCAAAAAATTCACAATCGCAGTTCCCAGTGTCCACTGAAAAAAGTGCACAACCTAAACATTGAGTATCATGTTTTATTAGGGGCATTACTGAGGACTTAAGCCTGGGATACAGCCTCTCAGATAACTGAGGGACTATTCCAAAGAGGTAAGGGAGGAGCCAGGATGTATAGGAGTTTTTGCAACAACAACAAAAAAAACCCCAGGTAGCCGAACATCAAAAGATTACTGCTAATTAAAGAAAACGAGGCATCTCAAGTTAATGAATTTAGCGCTTTTCTATGGGAACATACGAGAGTCTGGGCTTATTGAAATTATTGCTTTGATACGCACTTTATCTAGGGCCAGTATCTGGTTTTTCTCCATCCTGAATCCCCTCAGGGTGCACCACTGGGGGGTGGCTGCAGTGGCTGAGGGCTTGGTGGCTGCACCATCCTTTGTTGACTGAAATGGTAGGTGATGTTCTTTGTCCACACCAGTTTGCATCTTAGTTTTGGAGAGATTTGTTCAAGGCTCTCTGGTTTGGGGCAATAGTTTAACGTTAGGTGACTTCAACCAAATCAGGACACTTAAAAGAATGATAGGGGTTGCTGTTAATAATTATGCCAGCATGATAGGCAAACAGTGAGATTATTCCAGGCAAACTGAGGTGTATATTTGCCCTAGGTGAGTGGGCCATGTGAAAGGAAACTTTTCCATTGACAGTAGCTTTTGCCTAGGAGAGATCAAAACTACATATTGTTTCACTACAAGTAGTTCTACCCATTCTGTTCAAAGAATATGAGCTTTGAATGACCTAGAATACTATGCCACTACTTGACCTCACTGAAATCTCTTTATTGACCAGTGAACAATGGGAGCAACATTAACCAGTTGTATTTAGACCTAAAGACTTATTCTGTCCTATTCCTAGTGCCGCTTTTGAATTTGATCCTTAATTAACATACACCACCAAGAAAACTTCTTCCTAGCTCTTAAAAACTACTGATTTTAACCCCCTTGTGAAATATTCAATGAATTGCTTTACTAGTATGTGTTCCCTAGTTGGCCAAGGATGTTTTTAAACTCTAGAACTGAAACCCAGCAGGACCCTGTGGGCCCCCGCTAGGCACAAAAGCCTCTCCGTGTCCCCCATTTCTTGTTTGTTGGAAATAGGCTTCATTCAGCCTCCTAGACGTCCCTAAATTTCAAAGGGCAGATTCAAAAAGTTGCTAATCCGGGAAGTGAGGGAAGGCAGAAACAAAGGAGAAGCGGTCAAGAAACTATAGTGCAATGATTAAAGTAGGATCCTGGTTCTCCTGAAGGAATATACATAACAACACCTTTGGGTTCTTCTGCAGGAACTAAGGACCCCACCAGGTGGAGAATGGTAACTTCAGGCTGAACCAAGATTCCTAGGGCACCGCCCTGTTACCTCACCACCCACCAGTCAGAAGAAAGTCACACACCCTGCAGCCCTCACCCCAAATTTTGCCTATAAAAACTTCTCCCTGAAAACCATCTGGTAGTTCAGGTCTTTTGAGCATGAACCACTCGTTCTCCTTGCTTGGCCTGCAACAAACCTTTCTTTGCTCTAAACTCTGATGTTTGTTTGGCCTCACTGCGTGTGGGGCACTTTGCATTTGGTTAAAAGAACTCTTCATTTTAGTGTCTGACACTCCTTTGAGAAGAGTTAAACTGTTAAATTCTCCCTTGCCCTTGAATTCTTTGATGAGACTCAGAAATAACCTGGTTTGCGAGATGGACTGTCATAACTCAGTTCCAAAATTTCTAACTGTTCAACTTTATTCCCTCACCTTAGAAACTCCCAAGGGATGGCAAGCAGAGGAAAATGCATGCCAATGTGAAAGGTAGTGGAACTGTTACCGGAAGCGGGACCCTTTCCAGGGCCTAAGAGTGGGCTCTTGTCTAACACTTGGAAATGAATTGTCCAAAGAGACACACATACTGACAAAGCAAAAGACTTTATTGGGATGGGGCGCCCGCCCAGAGAGCAGCAGGGTAAGGGAACCCAGGAGAACTGCTCTGCCACGTGGCTCGCAGTCTCGGGTTTTATGGTCATGGGGTTAGTTTCCGGGTTGTCTCTGGCCAGTCATCTTGCTTGGGTCCATAATTGGTCTGACTCAGGGTCCTTCCTGGTGGTGAGCGCATCTCTCAGCCAAGAGGGATTCTAGAGTGACGGTTTCTGGGAGGTTGCCAGGGCATATCATCTTCTCCTTCCTCCTTTTGGCCCCTCCCAAATTCTTCCGGTTGGTGGCAGCGTGTCAGTTCTGTGTTCCTTATTGGGACCTCCTGTTGTGAGGTCACTCATGCAAGCGGTTATTATTGAGCCTGGCCAGGAAAGGCCATTTCAGTCAATGGTTCCCTAACAGGACTATTCCCTTGCTCCAACTCTTCATAAGATAACTGATCCGCCTGTCTTACTGATCATTATGAGAGACCAAAGCAGGTAAGCAAAGACAACACTGATACAATACCTGTTTGAATGTGAATGGGGGAGATGATTGTGTGCAAGTTTACAAAACGGGCAGCATTAAGTCACAAGTACTCCTTACGTGTTATCTTGTGCTTCGCCTGGATTCCACCTCTCAGCGTTGGTCTGTCATCCTTTTATTGGAAGTGTCTAAAAATATGGCTAATCCTTTAAACAACTTTAGAATACTTTCAAAAATAGTTTCAGAGAAGACACAATGGAAATGCTGAGGTCGTGTAGGTCTGGCTCAAACCTTTACTTAGAGCTAGTGATCTTTTTTTTTTTTTTTGTAAGCCATCTCATTTCTTATTTGGAAGGTAGAATTTAAGTGGTAAGTTAACATGATACAGTATTGTCATCCTGCCTAACAGTCAAATGGTGTTTTAGAATACATGAAGCCAGACCAAAATTGCTACTTTAAAAGCTCCCTGCAGTTTGTGCTTGTAGCTTCCAGGGCAAGGACAGAATGTATCATTGGGACACCTGAGCTTTTGTGTATGGGGGAAAAATACCACTTTAATGCATCTCTTGCTTTATTCAGAGGCAAGGCCCAGATCCTATTATGCATAAAAATGTAAAATGCTGTCTTCTTTGGAGCACAGCTGTGTCTCTGAAGGATTATTATGTTGTGAATAGACTTCTCTTCCTCTTTTGCTTCCTTTAAAGGGAGTGAGTTATGGGCCCAGGAATCTGTGGGAGAGAGCAGGAGAAGGAAGTCTCTAATCTGATGAGAAAGGGGCTTTCCTCCTCAACAGCAAGGGCATGCTGAGTGGCTAAACAGGAAGTGGGGTCGGTATGCGACCCCTAGGAATGGGTGTGACCTGCTCGAGAAAAAAGAAGTTTCAGAACAGGTTTTAAGGCTTTCAGATTTGTGTAGAAATTCCCCTTTGACCACATGAATACATGTAAGAAGAAGTGGTATGCACCATTTAGAAGCTATCTTTGAAGGGGAGAGGGGACCTGTAGTTATCACTAGCCTGCTATAAAGTTGGTGAAAAATAGCCTGGTGTTAATCCTGCTTTGGTGAAAAATGGGCAGGGTTGTGTCAATGGTTTGGATCAAGTACTGTTGAGATCAGTGGAAGCGAGGAGGGCAGCATGTAGAAGAGAAAGAGAGCAAAGTAGTTACATGGTGGACAGAGGTGGTCAGGGGAGGATTGACAAGGTGATCTACCAGGAGCTAAGACAAGTGGCCACCTTTGGGGAACCTCAGAAGCATTTGAGGATGGAACTGGCTATTTTCTTTGGATCGGTCCAAAGGGGCCATCTCAGAAAACTGGTAAACTAGAGCTGCTTGCATAAAGCCCTTTCACATACAGTTATTAGAATGAGTTTAGTGTTATGACAGAGGGATATGAAAAATATAACTGATTTGGTTTTGACCCTTCTAAAGAGGAAACATGTGACAAGAGTTCAGAATTCAATCAGGCTGCACAGAGATTAACTGAAGGAAATTAGCTGCAAGAATAATTAGAATTCAGTGTAGACTTCTAGGGAAGTCAAACAGAGAAATTACTTTAGGTTAAAACCTGAAACCAGCAGAGACA